>NW_027492976.1:0-425111 GCF_021521415.1 Bidens hawaiensis | reverse complement strand
CTTTCAACATTAGTCACGTTAAGCAAATCTATAGGCATAAACATATAATAAGGATTACATAGCATGGGCATATGAGATTTACTACACCTGCACTTTAAAAAAACAGAATGAAAAGGTTTACTTACTGTGAGGATTGAAAATGAAAAGATAGGTTACCTTACTTTTGATTTAGTGCAACTTAAATAGAGTTAAAACAGCTTCAATTTTAATCATGTCTAATAACACACACACATATATATATATATATACATATTTCAAAATTTTAATATAATAAATTCTTATGGTCTTGACAATGAAACTAAACCAGCGACCGGTTTGAACGGTTTCACGGTTTGAAACCTAACCGTGAACAACCATATAAGTTTAATATCAGATGGGTGCCCATTGGGAAGTATCAACTTGAATAACAAGAAACAACAAATCTACCGTTTTGTAGCATACGGCTTCTCATACCTACCAACTTAGTTTGCCTTGTTTAAACTTATAATTTGAACTACAAAAAATAACAAAAAGTCATTCTTTAATCCGTAAAGAAAATAGGTGAGACAAATTTAGAACTCAGTCAATTTCAAAACCTATGTTATGTTTGGTAATGTATGTTAAAGATCGCTTCAAGAATGGACAACATAAAAATCATGCCTATCTATTTTTTCAATTATGCCATTTTACATTTTTACCCAACATCATTTTATTTCTTCTTGGATACCCTATTCATATCAACTTCAATTAATCAAGAACATCTAACCATAGACAAATTATCATACTATAGATTATATTAAAGATTAACTTATTTTTACCTTTATTGTATGTGAAAATATATATATTTTTTAACTTTACAATGGCATAAAACTAAATGGGTAAAATTTGATTAAAAAACAGGTGTTACATTACAAGTTTAAATGTAATAAAATATTGCTTAAATTGCTTGATAACAAATTACTAATATTATTATATATAGTAAAATTAGTTACCATATTTTTTCTGTTTTAATTATTTTGTGAAAGTAAAATTGATAAAACACTTGTAAAATACTGGATTGCGAGTTTCATATGATTGATATAAAAACATCAAAGATTGAAACTGAGAAATTTGAATTACAAGATAGGGTTTGTTATCTTTCGTTGTTTTTAATGGATCGGTTTATATATACAGTGAGGGAAACATGCGTTTCATCAAGACCGTCACAATCCTTTACAAGTTTACGTAAATTATATCTTAACCACCTAGACTCCTAGATAATAAAATTTCAACACCAAACTAACTATGCATAAGTTACATGATTAACCCATTAGCGTTTACACTAAACTTGATCATAATTAAGGCAAACAATGAACCCCCCCCCCCCCCCCCCCCCCCAAATTGATTATCAGGTTAGAGTCTTCTTATCTTGATTTCTGTTTCATTTGATATCCGCCTTTTCTCGTTTATGAATAACTGTTGATTTGGCACTTAAGGCCATATCATTGTGAACGAGTTTCGTTGATACAACCTATTTCCTGGTCCTTAATTCCTAAAACCTTATGTTCCTTCTTTGCAAATTCCATCCCAAACTAACAAAACCAATCGTGGTCCCATCTTCTTATCCTTGTGTCAGCCCACCCTTTGATTTGTAATTTTGGAAATCATCTACTTCGTTATGAGAATAAGTGCGGATTAAAATTGAAGAGTCATGTGATTATAACACGTAAACGGACCCAAGATTCAAAGCTATCAGGACCTTCGTGGTTCCTTTCTGTCCAAACTTTGGATCATAATCAGCACCAACACAATAACATGCGATACCCGACGTAGACATGTAGTCCTGATGGTTTGC
Organism: Bidens hawaiensis; assembly: GCF_021521415.1. NCBI lineage: Eukaryota > Viridiplantae > Streptophyta > Magnoliopsida > Asterales > Asteraceae > Bidens > Bidens hawaiensis. The sequence goes on along the minus strand of NW_027492976.1, from coordinate 423,298 downwards.
GTTAGACATCAAGAAGCACAACAAACAAAATTAAAAAACTGGAACATAGGAGAACAAACTAAAAATCTTATGACCAAATATTTCAAATTGATCAGTAGACTCAGATATTTCTAAATTAAAATAAAAAACAAGACTTCAAGGAGCAACCATCATAAGACAAAAAAACATTTTTTTTGTTGTCTTTTCAGGTTTTATAACACAAAATCACAACAGAGACAAAGGCCTTCTTCATATTTCTTGATTTCAATAGGCTTAAGGTATATGATTTCCTCAATATCATTTATGTCAGATATATTAAATGGATTTTGTTTCTGGCTTTTGATTTGCTCGATGCTGAATCTATTTTGATATGCCACTTCTAAATCAATTTAATCTGATTTTCCTTTTTAGAACCGATTTTACCGAGTTGATTTATCTGTTTGATTGTGGTTTCCAAAACGAGTTGCAATAAACGAATTCATTTGAGCCCCTGGCTCTGATACCAAATGTAGAACACAAGATAACAAATTTCATAGGATCATCAAAATATCAAAGATTGAAAAAAAGACATCTTAAATTAGAAATTAGGGTTCTTCACCCTTCATCATCACTATCGTAACCCTTTACAAGTTTACTAAACTACATCACTCCTAGATAATACAATTTCAACACCAAACACCTATACATAAATTACACTAGCCTGGTGCCCGCGCAATGCAGCGGTGTACACGCAAACGCTGCCGGTGTTAGTACGTTTGTAACCTCGCAACTGTAAGTGCGTAACCTGACGGTGCTATGCATTTAACATGGCATCGGGCATGTAACCGGTGCCAGTAAGCACGCCAAATAACGCTTATACGCGAGCAATCTGATATGTACAAACAATGCCATCCGCGTAAATGTTGCTTGAGCGTGCGCAACCGGTGGCGACAATCAAGAAGCAAAGATGAAATGTACAATAATTTCAAATAAACTACTTTATAACCCAATCCGTTTTGACGGACGTGTTTCGACTTGAAAACGTTTTAACCCGAAGCCCGTTTTGACATGACCCGTTTCGATCTAAGCCCATCCCGACATGAAATAAATTAACCCTTTTTTGTATTAACTTGTTCCAACCCTAACTCGCTTCGACATCATTAGCCAAACCCGCACGACCTGTTGCCGATAATAACGGGTAATCACGTAACATGCTAGTTTTTTTAAAGTTTAATAAACTATAGCAATAGTATATTCAAATTAAAGATAATAAAATGTTCGTTTTTATGGTGTAATTTATTAGTAGAAATATTAACGTGTGAAAAAGTTATGGCCGTTAAAAAGTCGTTGGGGGTGGTGGTTTAGAATGAGGGGAAAATGTGTAACTATTTAATAAATTAACAAAACTTGATTGAAATTGAAGGACCATAATTGTAAATTATTTTTGATTGTGTAAAGACTATATTACCCCTATATTTTTAAAATTCTATGCATTGTTACTTGTACAATATGCAACAAGAGTGGTACCTCTTAAAATTTAAGAGGTCCTCCACTCCTATATTATATGTAGTATAGATATAAATAATTGACCCGCTAACTTTTGTATCATACTTAAGCATTAATTAAGGCTAAGATGTCGTGTGTCATAAAACATTATTGCTACATTACTATTGTACATGATATAAAATGTTACCAAATGCTACTTTGTAGATGTGAACATGGCATTATGGCCGATGTGTTGATAGGACGGAAAATTTGTAAGACTTGGTTTGAATAAAATTTATGTGGAAACAAAGCTAATTATAAGCACATAAAAATGGTATATTTAAAGATAAACAAATTTGAAATTGAATTGAGTTCATTTGAGTTAAATGGTATATCAAGATCATTGTTGAGAGTTAAATGGGCCCACATACAACCAAGTTCAAGTATTTAGAGCTGTTTCTTCAGGGTTATGGTGGAATAGATAGTGATGTAGCACATTGGCTTCAGGCATGCTTGTCTAGGTGGAGAGTGACCTTAAAAGAAGGCTTATAGGGTGGCAGCTCGATCGACTATGTTATATGGTACATATTGTTGGGCCATCAAGAAGGCACAAGCACATAAGATGGATGTAGCAAATATGAGGATGCTAAGACAGATGTGTTGACACACAAAGTTAGATCGGATAAGATATGAGGTTTTTAGGGTAAGGCTATGGGTGGCTAGTATATCAAATAAGATAAGTGTAACATCCGGCCTCTCGTACCACCAATATTGTCCGTTTTACCCACGAAGAACTCATATATTTATTTTTGGTTGCTTAGGTGGAGGATTCTCATGAGGTCACTCATCCTAATACTACTCCTACATGAGAATGCTTAACTGTGGAGTTCTCATTTCATTCACTAACATTAAGCCCAAACCGCGTTAGTGATTTATGAGACGGGGCACTCCTTATGAATCAAGAATCTCTCATGTCCACGAATGATGTGGGGCTTGGCCTAGGGTGCCACAATAAGGGAAGGCAGATTGAGATGATTTGGGCATTTAAAGAAGAGGCTGGAGACAACGCCAATTAGAGCAGTGTAAAACTTCATTGTGCAGCAGAGGAAGAGTAAAGGCATACACAAGCTCCCTTGGGATGAGCGAATTAGAAAGGATTTACTCAATTTACACCTCTCTTAGGACATAATCCAGTATAAAGGTTTATGATATAAGATTATGGTTAAGATCACTAGGGAAGGTACACTCTTGTTGGATATTGCTTGTTATTGTCTTCCAGTGGTATCGTATATAGGTTATAATTTTTGTGATGTTCTCCTTGCTTCTTTATTATTTTTCCATTGTACACTATGCTAGTGGTTTCTTTTTAGTTCTGCAGTTTGAAACCATCACCACCATACTAGCACTATATATTCTTGTACTATGCTTTTTGATGCATATTTTTTTTTTCCAAAGCTGATGATCTCATTGAAAACAACCTATATCCCATGAGTAAGATTTTTATTGAATATAATTTTGTGTAGCGGTTAATATTGAATTTGAAGGCTTATTAATATTATTGGTAAAGATACAGGGGACCTATATGAAACTAGTCAACAATAAGGGGGGCCAAATAAGATACCCACCACACCACCTATATGTATGTATAGCAACACAACTTTCAATATCCCTCTTTAAACAAATGGACACAAAGTTCAGAGTGAAGGGGTATGCATCCGTCTTAACATCGAGCGGGGCGGGTCAACCCACAAGATATAGACAAGAGGCTTGAAATCAGGAAACATCTGCGCGTGGCGCATATCACATATGCACAAGCGCAAGCGGGGCGGGTCAACCCACAAAGCCAAAACCTATGCGCAAGCGCATGAAACATCTGCGCGTGGCGCATATCACATATGCACACAACAAACACATTTAGTGTGAGAATAAAGAGAAGACCTTGCGCATCCCCGGGATAGGCGCATAAAGGCCGCGCATAAGCGACACACAACAAATGAGACAATAGTCTAATCCAAATCAGGATAAGGACAACCATGATTGTACTCATCAGGCAACCTTCCAGAAGGTATCTTTTAAAGAATAAAGAATGTGCTGATGTTGACAGCTGCCAATGAAGGGTGGACAACTCAGCAAAGCCCATGTGCCACCACGTGATGGCACATGGGTCAGGTGAAATACCTTGGTCAGAGAATAATCAATGAAAAAGCACCAGGTGTCCTAAGTACACGTGGCGCGAAGCAATAGGAGGAGGCCAAAAAGGCCCTAATTGGGTCTGAGCCCAATCATTGGAAACCTTAATACTATAAATACCACACCACCTCAACAGTGGGAAGCAGACAAGAAAATATATTCTAAGTCCTTTACTCATTTTCACATCCTGGTTATCCTCTCCTACAATATCTGATTCTCACACCGGAGGGTTACCCCAAAGAAGACCCCTCTGTCCCTTTATGAGGGGTAAGCTCACGGTGCTGTTCGTTTTGTAGGTGGAAGAACTCGTATCTCGGAAAACCATCGGTGATATAGCATACTCGTACCCGAGGAAAGTTGATCGTATACAAGTAAGTCGATACACGCTTCTTCATTGGCGCCATCACCTGTTACAACGGCAACAAAACCACTATTTCATCAATTTTCTCTCTGAAAATCTTCACCATGGTTTCCGGTGTTCGAAACAATGATCAAGTTCTGTAGGATAATGAGCTTGAGGATGTTAATGAGGGACATCAGGTTCTGAGGGCGCCGCGTGACACTGCGCGCACCACCAGTAACCATCCCTTCAACACAACACCTCATACTCAAACTGAAACTCCCCCAGACGATCTCACGTTCCAAAATCTGACCGGTACAAAACAAAAATGACCAATGGGCCCGGAAGTTGAAACCAATGACCCTAAAGAATGGCTCATAAACGAACAACGACGTTTAATGGACAAATACAATGAGTTGGTAAAACACAAAAAGTTAGCCGATTTAACACAAAGGCTCGCATTTGATAAACAAACCATACAGGGAACAACAAAAAAGACGCATGCGCTAGAAGACGGTCATTCTGTTCACACTGAACAAGCTGATATTAGTGATGAGGAAGAGGTGCACAGCATGAAGAAGACGCGAGATACTCATGCAGGAGGATCACAGCTTCGCGCACACATGCACATAGCACCTGGAGCCAAAGCTAATATGGATTTATACACACCATACAACCCACAAGCGAAAGGGCAAGTGGACGTAACCACACCATATAGGTCAGCCATCTTGGTAAAACATTCAAAATTCGCTGAGCGCATTGCGAAGGCTCCCATTCAACACAAAACCAATATGCCAAGTGGTTTAGGCAAGTACGATGGTACAACAGATCCAGATGATTTCTTACAAGGTTTTTATAACACTGGAAACTTAGAAAGCTGGACAATGCCAACATGGTGTCACATGTTTGCTCGCTGCCTCACGGGTGCAGCGCGTGTCTGGTTCGAAAGCTTGCCGACAGGACAAATCGATGGGTTCGAAGAGCTATTGGAAAAGTTCCAGGCTCACTTTGTACAGCAGCGCAGACACACGCGCGACCCCGATGACATCATGCACTGCGTACGCAGGAATGATGAAACCATTGAAGACTACATAACTCGTTTCAATCAGGAATCTCTTGCAATTGGAGGCATCACTGAACAACTCTTGCGCGTGGCCTTTATACAAGGTGCGCGCAGTGATCAACTCCGCAGAACTCTCGTGAGCAGAGAAGGCATGCCAACCACTTGGGCTAAGCTTATGGAAGCATCGCGAGTCTTCGCGCGAAATGAAAAACAAATTGCCCAAGACAGAGCAAGAGATAAAGGGCATCAAACAGAAGCACCACGCAACAATGAAAAGTGGTGCAAACAAAACTCTGTATGGTCCAGGTTGCAACAAACCAATTATTCTCCTGCAGAAAAGCAAGCTCAACAAAGTTCACCCCAACCCCAAAAAGACATTCTTAATCGCGGAGAAGGTGACAAGAAGGAAGGGAAGTGTTGGAATATGCTCTACCTACGGTACCTAACTAGTCTTTCTTTTCGGTAAGTAAGAATACATTGATGGCAGAGAGCCTAACAGACCTCTACCAAGAATATGGACTCCCATCACCAAAACGCCTTCGCAAGTGTTAAGCACAGAGAATATCCAGTTTAAAAACCCCAGGCCATTACTCCATAAGGGACCACCGAACAGTGGCAAATATTGTGAGTTTCACAAATCCACAGGGCACAACACTGATGCATGCCATCATTTGAAGGACGCGATCGAAAAAGATGTGAAATCAGGCAAGTTGGCTCACCTGGTAAAAAATCCAAGACCAGAGAACGAACAACCAGACGGAGCCTCAGCCAGTAAAAAATTCAAAAGAATCTGTGTAGCTGAATGAAGAAAGCAAGGGCAAGGATCGACGAAGAGAAGCGCGCAAATCCAAGGGGACTGCCGCGAGCAACAAGTAATCTTTCCAAGAATCAGAGGAGGCCCGTCTATCAGCAGCCCTCTAGTCATCACTGCACACATCGCTCATTATGAGGTGTCAAGAGTCCTGGTGGACACCGGTAGTGAGTCAGACATCATGTATGAGCAATGTTTCAGGAAATTGGATCCAGCAGACCAAGCAAGGCTTGAAGTCGTGAGTGCACCAATCTCGGGTGTCTCAAACGAAATTATTCACTCCCTAGGTCAGATACAATTCGAACTAACTATGGGGGATGAGAAGCACAAGCGAGCTGAAATTGTCAACTTCCTGGTCTTGCCCACCACTTCATGCCATAGTATGATCTTGGGTAGAGGAACGATTGCCCAATTCAACGCCATACCGTCACCAGCACATGGCGCGTTGGGGTTCCTAACACCAACAGGAGTAACATTTGTGTACCGAGATCACTTATGCGCAGTAGTAAGTATACCTCGAGAGGGGAGAATGAAATTGCAGTGGCAAACAACGCGCCAGAGGAATGGATTCTCAACCCAAAATTCCCATAACAAACAATTACAATCGGAGCTACGATATCAGATGACACAAGAGTGAGAATGAAAAGATTGCTCACAACGTATATGTCAGTCTTCGCGTGGCAACATTCTGATATGACTGGGGTTCCGCGAGACCTGGCGCAGCACTCTCTCAACACATTCAAGTCCGTGGAGCCAATTGCTCAAAAGAAAAGAGCCATGGGAGACGAGAAGACAAAGGCCATGAATGAGCAAGTAGAAGATCTACTGCGCGCGAATATCATTCGCCCAATACGATATCAAACATGGGTAGCCAATCCTGTGATGGTAAAGAAGAGCAATGGGTCATGGAGAATGTGCATTGATTTTAAGGACCTCAACAAGGCGTGTCCAAAAGATTGTTATCCCCTCCCAAACATTGACATGAAGGTGGACTCTATGGTGCCATTTAAGCTCAAATGTTTCCTGGATGCCTATAAGGGCTATCACCAAATTCAAATGGCACCACAGGATGAAGACAAGACTGATTTCAGAACTGACAAGGGTGTTTTCTGTTACACAAAAATGCCCTTTGGTTTGAAGAATGCAGGAGCCACTTACCAAAGACTCATGGATGCAATTTTCAACGAGCAGATTGGAAAAAACTTAGAAGTCTACGTGGATGATTTGGTGATTAAAAGCAGGGAGGAAAAACAAATGCTCAAAGACATCGAAGAAACCTTTCGGCGCCTAAAGGAAGTAAACATGAAGCTCAACCCGAGCAAATGCACATTCGGCGTGGAAGAAGGGAAATTTCTCGGCGTAATGGTCACCAAGGATGGTTTCAAGGTGAACCCAGAGAAGGTGGAGGCTATCCTCGGCATGCCCTCACCATCCATCATGAAGGAAGTTCAAAAGTTGAATGGTAGATTGGTATCAATTAACAGGTTCCTAGCAAACCATGCAAGCAAATCTACCCCATTCATTAACACATTGAGAAATTGCTTAAAGAAAAGCCAATTCAAGTGGACGCCTGAGGCCGAGCAAGCTTTCAGTGAGATAAAAGAATGTCTGATAAATCTGCCTGCGCTCACAGCTCCACTACCTGGTGAAACTTTAACGTTGTACCTGTCAGCATCATATCTGTAATTTGTCACGTGTTATTGCTAATCTATTAATATTAATAGTACAGTAATAATAATATTATAATAATCAATCATCATATCTGTTCCCCCTTTGATTCATTCCTAAAGCAATCACCATGTTTTGCTTCAACTAAACGTCATACCCTCTTCCTCTATTCTTATTCTTAGAGCATTCTCATCCAACCCCTCATATTATGTGAGGGGTGTTTTTATAATTTAGAGAGTGATTCAAGGTGTTGTGAGTGAAGAGTTTTTATATTTTAGAAAAAGTAGTGATTTTTCTGTATATTTGAAAAGATACTGTTCATCCTCTATAATTTTTTAATATATTTTGAAAGTGGTTGTGAGTGAAGGAAAGAGAAAAGGTAATGATAAAAGGTATAAAAAGTATTATTTAATTGAAATGGAGAGAGAAAATAAAGTAAGTTTTAGTGTAATTTTTGGTTTGGAGATAGGGGGTGGTATGAGAATGCTCTTATTCTTTTTCTCTCTCATCTCACCTCACCTCACCTCACCTCACACACTAAAACTAATCTCCACCTTAAATCCCATCTGGGTTAACCTTAAACATGGAAAAAAAACAAGGGTTTTTCTCCACATTGAAGGACGAAGTAGTACGAGGTTTATCTCCGGGCCGGTCAAGAAACCGAGCTCCCAAACCCGGTCGGAGTCGAAGCGGGTCACCCAATTCGGGTCTGCTCCGGCGAAGGAAAGGCCACCACCATGCGGGTCAACCCGAACCCGTTATGTCAAGATCCGGCAGTTTGCGCCCGTTGGAAGCCCTGTCGCCGCTCCGGGAAGGTCCGGATCCGAATGACCCGGCGGCGGAGTTCGCCGGAGATTCGTCGAAAGTGGAGAGGTGGGGCCACTGGATGAAGGGTCAGCTGTGCCGTGCTCCGGCCGTTGGGTCGGGTTCCGGGTCGTACCAGCGTTCGGATCTGAGATTGTTGCTTGGTGTCTTGGGTGCGCCGCTTGCACCGGTGCACGTTAGCAACTTGGAACCGTTTCCTCACCTCAGCATCAAAGATACACCCATTGTTAGTTCCCATCTCATTAATTATTATTATTTTATTATAAAAAATTGTTAAAATCTAAATAATTTGACTAAAATAGTCAAAAAGTTTTTGAATCTAAAATTTGTGTATTTTGGGTTGATCATCTTTGTTTCATGGAAATGATTAAAAAAATTGATGTTTTGTGTATATGTAGCATATACTAATAATGTAGGGTCTATTAAGAAATTTAGTGTTCTATGATCTATCCTATAAATTTTGTTATATGGAAATGGTGTGAACTATTTGGTGGTTTTTTTATGTCTGCTTGGTTATTTTTGGGCTTTTTCTTTATTGTTACTTTTTTTGAGTTAAGCATATTTTTGGTACAAAGATTCAAATTTGAGATATGCATGTTTGTGGAAAATGCAAAAGGAGATGAATTTATGTTTCTTTTTTTATTTTTTGAAGTGTGAATTTGTTTCTTTTAATGTTATTGAAAAAAAATTGTGATCAAGAATCAAAATTCTTAGCCTCTTGAAGGCCACCTATCAAGCTTAAGCTGTGATTTACTTGATTGGGTTGGCCGTTGGGGTTAGCAGTAACGGTGCACATGAATTGGTTTGGGTGGGTTTTGGGCTCAAACCAGTAACTGGGAATTTGGTTTTTGTGTTTTTGAAAACTGTCAGGTTCTGGTTTTTTCAATGGGTTTGGTTTCGGTTTTACCAATTGGGCTTGAAAATTTTGGTCATAAAAGAAAATAGCTCAAAATAATGAATGTGGGCCTGAAACCTTAGGCCTAATTTTGTTTTGCCAACTAATAATTATTGATTATTACACATGTGGACCTAAGCAGTTTTGGGCTGCACCATTTATATATTTCTTATAAATTACATAAAATTGTTTCTTTCAGTTAAATTTGGCTTGGGTTTTTTGACTTTCGGTTGATAGCAAAACTGAAAGCGAACCGAAAAACCAGATTTAGAAAGCATAAAACCAAACAGTAAGTTAGCAGGCTATTGAAAGGGCCCTGCGAGTTTTTGTACCAGATTTCACGGTTAAAATAAGAATACAAAAAGGGAAGATTCTTGATCACATTTTGGGTGGTTTTGAGTAAATACAAAGAAATGTTTGATATTTTATGGTGGAAGTTGTTATAATAGTTTGGTGGTTGTGGTGGCAGGAAACTTCAGCAGCACAATACATACTGCAGCAATACATGGCGGCATCTGGCGGTCAGAAGTTGCAGAATTCGATTCACAACGCTTACGCAATGGGGAAAGTTAAAATGTTAGCGTTTGATATCGAGACCGCAACGAAGGTTATAAAGAATAGAAACGCATCAAAAACCGCAGAGTCAGGTGGTTTTGTGTTGTGGCAGATGAACCCGGATATGTGGTATGTTGAGCTGGCACTTGGTGCAAGCAAGGTCCATGCTGGTTGCAATGGGCGGCTTGTGTGGCGGCATACACCATGGCTTGGTGCACATGCGGCTAAAGGACCCGTTAGACCCTTGCGTCGTGCTCTTCAGGTTATTATTGGTTTCTTGCTTGAGTTTTTGCTCTGTTGACATTAGGGCTGTCGAAGTGATAAATGGATGGGTGGGACGGGTTGAGTCACGGGCCAAAATAGTTTTTGGGTGAAATGGTTGTTTTTAGTAACGGGTCAGGCAAAAAGGTTGTTTTTAGTAAAGGTTCGGGCAAAAAAAGGTTGGTTTAGTAACAGGTCAAAATGGGTCAAGCAAAAAAGGTTGTTTTATTAACTGGTATGGCAAAAAAGGCTGTTTTTAGAACGGGTCAAAACGGGTTGGGCAAAAAAAGTTGTTTTTAGTAAGGGGTCAAACACGCTAGGCAAAAAAGGTTGTTTTATTAGCAGGTCAAGCAAAAAAGGTTGTTCTTGTAATGGGTCAAAGGGAGTCAGGCAAGAAAGTTTGTTTTTAGTAACGGGTCAAACGGGTTGGGTAAAAAAGGTTTTCTTAGTAAGAGGTCAAAACGGGCCAGTAAGATAAGTTGTGTTTAGTAACGGGTTAAAACAGGCCGGGGAGAAAAGAGGTTTCAGTAACGGGTCAAAATGAACTGGGTAAAAAGGTTGTTTTTAGTAGCGGGCTGGGCAAAAGAGGTTATTTCCAGTAACATGTCAAAAATGGTTCTGGCAAAGAAAAGGTTGTTTTTAGGAACGATCAAACTGAGGTGGGTTAAAAATGTTGTTTTTAGCAATGGGTCAAAACATGTCGGGCAAAAATGGTTGTCTTTAGTATTGGATCAAAACGGGTCACGCAACAAATATTATTTTTAGTAAGTGGTCAAGATGGGTTGGGGAAAAAAGGTGGTTTTTAGTAATGGCTTAAAACGAGTCAGGCAAAAAAAGGTTTTCTTTGCAAGGGTCGTGTAAAAAAAGGTTTTTGGTAACAGGTTGGGAAAAAAGGTTGTTTTTATTAACGAGCCGGGAAAAAAAGATTGTTTCTAATTTCTAATAATGGGTCGGATAAAAAGCTTGTTTTTCCTTTTTAGTAGCAGGCCGGGAAAAAGGTTGTTTTTGGTAATGGACCAAAACGGGTTGGGTCAGTTTCGGATGACTTTAAAGCAGGGAATCTATGTTCTACTAACTTAATATTACATGATTGGCTCGTTTATCAGGGACTGGACCCACGAACAACCGCAAGCATGTTCACAAACGCACGATGCACAGGAGAAAAAAAGATCAACGACGAGGATTGTTTCATCCTCAAACTCTGTGCAGACCCGCACACTTTAAAAGCCCGAAGTGAGGGGCCCGCAGAGATCATTCGCCACGTTCTATTTGGTTACTTCAGCCAGAAAACGGGCCTCTTAGTTCACCTAGAAGACTCTCATCTAACCCGCATCCAGACCAACGGTGGAGATGCGGTTTACTGGGAGACCACAATCAACTCGTTTCTAGACGATTACCGGCCCGTGGAAGGGATCATGATTGCTCATTCGGGTCGGTCCGTTGTAACCCTTTTCAGGTTCGGTGAAACTGCAATGAGCCACACAAAAACCCGCATGGAAGAGGCATGGACTATTGAAGAAGTTGCGTTTAACGTCCCGGGACTTTCGATCGATTGTTTTATTCCACCCGCCGAATTACGGTTTGGGAACGTGAGCGAGGCGTGCGAGTTTCAAGAAGATCGGGTCAAAACCGCTGCCATGGCTGCAGCTGCTTATCGGGCTAAAGTTGTGGCATTAGAAAGATCACGCGATGGGACGGGCAATGATAATCATGTCGGGTTAAGGAGGGATATTTGAGAATAATGAATGTCGGTGGGGCGGGATTCGGGTTTGACTACGGATGGGGACAGGTTTGACTTTAGATTGGATAGAAACTTGACTGATTATGAGCAAGTTTTCTTAAATCTGTTAATATTTCAGTCAAGAAAAGTCTGTCATCAAGTCTAAGGTGTTTATTTCTCTTGGTGGTGTAAGTTGGGCGGGTAAAAAAGGCCCGGCCTGACCCAACCCATGTAAAATCTTGCTTTAGTGATTCGACATTTGATATGGTCTATGTACAATACTTATGCAGAACATAGTTCTATTGAAGTTCAGTCATTTTGTTGGCCATTGAAAATTGTTTTGACAAGTCAAACCATTTGCCATTATAAACATAATAGATGAATATATGGATAGTGGTTTAGTGAAAGTATGAAGCAAAGTTAATGTGTTTCATGCTGAGTATGAAAAAACCTTAAGACACCAAATTTGTCACGCTGTAAAGGCAGAAGACTTAACAATATGTTTTATGCATAAAAGAACTTTTATCTGCAATCCACCTAAAGAAGCCTTGTTCTCTAAATGCCATTGATCAAACATAATGAAATGTGACTGGTGACAGAAACAAAAATGTCATGTTCCTAGTTCACAGATTGCATTTTGGGAAGTTGGTGTTTTGTATTTGGGGCTTTCCTAAAAGCAACAATTACTGGACCAGTGGAGTGCATTACAAAGATAAAATTAATTGAACTAGAATCTTATCAAATTGTCAATCAAAGATCTTCTATACCATGACAGAAGTTAGAAAGTTTGATTTGATATCCTATTTTAGCTTCTGCACTTTATTTGATATTACATTATGCCAGTAAGGTTACTAAAGTTTATTCTAGCTTATTAATAGGTTAGCAGTTACACATATTGGTGTTTGTAATTTGTACACAGATGTATTGCCATCTTAGGGGCTGACAATTGGGTACATGCTTATGACACGTTTATACATGTTAATCAAAAAGGTATCATGTGTGATTTTTTAAAAATAATTCAAATTAGTAAGCTAGACCCGTTATTTCTTCTTATTGGTACATGAAACTTAAAATTGTATTACGGACATGAGATATAAAGGAGTTAAATGAGTCGTATTTATGTTTGATACATGTGTTAAGCGTGTCACATGTAACCTGTTTAACACGATAAGGCCTGCTTTGTCAGCCTCCATGGCATTTGTAATTACAAGTCATGTTCTTTCATTTGATTAAACCGATCGGCCTGCTGATAATTAATATCATTATATGCCATGTAGAGAAGCCTTTGAATTTCCTAGTCCTCGGTGGAGGTATGTCATCTAAGACTTTTTTACTTGAACAAAACATGTTCTCAATTCATGTATTTATTATTCATGTAATTACAAAACAACACTTTTCATTAAGTGGGTCATTGGGTTTTCAATGGAGTTGGGCTGGGCCTTGGATGGGGCTTTGCTAGCAAGTACCGGTCTTCGAGAGTTCTAGAGCTGCTTTTCAGGGTGATCGCCCAAAGTCTATTTCCAATTTATCACTATTACGAATATTGTTTGGTGGACGTAGTTATAGGTGATCAAATCGGGTTGGTCAAAGGAACCGGGACCGGTTCAGAACCGGTTCCATTAGTCAACATCACTGTTTAAACCGGTTCCATGGTCGAACCGGTTAGGGAACCGAACCGGTTCCCCAACCCTCGGACCCGGAACCGGTGGAACCGGTTCTGACCGGTTCCTAAACCGGTTCTTACACTGTAACCGGTTCCAACCGGTTACAGTGTAAAATATTTTTTTTTTTTCGTTTTTTGTTTCCGCTGCTTGTGTAGGTGATGATTTGTGTTCTTCTGATTTCTGAAGAGGCTCATGCTACTTTTGTATCGTGTTACATTTGTTGAGTTTGCTATGTATTATAGTCTTTTGGCTTACGCAAGTCAAATGCTGAATTATAATCAAGAGCGGTGTTATACGATTCGTATTTGTATAACATGTTAAATAAAAAAAACAATTAACATAAAATTCATTTTATTTACTTTAAGAAGTTCAAAAAAAAAGGTTACATGTTTTAAAATATTCAAAAACAAACTAACAAAACATTAAACTTATATTTTGTGACATATTATTTCTATAAAAGCCTTCTTGTTCGTCGTAATTATTGAGTGGCGACTTATTCATCAGAATTACTTGTAGAAACGCCTTCTTGTTCGTCGTGCACTCGAACATCAAGTGGTGTTTCGTCTTCCAGAGTGGTTACGTGTTGAACCCGATCGATTGAGTCCAAGTGATCCTTCAAGCAAATGCACATCTCCACCGACTCCGAATTCAGTCTTGTTCTTCTCACCGATATTACCCTGCCACTAAGAGAAAAAGCAGATTCCGAAGCTACCGTAGAAGCTTGGGCGGTTAGTAAATCACGGGCCATGGTGGCAAGAATCGGAAACTCGGTTTCCTTTACCTTCCACCAAGCCAAAACATCAAAAGTGCCATATTCCTCTTCGGATAAACCGGTAGAGAAATCATATGCACTATACCTTCCTAGTTCGCTTGAAGGGGTGTTACCCCTTTGTTTTTTAGCCGTTACGTTGCGAACGGTGTTCATAAGGCTAATCATGGGGTCTCGTACTCTAGGAGCACTTGAACTTGATGAAGACCCCCCCGGCGTAGGCATGTGTATGTTTGACCCATATTTATTTATATAAGAGTCATACATAAATTTAAAATTCAAGTTAAAATCATTTTGTGCCTCTGTTGAAAAGTTTGGGTCAACTTCATGCATATCTAAGGCTGAAAAAATTTCGTCTATCACACATTCAACCCCCGTAACATTTAACATTGGGTTTAAAGCGGCGGCGCAAGTAAAAATCGGTGGCAATTCAAGAAAGTATTTTTTTAATTTAAACTTCATTGGTAATATGATGTTTGAAAACATTGGACTTTTATTTTCAAATTCTTTAAGATTGTTAACGATTAAAAATAACTCCGAAAGAACCAAGGGACTTGTCGGATAATACGTTCCCGATAGTTTCGTAGTTGATGTTTTAAAAACTTCAAGAAAAGTCGATAAGTCATTGATAATTTCCCATTTCTCATTTGAAAAGGGGATTGCCAAATCATTCTCGGCAAGACTAGAATGAAACATTTGTAAAGTGTCTCTTTGTTTCAAAGCACTTTGAAACATTATGCAAGTGGAATTCCATCGATGAGGTACATCCCAATTAGCTCCCAAAGCTTTTCTTCCCGTATCTTTACAAAATTTTCTATAATCCATTTGTCTTTTTTTACTTTTCTTAAAAACTTCATGTAGCATTACTCTAAAATCGTTTATAACCGATGTAACCTCATCCGAAGCAAGTCCGTCTTGCACGATTAAATTAATGATATGTGCAACACACCTTGAGTGAAAAAATACACCATTGCAAATCGGCGTATATTTTAATTTTAATTTATCAACCGCCGATGTATTATTCGACGCGTTATCAAATGCAATTGAAAATATTTTATTTTCTAGTTTATAAGTTTTTATAACATAATCTAAAATTTCAAACAAATTATCTCCCGTATGTGGATACTCAAAGAGTTCGAAAGCAATGGTGCGTTTCATCATTTCCCACGATGACGGGTCTACCCAATGAGCGGTGACACAAAGATAAGATTCGGGTAGACCATGTGGAGCCGACCAAACATCAGTAGTTAAGTTTATTCCCGTATTTATATTTTCAAAATATGCAATTAGTACCTCTTTGGCCTTCTTCCACAATTTTAAACAATAACGTTTAAGAGTATGACGACTTACGTGAGTGTATTGTGGTTGAAGCGTATCTCGAATCATGGCGGTTAAGCGAGGGTTGTCGAAGTGGCTAAACGGCAAAGCTTCTTGAATCACAAACTTCGCCATACGATCTTGAACTCGATCAATTTGGTATGTAAATATTCCGCCTTCACTATCCATTTGCGTTTGTTGCGACTCGACGTTCTGTTTCAACGCCCTGCAATACGGTCTTTCGATGTGTTTCTTCAAATTTGAATTCGAAAGTGGGTTTAAATAAATCCCACAAAACTTGCACCGAGCCTTCAATGAATGGTCACTCAATTCAACCAAATCCCAATTGCACCAAATCTCTTGATTACGATTATGAGGTACAATACGAACGAAACTTGGTCCGGCGGTGGAACCTTGACCAACCGATGATTGTGAGGCAGCCATAACAACAAATATGAATATAGAAGAAGAGAAAACAAGAGATTAGAGAACTCAGAACGTTGTAATAGCGTTTTTTTTGTATTTTTTTGCGTTCGGGTTTGCGTTTTGAGTGTTGTGATGAACCCATTACACCAAATACCTATTTATACTAGTAGTGGGGTGTTTGGGGAGCCAAAAAACGGCCATTTTTGACCCCAACGGTCAAAAAACGGCCATAAAACCGTTTCCCAACGGCTATAACCACTCCAACGGCTATAACCGGTTCCGAACCGGTTCCGGTCGAACCGGTTCCAGAACCGGTTCCGGTTCGGTTCCGGTTCCTACCCGGTCCACCTCCAAACATGTCAAACCGGTTCCGGATCGTCGGGTTGAAACGGAACCGAACCGGTTCCTACGAAAAACGGGTAGGAACCGGTTCGGTTCCGGTTCGGTTCCACCGAACCGGTTCCAGGAACCGGTTTTGTTGTCCACCTCTAGACGTAGTTGTCACATTAAAGCAGAAAAGGTGTGCGGGCAAGCTTGACCCAAACTGTTTTGAATCGTACTGGCATGTTCATCTTGCCACCTACATGTACAATTTTAAACCCAATCTTCCACATATTGACTGGTGTAAGTCAGACTACTAAGTGTTGGTGTGATCATGTCATGTAGACGGTATGTTTTACAGGTATAACAATAATACTGAATCACACAAAACTGGCTATGTCAAAGTTCATGCCAACTAAATGACCTATCATCAACTTTTAATCAGGTGATTTAAAAGTGTTTTTAACACATCGTGGTTATTGTAGAAATATTCTATAGGATAATTTTAACTCAATTGAATTGGAAAATAAATAGAGGAGCAAAACCACATTTGGTTGAGGGGAGAATTTGGTAAGACAAAAACACAAGATGCTCTGTAGTCTGTAACCTCTGTTGGCTTTTGCCCCAGTGTATGTTACAGAACACATGCTCAATTTCTTGTACGCCACGCAATTGCTTAAAATTATTAAGATATTCTAGTAAACCGTAGAACAACCATTATCCATCATCAAATCAAAATTATACAACGAATCAGTCAATTTTAATTCATCATATGCAACAATTTTCTAATACTAGCTGATTTCTAGTAATAATTTTCCAATATCATAATCATCTAAAATACCAGCCGAATTTTTAATAATAATAATTTTCCTAAAGTCAAAATTATATAATACCAGTCAGCCGAATTTCTAATAATAATTTTCCTAAAATCAAAACCCAAGAACTTTTAATCAGTAGATTAATGGTGTGCCGGAAACAGTCTAGATTTTTTGGCGGGATGTGGGCTTTCAACCTCTTGGTCTGCAAATCCGGCAAGAAACTTCGGCAAGACAGCTGGAAGATTCAGGTCAAACCCGCGTTGACTGTGGGTAGACCCCGATGACGTCATCCCGCGGCTGATAACACCTTCATAGTGACGCCTCTTGTGACCACCCAACGCCTGTCCGGTGGGAAAACACCGGTGGCAAACAAAACACTCATGACTCTTTCCCCCGTGGGTCCCACTTGTGGGAGTTGCGGTGGGTTGTTCGACTTCTGCTCCGCCGGCGGCAGGGTTGTTTTTCCGGTGGCTGGTTGTATGGCCGCCGAGAGCTTGGTAAGACCCAAAAGTTTTGTCACAGAAGCTACACTTGTAAACCAACGTTTGCGGATGTTGTTGTTGTGGCGGCGGTGATGAGTTGGCATGGCGGCCTTGGGAGAGTAGGACAAGACAGAAAGCAAGGTACTCGTCATCCTCGGAGAGTGGCTGGTCGACACGTGGGCGTTTAGATCTTTTGCCTTTGGTCCATGGCTGATCTAGATACTTGAAGTGGTTGCCGGAACTGGTTGCCGTTGTTGGTGAATTCAAAGTTTCAAGTGCCATTAGGATTTTTAGGGTTTTAAAGAAAGAGGTGTGAATTGAGTGACAGTGGAGGTGAGTGAAAGTATATAAGGGAGGTTGGTGGTGTAGGGTTTAAGGAACGAAGTTGTAACTTGCGTGGCAAGTTTGAGGAAATAAGGCCCATGTTATTTATTTGTTTGTTTGGAAAATGAAGTATTAAGTGAACATATTGGGTGGATATTGGTGATGAAGACTTCGTTTTCTAGTAGAAACTCAAGTTTGATCTTCATTTATGTTATTTTTTGTGGATATTGGCAGTGACGAATTTGAGCTACACATTGCGATGTTGTCAGTTTAGATCCCGAGTTCACCCGGGGTTTTTGTCCCATCGTGTGTTACGCCAGTGGCATCACGACTGTCAAGTAGCAATCAGCGGTATGGTTCTCGGGGGAGCGCTCAAGCCAAACTCTAAAGCTAACGTGAGCCCGATTAAGACAATATAGTCTAACCAGAGTGAGATAACGTGACTTTTAAATTGAAAAGTACGTTGGCCTAATCATGGAAAAGAAAGTTCTTGTAGAAATAAATTAAGTAAACATATTGGTGGGTATAACACGCTATGTGTTTTAACATATAATGTGACTAGTAGGCTACGGTTGGTGTTGAGTTTGTTTCTTGTGTAGTTGTGTGTGCCATGTGGAGGAATCAAGTGGGAGTTGAATCAGCTCAACACATGATGGGCTAGAATCCGCGCTTTATTTACATTTGTTGTATCACACATTCATTATACACGTATCTTTCTATCATTTAAGGGAGATGGATGAACGTGGCTAGAGGTGGTACCGACGGGAAGAGGGGGCCAATCTCGGTGTTGGCTCAAAACATAATTGCCCGGTATTTCTTGTTGATCTTTTCGACCGCACGTGTATGATTCATATATAATATTAAAACCAAAGGTTGACATGAATAGTGGTAGTCTTTTTTTTTTTTCCTTAAGTTTTATTTCACTCATGATACTAAATAATATACATCTTTAACACATTTTATCATTCATTTTTCTATAAATTCCGTTTTGTACGAGCAGAAGTTTGAATAATATTGTGATGTTTGTTCGAAACCCGTTCACTTCGTCACAATATTGACATGGTTGTAAATCCCAAGCTAGGCGTTGATTAATTCTGATAATCGCTGATTAATCTCACTTAATCTTTGATTAAGCCTATTTAATTAATCCCGAAAAAATCCCGATTAATCATTGTCCCCACCCAACGCCCAACTAGCGTCTAGCGATTACCATAATACTGAATATTCATATGATGCCCGGTATTGAAACTCGTATATCTTATGATACAAAAAAAAAGGTTTTTACTAAATTATGCCGAAATTTGAGAGAAAAATCAAACATGGTTGCATATTTAGTTTTTCATATAATAGAAGTAATCATTTTTATGGTTTTGGCAGTTTTTTTTAATATTTTTTTCTAGACATTCTGGCGTAAATTTTGTCAAAAACGGAATTGTACGTGTATAAAATAGAGTATTTTGTTAGTATCTTAAGATACAAGAGTGCATTTACTGTACCTTAACCATGACGAATCGAACCAAAATCTACCAAACAATATCGGCATTATCAGAATAGCTACCGAATTTCGCTTTTATAGTTTCGATGGATGTAAAACACATGTTGATATCTTGTTGACATATCACAACTTTATTTTTTTCGAGTAATCTCTTTCAGCTGCCATATATACCGAGTACATTTATCGTAACAAACCAAACCAATATTAACTAAATTCATACCACTTCACAGAGAAAATCCCACTAGTTATTAATATTATTACATAAAGATAGGCTAATTGCCATTAAGCCCACTTGCATGCTACATATTGGTGAGATCTAAATATATAATATCATGTAATCACAACCCCACAAAGTAGTTGGTGCCGGCTGGGGACCCTGGCGTCGGTTACTCGGTTTCATGTGTTTGACTCCGACCCGGCTAAGTCAAAGTCACCCCACAAAAACCTGGCTTCTGCGAAATGCGTATGATATTTTGTAACATTTGCAATGCGTCTTTGTTAACATATGTATAAAGTTTGATTAGAAAATGCTTTGAATAACAATTTTATTAAAAATAATATTTTGTATTATTGTGTAACAAATTTAAAATTGTTTTATTGTGAAAAATCATTAACTAGAAGACATGAGGTAACCTTTGTAAAAAAAGAGGGAAGAAATGAGGTAAACTATAATTCTTATAATCATGTCATTATCAATTGATCATCAACCATGCCAACGACAATAATTTCCGGGTATCTAAATAGAACCGGCTTTGAGGAAGTGACGAATATAGGAATTTTAAGTCCTGCCAAGTTTTGGGTAGGGTCAAAATAAGATAAATACATGTGGACTTAAAGTTGCCCTATTTTTAAATAATTAGGTGTTAACCTTAATAACAAAAAACAAAATTAACGTAAGCAAACAAGTTAACATAAAGAAACAAGTAATTAAATAGTTTAATGTAAACAAAAAGCTAACTTAAACAAACATTATAATTATAATATACACTAAACAACTAGAAGTATTTGATAAAAATATGTGTGTAGTGTATATCTATACAGTAGCTACAAGGAGTGTGATTTTCTTTAGAAAAGTCAAACTATCTCTCTTTTTACTTTTATAAGGATACATTGAAGCGGTCCAAAGTGCCATTGGGCCAAAAATTCAACATATTTACCCTTTCTTTTCTATGGTCCAACTCCACTTGTTTCTTTGTAGCACTTTCCTCAACGGACAACGGCTCAACCCCCTTTAGAATCTTCTTTAAATATGTTCTTTTGCATTTCTCTAGCTTGAGAATTGTATCACATGCTAAAAAGTAGAGCATGGAAACTTCGTATATTATTCAAGCCGCAGGTAAATAAATACGATACACGCAAATAGTAATAATAACTATAATTATACACTGAACCCCGGCATGTTAGGCAAATGGGTTGAGACTAAACTATTTCTATTATTATATATTTTTAGAGTGTCATTACACGCTAACTGTTGAAGTCTTGAAGAAAGAGCAGGTTGGGGGGGTTAACATATCGTGAAAATCATTAAATACGGATATCGAGAACACGAGACAGCTCGGGCTTGACTTATCAAACTTAAGAGAGTTCGAGCTTGACTCATTTACAGCTATGCTATTCTCTTAAAAACACACAATATCGAGGCATCAAAGTGTATCTGGACAACCTCCCTAGTTTGTATTATAGTTGCGAGATAAGAAGTTGTCATACACAATTTTTACTGTAAAGAATCGAACCGATACGGACCGAATAGATATACTTGTTTGCATATTTAGTATATCATTACACGATCACTATTGAAGAAAGAGCAGGTTGGGGGGTTTAACAAAGTGTGAAAATCATTAACTATGGATACCAAGAACTTGGCACGACTTGTCTAACTTAAGAGAGCTCGAGTTTGACTCATTTACACCTATGCTATTCTCCTAGAAACACGCCATATCGAGACATCAAAGTGTATTTAGACAACCTCCCTAATTTGTATTATAGTTACAAGACAAGAAATAGTCGTACATAATTTTTACCATAAAGAATCAAAACAACACTGATCGAATAGAAATACTTGTTCACATTAATTTGTATAATGTAAATATAATTGATTAACAGAAAAATAAAAAGATAAGCAAACAAAATCAATATTGATGCAGAATTTTTTATATTGTATTACGGGGTTTTATTTTTCATTTTTTGTATCTAATATTTATAAATTTATTGCAAGTAAGTTAATTATATACCTAGGGTTTGATGATGAAAGGCTTTCACAAATAAATGAAATGTTATAACTCATTTAAAGGCTATTTGGATGATGAAA
This sequence comes from Bidens hawaiensis, assembly GCF_021521415.1. Lineage (NCBI taxonomy): Eukaryota > Viridiplantae > Streptophyta > Magnoliopsida > Asterales > Asteraceae > Bidens > Bidens hawaiensis. The sequence goes on along the minus strand of NW_027492976.1, from coordinate 401,603 downwards.
CCCATGACCCGTTTATTTTTCTTACTATAAAATTGTTTATTAATATAAATAATATCTTTTTTTTTAAATATTGGATATTAATTTTTAGTTTATCCATATTTTATAGGATTTTCATATCAAATATTTGGTGAAATTAATTTTTAATATTATAAGATGTTATAACCCGTTTAAGGGTTATCTGGGTTTGGGGAGACCCAAACCCGTGAATTCGGGTCAAATGTATGAGAAGCCTCCATTTACAAATAAAACAATCTGATGGCTTGAGAGAATGTAGAAAGCAATGAGAGAGTTTTTAAATGTTTCGTTTATATATATTTAAGATTATTAACAATTATAGAAGGTGAGGACAACACGAAGAACCTTCAATTCTGATTCTAGTCCACTCTTTTTCTAAGCAGACTCGACTCCACTTGATTCCTCCACATGGCACTTAAAGAAACAATCATTCAACTCCTAACTTAGGGGCTGTTTAGGATTTCTTATTTTTATCTCTTTATAACTTATGATAAGTTAAAAAAAAGTGTTTGGATTTCTTTATTATGTGAGAGAAAATGTTGATAAGTTACACTTTTGTAACTTATGACTTCTCCTTATAAGTTATAAGGAGCTGAAAATAAGGAATCCTAAACAGCCCCTTAATAATAAAACAATATCTATAAAACATTTATAAGTAAAAAGATAGATTAAAAAATGAATTAATAATAATAAAACTTTATTTTTTATTCTTCCTCTAGTTTAAATTAAGATTATTCAAAAAAGTTTTTGAAAGCTGTTTTTTATATTTATATTTTTTTTATTAAAAAAACAATTTAAAATAAAAGTCATAGTGTTCGTTTCTCTTTTTTTTTCTTTTCAATGTTTAATTATTGTTTTGTCTTTTTTTTTGTGTTTTTCTTTTTTTTTTTCTAACATTTTCTTTGGATACAGTGTATTATAAAAAAAGTTTCTTCGAGTTGTTTTATGATTAAAACGGATGTATGAAAATAATTTTTTTATATTATAAAACTCATCTTTTACTTTTATTATAAAATACACGCCATGCTTAATTTTTTTCTCGCATTTCAATTATAAATTTTGTTGAATACAAAATCTTTTTTAAAGTAGAGTACTTTTTTTACTATAAGATATAAGAATGCCGGTACTTAATTGATAGCATGATGAACCGAACTGATTTTGACTGAACAACATCGGTATCAATATCGGCATTACTCGAACTCATTAACAACATCGATATCGATATCGATATTAAGTCAAATTCAATATTTAAAAACTCCTGTATAAAAAAAACAACTCAAAGAAAACAATAAAAATAGCATATAATAAAGCAAATAAAAAACAAAATCAATAAAAAAGAAAAAAAAAAGCTTTTTGTTCTAAATTGGTTTTAATAAGTAAATACATAAAAATATGGATATTAAAAACAGTTTCCAAAAACAAGTTTTTTAGTAATTTTTATCAAAACGAGATTTTTTTTATTATTATTTCTAATTCATCTCTTTTATCTATCGTTTTCTTTAGAAATTTTTAATAGAAATATTTAGTTCATTAAGGTTAAGACTTAGAGTGAGAAAATGTATGTTAAAAGAAAAAAAAAACTTATTTTGGTAAATACTTTTTAAATCACCCATTTTGGTAAATTTTTTTCCCCTTCCCTATTTTGGTAAAAAAACTCTTTATTATCTCTATTTTCTTACACGCCTTACACCTTTGCATTCTCGGGTTTAAAATACACGGAAAAGAAATGATAAGATTAGATAGGGGGAGAAAGGAAAAAAAATTATATATTTAAAAGACATTCTCGAGTTAAATAAAAGAAAGGAAAAAAAAGTGTTAATTACATTCTTGAGTTAGATAGAAAGGAAAAGATAGGAAAAAAATTGTAACTTTACAATCATTTCCTTATTATTGAGTTAGATATGATGAAAAATATGAGGTAAATTAGTAATATTATACATGACTATAAACTTTCCTTCCGAATCAGATCATATGTGACTAGAAAGTTTGATGGAAAAAAACATTAACTTTTCTTATCATTCTCTTTCTTTTCTTTTAATAAAAAAACTTAAAAACGAAAAAAGAAAAATTTTTTTATCTTTTTTTTTCTAAACCCTTAAATACTTAAGAATGCAATAAATCTTTTAAAAAATTTACATTTTATTTATAATAGGACTTGAACAATCAACATAACGCGTTTTCAAGTGTTTTTCTACAAAAATGTTTATACTCCCTTTCTCCTCTCCGCCATTCCGTTCTCCTAAATTAAACAAATATATTATCCATGCTATAACATTTTAATGCAAATACTTAAAAAAGCAATTACTAGTGAATGCTATATAATTGCATGACTAATGAATACTTTACGGTTTATACGCTAACTCTTATTTAATAAAGTTATATAACTTTGGCCATTTTAGTTTTGACTGGTGTGGTAAAGGGTATCGTCTTTGTAAGTGAGTCGTGGAATTCAAAACCTAACATGGAAGTATATTATTTCTTAGAGCAGTTTAGGACTAGACATAGGGATAGATAGGTGTGTTAGACCATTAAAAACAACAATTATACCTAGTAAATTCTACAAATAGTCAAAACTATCAGTAGGTCTGTGGATAGTGAGATACAGACAAACTTTTCCTCTACTCCTAAGGATAGGGAGGCCGCTTCCAACGAAACTCCCGACTCCAAAGCAAACAACATAACAGTAAAATAAGTATATTATAAAGTAGAAATTTAAAAATTTGTAATATTGCTAAAAAATAACAAAAATAATAAATAACTAACATAAGCATAAAAACAAACAAATAAATAAAAATAGATAGCAATAAAAATAAAAACAAGCAAATAAATAAATAGTACATAACTAAATAAATAATAATAATAATAATAATAATAAAGAATACTAAGTAACGTAAAGTTAAGACATTTCTAACCAAAAAAGACTATATCATATCCTAAAAGTCTTTAACCTTAATGCTACGTCTTCAAGAAATCCTATCATCAACCATATCATCGGAGATGTGCAGGTCTACCAAATCACGTTTAATAATCTCATCCTAATCAATTTGGGTCTACCTCTAATCCTCCTCCCCTCTATAGCATTGTTTTCTATACTGATCTAACAGGATACGTTGCTTATTTTCTCTTTATGTGTTCAAACATCTTAATCTTCCTTCCCTTAACTTATATGCTATTGTAGTTACCCCTAATCTTTCTCGGAAAACGTCATTTCTTATTCGGTCAGCCCGTGCATTCCCACACATTCACCTCAGCATTCTCATCTCTGCTACCTCCATTTTATGTGAGTGTGCCTTCTTGATGGCCCAACAATCTGTTCCATACAACATCGTCGGTCTAATGGCAACCCTATAAAATTTCCCCTTTAATTTAGTTGGAAACCTCATATCACACAAAACTCCTGTAGCTGCTCTCCATTTGCACCATCCAACTTGAACGTGACGTGCCATGTCACTATCGCTTTGTACAAATTATCCCAAATACTTGAACTTCGTTGTCTGCGGAACCACTTGGCCTTCAATGGTAATCTGGACATTCTCGTCATCGTTTGCCTCGCTAAAGAGACAGTGAAGATACTCAGTTTTTGAGCGACTAATCCTTAAATCTTTCATCTCTAAGGCTGCTCGCCACTCCTCTAGCTAGGGATGAGCAAATTCGATACCGGTACTGAAAATTAGTACCGATTTGGTACTGTCGGTACCGAACCTGTATCAAAGTTTTGAGTTTCGGTATTGGTACAGCAACCGTATTTCCCGAATTTTACCTAAATACCGGTACCCGTACCATGAATTTGCGATTTTTGGTACCGGTACCGATCTCATCCCTACCTCTAGCCTCATATTCAGATCATTTTTACTCTCAACCCAACTAACACAATATCATCTGCAAAAATTATGCATCACGGGATGACCCGTTGGATTTACTTTGACGATTCATCTAGAACTAGAACTATTGAATACGAAACGAGCTCAAATATGTAAATAATGGTGGCCACTTGATCCATAAAAGTATAAAACACAGACTCAACGTGTGTGTCCCCACCAACATGTTCTTTCCTCAAACTTGCCACGCAAGTAGCAACTTCCTCTCATATACCCTCCGCCACTGGCCCACCACCAACCGCCCTTATATACTTTCACTCACCTCCACTCTCTCACATCACTCAATTCACACCCCTTTCTCTCTCTAAAACTCTAATGGCAGTTGAAGCTTTGAATTCACCAACTCCGGCAACCACCCGTTGTTTATTCAGACAAGATTCCGGCAACCACTTCAAGTATGTACACCAGTCATGGACCAAAGGCAAAAGATCCAAACGCCCACGTGTCGACCAACCACTCTCCGAGGATGATCATTATCTTGCTTTCTGTCTTATCCTGCTCTCCCAAGGCCGCCATGCCAACTCATTACCACCACAACAACCTCAAACGTTGGTTTACAAGTGTAGCTTCTGTGGCAAAACTTTTGGGTCCCACCAAGCTCTCGGTGGGCATACAGCTAGCCACCGGAAAACCACTCCCGGAATAGAAACCGAAACCACCACAAGTGGGAGGAGTCATGAGTGTTCTATCTGCCACCGGTGTTTCCCAACCGGACAGGCGTTGGGTGGTCACAAGAGGCGTCACTATGAGGGTGTTATCGGCAGCGGCCGTGCCACCAGCGGCATGACGTCATCGGAAGGAAAATGTCAACGCGGGTTTGACCTGAATCTTCCAGCTGTCTTGCCGGAGTTTCTGACCAAGAGGTTGAAAGCCCACATCCCGCCAAAAAAGCTAGACTTTTCCCGACGGTGAAGCTTGAGATCACTGCACATCATTAATCCACCAAATTACAAGTTCTTTGGTTTTCGAATTTAGGATTTTCATTTTATTAGAAATTATTTTATGTAATTAATTGTTGCATTTTGTAAACTCAATTAGATTGATTCTTTGGTATAACTCAGATGGCGGATGGTAACTGTGAAAAGTAAGCAGACGAAGTCTTACAAATTCTATCCTCAATAAAAGAAAGTAGTGTTCCTATATGCATAACACGACGTTAGTTTATATAGATTTTAATTTTCTTATATAAACTTTTGATATATAATGTTAAGTAAAAACAACAAAATTAATATGGCGTTGCGATTTGCCTATTTTTTTGTTTTGTTTGAAAAGGTTGAGTGAACGACTCTAACCATTTGAACAATAGTGGTCTAGTAGTAGTAACATACCACAATAAGCATGTTTGAATTCCCATCTTGCCCCGTGTAGATCCTTCGCCACCAAATGCTGGGATGCTTGATCCTGACCACATACTGTGTACGTTATATTAGTTAAAAGTGAACAATAATCAAAATAAACGAAATAACCCAAATCGATTAGCTTTGGTTTTTCAATAACAAGCATGTTTAGTTATGGTTCGTTTTAAAAAGATAACCGAAACAAAGCAATTCATGTTTGCCACCGTATAAAATGGCTTTCCATTAAAAAAAACTAACTTACTATTTATGTAAAGCAATCTGTTCGTTTTATCTCTTTGGATGCATGCACATAACATCATTTGTAAGTTCTAACCCATTTGACTCAAATTGGAGCATAATTACAAAATGCAAGAAAGACCAATGAACTCACCAATATTCATAATTTACATAAATATGAAATAAAGAACGGTTTGTTTAATTTCATTTATTGACCCAAAACCGTCTTTTTTTTAAAGACCGACCAAAACAAAAAAACTAGTGACAAAAATTACACAATTTCCAAAGGGAAGCCTTTAAACGAACTAAAGTACTTGAGCGAGGCCTGTTCATGTTTGTTCGTTTAACTTTGACTGAACAAACGAACGAACACGAATACATTTTCATTAGAGTTTTATTTGATGAAGTTGTATAGAGAGAAACTACCGGTGTATTTCGTAAAAACTGCCATGTAAGTCGTTTTACCACCGGGTGACGCGCTACAAGTTAAAATAAAGCATCATTTATAATTGAATATAGAGATAGCTGATAAATACTACAAATTTTAAGTCACAAGGATATATAAAATTACATCCAAAATAATATTATCAACATCAGGTTGTGAAACTAATGACATCATCTGGAAGAGACCAGCTTCAACAACACTTGGAGAATCCAACTGGCCAACACCAGGGCCGTCCCTGAGGAAAAAAAAATATTTAAGACTTGGGACATAAGAAACAAAAGGCCCTAAAATTATATAAATTAGTAATAATTTTTTTTTACATGCCGGTTCTTGTATTTCTAATTACCATGCCAACACATGCTGCTATCAGTACTAACCATCTTCATAACAAGTAAACGAATTAAAAGCTAAGTAAACTTATGATACAAGTATAAATATTAATTTTAGTAGATATTAAGAGCATACCTCCACAAGTACAGATTTTACAGTCATGCTCTCGTTGGCTCACTTCTTTTCCGGTATAGCACAGAACGCATGTGAGGCAGATACCAGATCAGACAAAGATTATAAGAAATTCGCAATTCAAAAAAAATTATATCATCCATATATATTTGCATCCTTGAAATGATTGAATGCCAATAAAACGTGCCCAGTATTAACAAATAACATATGATACAATGCTAAATAACTCCTATAAAAATTATTGTGATTTGCGAAAGTATCAGTTTTCAAACTGGAGGGGTGCAATTTTGAGCTTATTCTTGCTATTTGGGTTTTTGTTTTCGTTGCTTTTGTTGAACTTGGTACTTTTGAATAAGCAAATGTTGTCTTTCAGGTGCATCATAAGTTTCTCGTTGAAAATAGGTCGTCAAGTTCACGAACTGTTGCTTGTGAGGAGAATTTTTGCACAACACTTGATCCCTCCAATAACCAATGTTTTCCCGGGACAAGATGTCCATACGTTGTTAAATATAGTGACGAGTTCAACAACCGATAATTTTGTTGGTGATATTGTGCAACTTAATATAATATTATGGGATCTTCGGACCATGAATATGAAAGGAAGCACTTTGTTCGGATGAGATAATTTTTGCACTTATTAGGTAGAGATTGAGTCCTGTAATCTAGGGATAAATGTATAACAAATAAACCAACTTTATTCATATTTTTATTTTTTTTACGAGTAAACATATTTTTTCCTTTTCAAGGTATAAAAAATATTTAAATTATCAATTCTTTTTTTGTATAATATCCTTATAACTTTGAAAAAACAAATTAATTCATATAGTTTTACAAGTCACCAAGTCAAGAATGATGAGCGACCGCCATTGAAGATTACTTCAACCATGTTGACCTTCTTTTAAAGTAACATTATAATGATATAATCTCTAAACATGTGTGTAGGTTTCGATCTTTATTTGTAAAAATTGTTATTCTACGATTCTAAGTTTGAAATCACAATTTGTGATCCAAAATAGGTGTGAAGCGAGATAATCAGGGACTTTAGGTGAAACAAAACAAGCCCTTGATGATATATTAGGTTTTGGGCAATCTAATTCGTCCATGATTGCCCAACTCCTTTATCTAAAAAGGTAAAAAAAATGTTTTGTCATTGCTTGTTGGATTTTAAAGGCGGGATCTTTGCCATTGGAGAAATCGTGCACCCAAAAGTAAATTCAACATCAATGTTGCCCAATAATTAATGTTTTTAATCTATCTCTTATCATCTTTATTTTGTTATAAAAAAGCTTGATTACGTTTTAATCCATTTTTTAATATACATTTTATTATCTTTATTTTGTTGTAGAAATCCCGATTGCATATTAAGCTTACATTACGTGGCATATTTCAATGTTGAGAAGAAACCAATTCTAAGTGGGTTATGATTTTGTAAGGCTTTCAACGTATATGCTCAACACCCCAGCAAAGAGAGGAGGCATAATTGACAGCGGTACAACTTTAGCTTATTTTTCTAAAATCGGTTTATTGCCAGTTGGTGGAAAAGGTAATTTAAATATTTTTTAGCGTTATACATTTATTTATTATTTTTCTCTCTGTTGACTATTTGACCTTGGTTATGGCTACACAACCAAATGTAGAGGCTCACATAGTTGATCACAAATTCAAGTGTTACGCGGGCCATGGGAAGTAAGGGTTTTTTTACCCCGATTATCTAAGTATAGAGTTTTAACTATGAAGTTAAATATTTTATAGCTTTCCTGATATTAAACATTTTAAAGAAGTAGAATTTATATTTGATACTGTCGTGTGGATGATGGTTTCCGGTTGTCACGTTTCACTTTTCTAAAGTTTAGAGTTTATCCTCATCGGTAAACTTGTGATGAACCTTAAAACAATACTCGCCGATACAAAGTACAAAGCTCGACGACAGCAACAACGTAAACAAAAACCCAAATTACAAGAACAAGCCCAAGATTGCGCCCTCCATTTCAAAAACGTGATCGATACTTTCACAAATCACAATAAGTTGAAAGGATTGTTTGATTTTGAATGCAGTAATATGAAACTATAGCCGAATTTATAGCAAAGTGATGATACTAACCTCGATTGTGACGAAGTAAAAGCCATAAATAAAGCAAGAGAGAAGTACGATTTTGTCCTTGTGATTTGTTCAAATGTGTTGTTTCACTCCAAAAATTTATGATTTGCTATTTTAGTCCCTAGAGTTTCATTTTCTTTATAATTTTCATCCATCTCGTTCATATATTTTGAACCGAAATAAGATATTTTAGCAAACCACATGGATAAAAATTGCAGTGAAAGTTAAACTCTATGGACGACATATGCAATTAAAATGAAACTTATAAATGAAAATAACAAATTTTAAACTTTTGAACTAAAATAACAAATTTTAACAAATAATAAAGACAAAAATCACAGTTGTCTCATAAATAAAGAGATAAAGGTTAATTAACATTTGTTGTACACGCAAGCATCATCATCACCGTTTACTTTTTTTTTTTCCTTTTTTTTTTTGCTATATTTATCTTGCCGACCATGTAGCAAAGGTATGAAATTTCAAAGTCATATGCAATATCATAAACTCGTGAATTACATGAGGTGGTGTAGCATCTAGCCCATCGTATCATTAATATTGTCCGCTTTGCTTCTTATGGATATAGCCCATCCAAGATGTAAGACCCCGAGCTAAGGCAGATTATTCATCGGGGCGCAACACAATTGTTCATCACATATAACACTATTAAAAACGACAATATTTATTTATATAAGTACATTTCATGTCACAGGTACATCAAGTTTGTCATAAATAAAGAGATACACAACGATAACATCTAAGTCTTTTTATTTGAAATAACATAACGGTATAACTATGTGGCATTTGCTTGAACCAAATCATCTAAATGTACCTGTAACATGTATAAGAATATCTGTCAACTACAAGTAGTTGGTGAGTAAACATAAGTTTTATACCACGTAATATGAGAAAAAAAATACAATTTACATGTTGAGCGCAATTAAAAACATATATGAGTATCTGAAATAAATAAATGAGATGTATGCCCTTCATTGAGAATGGACATATAAAAATCGATGTGTATTCATTGTCGTTAGCATAAAGCCAAACGTATATGAATAACGTATGGTCATACAAATTCAGTTTGAGATATACTTGAGCCAATACAAAAATAAAATGAGCCAATCAACACAATAAGCACACAATGTGGCATAAACATAAAATATGTAATATACACACAAATATGAGGTTGAATTGTAATATGTAACTAGAAATCAATACTTGAGATAAAATGTGTGGTTTGATAGTAGGTAATGCATGCTACACCTAAATTTTAAAGTGGAAAAAGAAGTACGAATATTCACATGGAAGTAGCATGTTAAAGATGAGATGAAAGTGACTTGAACGAGCAACTTGGTAAGGTCTAGTTTAGCGAGTGATCCTAGAAAAATAAAATAACCTAGGTTCAATATGGGGTTCGAGTAAAATGTATAAGCGAGTAGAGAACACGCGAGTTCGGTTCTCGGTATAAGATTTTTGATGTTATAGTTAAGGTTTTTAAAAAAACATATATATTACACTATAATTAGTCGGTTTTGGTTGCTTTGTTTCTAAATCTTTATGTTCTGTATTTTAAACAAAATTTTGTGTAAAACGGGTTTTAGAAAAATTAAAGTGTTGGGTTCATTTTAGAAAGATAAACTGATTCTTAAAAGAAAAGAAAACGTAATTTAACTGAGTGGTTTGGTTTTGTCTGACACAAACCCACTGTTTAGTCGGGTTTGTCTCCAACATGTTAAAATATTAAAAGATGTTATAATAGAAGAAAAGTCATATTTTGAATTATGTTGGTGAAAAGATCAAGAACTTGAACTAACCCGAATTAACGAACTGAATGCTACCACCACATTTGTCAATTGGTTTTGACAACATGGTTATAATCAAATGAAATAATGGATAAAAAAAATAATATAATTACCCAAGTGATTTAAAGAAAGAAGATTTGAGATCAGTTTGACTTTTAAAAAGTCAAGCCTTGAACTTTGAGCACCAAAATGATAGAAAGGAAGCAATTGGATGCACATTGATGTACGATAAAGGAATAGCAGAGTTAAAGTGTGGTTTATATAGCCACAATTTTGTTATTAATAAGGAAGGAGGAGTTAATTATCGAAGCTAATCAAAAGGTAGTCTTTGGCACAAATCATGCAATTTATAATTGTTTGACCAATTTGGTGATCAAGAAAGGTGCTAGCAAGTTGGAAAAGGGTCTAGATACATAGAATAACAATTTAGACGAGTCAAGAGGCGAGAAATCGAGCTAGCATGAGATCAGTGTGTGATCAGCTCGCAATCCTGATACAACAACCTGCGTCGCGTATCGCAAAAGACCGAGGTCTTAGATTTTGCGTCGCATTTACTTGTGTGTATTCGATCAAATGTTACTTGTTACTTGCTTATGTGTTTACTTTATCACATTTGGAGAGGCCCATCATAATCTCATTTATAGTATGATCATACGACTGTCACGGTAGCCAACGCCCGATTTGCTAGGCAATGGTCAACTGACACATTAATTACTCACGGTTTGATTGTTTATCACCGCATTTATTTCGTTTTGCTTGTTTATTTATATATTATTATATCATGAAAAACTGGTGATAGTCTCCCTCAACCTAGTGTTGACAAATTCTATTATATTTTTACGCATATGCAGGTTTTTAGTTGACTTGAAGTTTGACGTGAGGAACGCATAGAAAGACTTTAGGAAACATAATGAAGGCTATTTATATTTTTATTTGTTTGGGATTATATACTTGTTTTGGATTGTTTGTCATGTTTGGATAATTTGTGCACTTTAATTTGAAATAATTAATTTAATAGATATTGTCATATTTTATTTTATGATAGTATGCCCCGGCATTTTCGCTATAGGTTGGGGTGTTATATGAACATGTTTTATTCTTATACGTTTGCCTTTTATTTCAAACTATAATGAGAGGCTAAACTCATTTGATTTGCATAGGATGGGTTAAATAATGATTATTGTAGTTTTCGGGCTTTTATCAAGTTGTATTGGATTTCCATGGTTTGTGTTATTATATATATGGGCTAATTACTATTGAATATGGCGTGATTTGATTATCATGAATCCCGTGTGATCTTGATTTCATTTTTTGTGTTATTATATTAGGATTGCATGTTAGTCAGATACTTTGTGTGTCTAGCTTTATTGTGGTAGACATCAACATGGGATTTGAATTATTTTATTTTCAATAGTTCACCTCTTGCTAGTCGGATCATGATAATAGGAGACAATTTATCTTGTTGCCTAGTTTTGCCTAGTAATTGTTATGAGACCGCATAGAATTTCCATGTTGATTAGCTTGTCTTGTAAACTAAGCTATTAAGCGCTAGTTAATCACTACCCCGATATCTAAAGTGTTTATACCATAACCTTAAGGTGTTTTGATAGGGAGACTGACCATGTAGCCTATCTTTTAGGGGATAATAGAATATCTTATGTGTGGTTATAATTAACTGATTTGTGATTTTGTGTTTGCTAATGAGACTAATCAAGTGACAATAGAATGCTCTAAGATTCTCAACCTATCCTCTATCCACATTTCTATAGTTACATTAAAAAATACTATATTTCTTTTTTCTGTTAAATTAAATAATATTTTTTTATACTTTTATCATTATAGTTTTCTCTCTCTTCTACTTACAACCAATTAAACAAATATTAAAAAATAAATAGGGGCAAACTTTGTTTTCCCAAATTTACAAAAAAAATCACTACATTTTCTCTCTCCACTTTTTAATTTACACTCACAACCACTCAAAACCACACCCTATAATTTGTAAACTTCCCTCACAAAATTTTGAAGAATATGATGAGAATGCTCTCAAACATATCTCTATTTTAGAGAATGGAGTTTGAGGGTAAGAGCATTCACATTAGCTTCATGTGTATATGTTTATCTCTAAAGTATATAGTTTTTTTTACATTTTGTATCTTTATCAGCTTCTATATCTTTGTCTCTATCTATATAAGGTAGAGCCTAGTAATATTCTAACTATAGAGATGTATAAAACATCACTTTTATAAATATTTGTGAGTGTATAAAAAAGAAAAAAATAATAAAATAAGTATTTGTAAATGATACAAAAATAAAGACTGAGAATGTGATGTGATAGATTAAATTAAATTTAAAGAAATATGATATTTAATTAAAATATAGAGTTGGAGATTACGAAGCTGGTGTAAGAGCATTCACATTTCATCCATCATTTTTTACCCTATAATCTAACTAAAATTTATAGTTTTCAAAATTTAATATTTATTTTTAAAAATCTTCCACAACCCATCCATCATTTTTATATTTATCATACTCACAAACAATTATTTAATTATATTTCTCGTTTTTATACACTCACAATAATTTAAAGAATGGTAAATAGTAGCTTTTTATATATAAAAAGTTGGTGTAGCAACTTTTTATAATTTAAGGTTGGGGTAAACAAATAGTGAATGTGATTGAGTTAGTTTTTAGTAGATTTTTTTAAAAGTTAAAAATGGAGGAGAAGATGATGGATGAGATGAGATTTTTTTTTTTTAAAGTTAAGAGCATTCTCATCCAACCCCTTATTTAATGTGAGAGGTATTTTTATAATTTAGAGAGTGATTCAGGGTGTTGTGAGTGAAAAGTTTTTATATTTTAGAAAAAGTAGTGATTTTTCTGTATATTTGAAAAGCAACTGTTCACCCCCTATAATTTTTTAATATATTTTGAAAGTGGTTGTGAGTGAAGGAAAGAGAAAAGATAATGATAAAAGGTATAAAAAGTATTATTAAATTGAAATAAAGAGAGAAAATGTAGTGAGTTTTAGTGTAATTTTTTGTTTAGGGATAGGCGTGGGATGAGAATGCTTTAAGAGCATATCAGACCGTCCCCCATCTCAATCTCTATAATCACATTAAGAAATATTATATTTATCTTTCATGTTCAATTAAATTATACTTTTTTATACATTTAGCATTAAAGTTTTCTCTCTACTCCACTCACAATCAATATTAATAAATAAATAAGGGCAAAAAAGGTTTTTCCAAATCTAAAAAAAATCACTACATTTTCTCTTTCCACCGTATAATTTATACTCACAACTACACCGGATAATTTGCAAATTCCCCTCACGTAAATTTTGAGGATGACTTGAGAATGCTCTAAATTAGGGTGGTTTTTTTCTTTTTTCTATTCTTTTTTTTTTTTGGGAATGTCTATATAGTTTAGAAATAAATCAATTTTAAAGAATGTGATATGAACTAGAAGTGATAAAACTTCTCTAAATGTGTTCTTTAACGCTGTGATGTGAATTAGAAGTGATAAAACTTCTCTAAATGTGTTCTTTATTATTTATAAAGATAACGATGAAGTCATCAAAGGTAACACATCTCTATTTCTATGTTAAAATTTAAGATAACATGACATGTATATTGAAGCTTACGTAAATGTTTTAACTTGTATATATAAGAAATAACTATTCATTATTTTATAAGACTGTTTTAATTGTGTAGGAAAATGAAAATACGTGTCTATGAGTAAAATGCAAATAAAATTAGAGAATATGACATAAAATGTTTTTATAACATAAACAAAAATTAGAAAAAAAATGATGTAATTAGTTAAAATATATAGATATAAATAAAGAAGGGGACGTGTCTTACTTTAGTCAATGCAACTAACAAAGTTAAATCAGAGATAGTTATAAAAATTTTTAAAAAATAAATAAATAAATAAAACAAAAACTCATTACACATAAGAAATCAATACTAAATACTGAAATAACAAAAAGAAATACTAGTATCGATGTCGCTTTTTACTGAATACTAAAATCAAGAAATCCTAACATTAGTAGTTTGGTACCACTTAGATGCATCCAGTGCAGTATCGATATTTCAAAAATAAAAAGTGTCATTCATACACCATCAAACTAACTCCCAACCCCACCCGATGTTACTTTGTACATCAGGGCTTGCCCTACACTTATGGTTTTATATTTGTTAATTTGTGTTCACTTAAGTGTTTTCATTTATGTTTGTTTGTGTTCATTTACATTTGTTCATATATGTTTATTTATGTTCGTTTATCTTGTTCAGTTATGTTCGTTTAGACTTTAAATAAACGAACACAAATGCTCATTTTTTTAAATAAATAAACATGAACATAAATATTTGTTTGATTAGGTGTTCGTGTTCGTTTACAGTTAAATGAATGAACACGAAAATGTCCTTGACTCCTTGTTTGTGTTCGTTTGATTCGTTTACAGATTTTCATTGTTCACATTGATGAATACATCGGTCTAAATCTCTAGGCTCTACCGATTTTATTTGTGTTTGAACCGTTCGTGCACACATTCATTTCCTTAATGAACGAACACGAACATAAAATCTCGTTCAATAAGTGTTCATGAACCGTTCGTTAACACATTATTTCCTTAACAAACGAACATGAACAATATATTGTTCGTGTTCGTTTCATGTTCGTTCGGTTCGGTTCGGTTCGTTCGGTTCGGTTCGGTTACGGCTCTAACAGATGATAATCGATTTGGCACCTACTGATAAAGTACCTGTTTCCATTTTCTCATCCTTAACTAAAACATTAATTTATACAAGTATTGTCGGATCATACTAAATTTTCAGCGAGGATGTAAGTGACGTCTCTGCTTTCACTTAATTTGAGTTGAGTTGACTTGATTTATAGATGTATTTATTTACACTTGAAGGTATGCACGAACTGGATTCATAACAGCAGTTGACACGATCAACCGAAGCTTAACTCGCCTTAAACCCCCATCCATCTCACCCTCTACAAGACCCTTGATATGGAAACACTTGTACTGCACGGCGGCATCTTATTCCGATGTTAATCGAGCACATGTTGTGGTTAATGACGATCGTGTTTCTCGTATTTCATCGTCAATTCGCGTTATCCCGGACTTCCCGAAACCCGGTACACACATTAAAATGTAAATGCTCAATTGATCAATGCCACGAGAATATTGAAACAACTCATTTATGTGTAGGGATCATGTTTCACGATATCACGACGATGTTGCTTGATCCGGTTGCGTTTAAGCACACGATAGATCTGTTCGTTGAGAGATACAAAGAGAAAAACATCTCAGTTGTTGCTGGTGAGTTCTTGTTTTGTGCTGATGTTATTTAGTTGAGATATAATAATCAGTGTTTTAGAAATCACTAGGCGCTAGTTGGCGGTGGGATATGGCTTAGCGGTTAATAGGAATGTAACTTCTAAATATACCGAATTTTATATATAATAATATTTTCAATTTTGACAAATTTTGATCAACTAGTGATTAATCGGCTACGACGGTATTGACTAGCGATTAATCGACGCCTAGGCGTGATTTTTATAACCATGGATATAATGTTGTTGAAACATGAATTTATTTGGATTGCAAGTGATTCTACTGTTTGCGAAAAGTCTGACTCAGTGAATTTGTTTTATGTTCATCACAATTCTTTACTTGGAATAAATGAAACTTTTACAAGTGAAAAATACTATTTGTTCAATACCTATTATATGGTTTTTTGTGTTTTTAATGTATTTGTTTGGTAGCTTAATTGCTAATGTATAGACTTATTTGCAAGCCGGGACGACCTTCAGGCAGAACGATACTAACTTTTTTGTAAGTCAGGACGACGTTTGGGGATAACTATATATATATATATATATATATATAGGCTAAGTATAAAATGAAAACCCACTTGAGTTGTGAAAACTCTAGAAACCCATTCTCAACCACATGTTTTTAATTAATGTTTAAATCTTGTAGTCCATAATTAAAGTGAATAAAAAATGTAAATATAAATATAACTTTTTCTTTCTCCTGAAAACATATATAAAAATTAGTAAAAAAATGTTAAAAAATAGTAAAACATTTTTTTTAATGTTTCGATGTTTTGTATTAAATGTTACAACATATATTACATGTAACAAAAAAAAAAAAACGATGTTACATAGGGTTTTCGCAGGTTTTTACAACTCAAATGGGTTTTCATTTTAACCTTACCCTATATACATATATATATCAATCAGGACAACCTTGATGTAGAAACAGAGTACTTTAGGCATGATTTAGTATGACATGATGTTTCTAAAGGAATGGTTATTCTGGTGTTTAGTGGCAAAGTGTAAGAGGAGCTAGAGTGCTATTGGCATGCTCTAACTAAATAAGTTCTTGGACATAGTTTCTCTCTTAGTTGGTATTACACTGTGATTTAATTATTAGTTAAAATATTTTAGAAATTTTAGTTTTTACTTGTTAAAGTTTTGATGAATAAAGTATACAAGGGAAAAGTCACGCATCATGAAATTGGGATAACCAGGATGATTGATTACTTCTCTTTTACATAGAGTTCATTATGATGTTTCATAACAAGTTTTGACCCACTGTATAGTTTTTATGGCGGCTAGACACGGACTGTGAAACATCACAATGAACTCTATGTAAAAAAGTTATGTATTGTTTGATATTTCTAGTTGACTTTCAAATCTGTTGATGGCAAATCACTGATAAACGCGTAATTCTGGGTCCTAATGCAGGTATTGAAGCAAGAGGGTTCATATTTGGTCCTCCAATTGCATTAGCCATTGGTGCAAAATTTGTTCCTATGAGAAAACCCAACAAGTTACCTGGTGCGCCTTTGACTTCCTATTAACTTCAAATGATTTTGTTTCTTGCTGTACCTTTGGTCTGCATAATATTGCACAAGTGATCGCTAAAATTAGTTCTATCGGTTATTACCCAATATCTGGTATTAGCACTGTACAAATATATCTAGCAACTTAAACCCTGTTTACTCAGAATCGGCTGGCAACAAGGTTGGCTGTAATTCAAAGGCTGTGTGATTTGGGTGACTAAGGTTATTGTTAATGCTATGTTACAAAATCCCTCTTTCTTCGTTGCTCACTTGTAGTTGGCTAATTGCATCTTATATTATTCACCGGTACTCAGGTGCGTAGGAACATCTTCCTCGTTTGCTTAGACTCGAACTCAACACAAAAGTCTTGGGTTTGGGCACCTGGGTTTAGTCTAACGTGTTAGTTTCGGGTCAAACATGTTTAGCTAAGCGGGTCGTGTTCGTGTCGACCCAATGAGTTCACGGGTTGACCTTTTTAACCCTTTTATTTATTCTTTTAAAATGGTGTTTTATTTTAAGTTAAACTATTTGGGTATTTTTTATGCTATAATTTTAAAGATTAGAAGTAAATGCTAAAGAAAAGTTAAAGATAAGTATCAAGTACTAATATACAAAAAAGTTAAATAAATTTTTTTTTTCATCTTAAACTTTTCGTGTGTGACATTTTTAGTGTTCCATGTCATGTTCAGGTTCAACCGCCAAACCGCAAAGACAACCCATTTAGCAGCCCTACTCACACTTCTTAAAAAAGTTATGCGTTTATATCGAGAGTGATCAGATGAGGGCAATCAGGATGGGTCACGGGTTAAAATGGGTTTAGGTTCAAACATATCATATTTCAAATTAAAATTGCAAAAGCAAACAAATCAATTTTGCTCTAGTTATTATCTAATTGTAGATAGGCTTGAGGTTTCTGGATACTTACTTTTTTTACTCCTGCATACACAATGTGGTTACGTAACCTATAACCGCCTCTCTTTCTCTCGCACTATATTTAATAGCAAGTCTTGTAAGGTGTTATAATAAGCCATGAGCCTTAATTGTCCTCTCAGGAGATGTTATATCAGAAGAATATTCCTTGGAGTACGGGACCGACATTATGGAGATGCATGTTGGAGCCGTACAGGCTGGTGAACGTGCACTCATAATAGATGATTTAATTGCTACTGGCGGAACCTTGGCAGCTGCAATCAAGCTACTTGGTAAGTTTGAATCATCAGTAAATACACAATACTGATAATATGTATATTTGATTCTTTTTTTCTGTCTTGTTTTATATTGCAGAGCGAGTCGGGGCGAATATAGTCGAGTGTGCTTGTGTTGTTGAATTACGTGATCTGAAGGTACAACCTTTCTTTTTATTCTCTAGGTCATTGGTTAATTCATCTAATGTTGTATGTTACAACTTTAATCGGATACTACTGGATCATTATTTACAGGGTCAGGACCGTCTAGGTGACAAGCCGCTATTTGTGCTTGTGAGCTCAACTTAATTATCGATTGTTCCTTGAAAGTCATAATTGTTTCTTGGTTTTAATTGGTCAATTTGATAACTTAAACTTGTTGAAGGCTTTGTTTGAGCGATCGATTAAAGACTTAACTGATTATATAAAACTTTTAAGGGAGTGTAATGTTTATTAAAACTTGGTGCACATATGTTATTAATTGTGTGATATCTGGGTTATACTTCTAATCTATTTTATGAAACCTATGATCATGATTTCTACGTGTATTGAAGGAAACGGGCTACATGTGGATTAGAGGTGCACAAACCTGTTTTTGGGCTGGACCCGGATCCAGGTATAGCCCAATCGGGTACATCCGGAACCAGGTAGGGGTGTGGAGGGGGGGGGGGGTAGGATTTAGTGCCCACTGGATCCGGGTAGGGTAAGGTCCAAACCGGGTACTAACGTGAGTTTTTTAAACAAAGTAAGTTTTGATGGTTGGCAACACTATAAAATCGACCATTATGGATTAAAAAATAAAAATAAAATAAAAAATTAACCAAATAAATACATTGTAAATACAACTCAAAGTCAACCATTTTTTACACTAAGAAGCTTCTGTCTTTCTACCCCCAAAAATTAATGTTATTGCGTGGGAAAATTGAAATCTAAATCGTTAAGTTTAGAAAACAGAAATTTAAATTGAAACTCTAAATCAGATGTTAAGAAAAAACCTTAGAAGACAGAAGAAATGAAGGGTGGCCTCCGGTTCAGTACATATTCTCTTAGTGAGATGCATAAGTCATAAGGGATTGCCGATTAATTGAGATGAATGATATTTTGTTGGGTGAGGACACTTGCCGATAAAGTGTAGGGATAATAGGAGTTGAGAAGGAGTTCTTCTAGAGCTTAGAAGAATGTGAAGTGCTGTAATTGCAACGAGGTGGGGCATGTTAAGAGTTAACGCGTCCTAAGGGAGAGGATGTTAAAAAAGGATTTGAACTCTACTGAGGTTATAACCCTCAGCGGCTACTTCCCCTTCTTCCGCCAACATGAGACACCGCAAAGGATGATCCATCACCATCACTTTTCCAGTGAGGTCCTCACCCATCACGATATCTTTCATCCTAGTTAATCGACAATCCCTCACGACTTATGCATCTCACAGAGAGAATATGTACTGTGCCGAAGGCCATGACCCTTCATCTCTTCTGTCTTCTAAGGTTTTTGTTTAACGTTTGATTTAGAGTTTCAATTTAAATTTATGGTTTCTAAACACAACTATTTGAAGTTCAGTTTTCCCATGTAATCACCTTTTTTCTCTTTTATGAAAGATATACGATAACTTACACATTCAAACCTTAAACGTATTTAATTATAAAAACGACAATTGATAAACACCATGAGAGTTTTTATTTATAAATGTGTTATAGACATCAACTTAAACACATTTCACAAATATGTGGATTAGACTTTTAGACTTGTGTGCTCCTATATTTGTCCCTAGCACTTGATCTCTCACCATATGATTCAAGATTTGGAACTTCACCTAGGGTATGTTTGGTTGGAGATAATGGAATGAAGGGAGAATGGAATAGGAGAAGCAATGGAATGGCCAAGGGAATGAAATAGATCATTACATTCCTTTGTCTTACTTGATTAACCTATAGGAATGAACAAATTATAGGAATGAAATAGAAATAATAAAAAAAAATCCTATCTCAAATTAATTTTTTTTACCAAAACTAAAAAAAAGAACTACATTGGCGATGGTGGTGGTGGTAGTAGCTCCGGTGACGAAAATGGTGGTGGCGATGGCGACTGTGGCAGTGGCGCTGGCGGTCAGGCGGCGGGGGTGATGGTTGTGGTGGCGGTGGCGGTGGTGGTGGGGGTGGCGGTGCTCAAGCGGTGGTAGCATTGGTAGTGATGACGATGGTAGGGTGGCGGCAACGGTGGTGGCGGTCAGGTAGTGATGGTTAGGCAGCGACAATACTGGTGGCGGAGATGATGACAATGGTTGGATGGTTGCCGCAACGATGGTGGCGATGACGGTGGCGGCCGTAACGCTGGTTGTAAGGTGGTGGTGGTGGCGGAGACGACGGTGGTAGCGCTGGTGGTAAGGTGGTGGTGGTGGCGATGGTAGTGGTGGTGGTGGTTGTTGTTGTTGTTAAGTGGTGGTGTTGTTGAGAAAGTAGGGTGAAGGACTGAAGGAGGAATAGAATGAAAAAAAAGGAGGGTGGGAAGGAATGGTTTTGATGGATAGGATTCCATGTGTAATGGATAATTTCATTATATTAAGCAACCAAACATCACATTTTTCATTCTCACGTAATGAATCATTCAATTCCTCCTGTCATTGCTGCATACCAAACGCTACCCTAAGGTATTATAATATTATCATGACAATTATTAATCTTACTTAATCAACATATAACATCTCTAGCAAACATTACTATAATGAACTATTGTTTGATAATTCCACAACATCAACATTCCTTGTATATGTTCACATAATTCGACCGTCTTTATTGATTTAGCATCTGCCCGAGCATTCTGCACAACTGCACGAGCCATGAACTTGATCTTCGATCCCCAAGGCATATCCAAACCACAAGTTAGCTAGTACTAAAGTGCATAATATCACCACTAAGCATCTTATATGGAAAGTGCATATAATGATTTTATTATGTTTTGCAAGTTATAGGTTTTCCTTTTACACGTCACCGTCTTATAAAATGATATCGTATATTGCATTGCAACATGTTAATTGGTAACTAAATTACTTTCAGTTGACAAACAAAAACAATTAATAAACAAAAGTATGCACATAGTTTGACATCTGATTACCAAACATGTTCAATCGAAAAAATGGATCTTCACTATCCCAACAAGATCATAAAATATGTTCGGTAGATATTTATACATATTTAACTGGAAAAATGGGATCTACCCAATCCCAACAAGATCATAATATGTGCTAGAACCATATTTGCTGGAATAACAGGTAATGGATTTTCAAATACTGTTGACATTGCAGCATTAAATATTTGTTTGACAATCAAAAGTCAAATAGTGATTGAGCTTGAACTGGTAATCTAAAATTAATTGGTCAAAATGTACCTGTTCATGAAGTATTATGAGCTGACTTATTATATAAAATATTATAAATCCCATACTTCTAGAAAGGGTTGACTTTTGTTTTGTTTGACTTGTTTTACCGACTGATAATTATGGACTTATAGTAATTTAGTCAAATTAAAATCATTTTAAACAAAAGAATGAGGTGTTAGTAACCAATGAAAAACGAGACCAAAGTCAAGCTTTTAGTTTTTATTAGATGATTTTTTTCATTCCCAGGCATGGAATATATATTCATATTCTCATAGGTGTGTAAACATAAAAGTCTTGACTTTTATCAAAGTTAGAATTAATTAGATCGAGTAACCCAAGCAACACCAATAATTTTATGATAACTCATCACAACTGTATCAATATTATTTGAATTTATGCAATTATTTTATCAATTACATATATATAGATGCAAAATGACTTTTGGCTTTTATTCAGACATCTAATAACAATTTTGCCATCTAGTTACCAGTTGTATGTATTTCTTAGTAATTAAAAAAAAAAACTATGTTCCTTCATCCTTTACTGAGCCGGAGGCCACGACCCGTCATCTCTTCCATCTTCTAAGCTTTTTGTTTAACGTTTGATTTGGGATTTCCATATAAACTAATTCTGTTTTCTAAACACAACTATTTAAATTTCAGTTTTCCCACGTAATAACCTGCCTTTTTATTCTGAAAGTTACAAGGTTATCTACTTATATTATACAGATATTAGACAACAAGCATTTTTAATTGCATTGACAATAAAGGTTTTGTTTGACTTGTATATTGTAAACATACTTGTTTGACCTTTTAGCCTTTCTTAAAGTTATATGTTGACTTTTATAAGCCAAAAATTGCGGGTTATTACTTAAAGGCTAAAGCTACAGCTACTTGCCTACTAACTGATTTTTAAACTGCAACCTGTGAAATAAGAAAGCAAAGATAGCAAGATGCTATAACAAAGCACAACACATATTAAACCATGTATAGTGGTGGAGGGGGGAAGCCCACTCCATCACTCTCTTCGTTGGTTGGAACCTTTTTTGACCAAAGTCAACCCCATTTTAACGTTTTTCACAAAACGCCCAAGACATTTTTCTCCCAAAGTGTCTCCATAGCGCCCCGAGGAGCGGTGTGCCCGGCGCTATGGGGCTTTCCCCCTCTAAAGCGCCCCAACTACCCCGGGGGGTGGTCTTAGAGTTCTTAGTTACATACAAATAGCATTAGTTAATTTGAAAAAGAAGATGATTCATAAACTCAAATTAATTTTGGTGAAAGCGCATCAATAATTTTTTTTCTAGGGTATCGGTATTTAGTGGCGGATCCACAAATTTTTTTAAGGGGGTGCACTGTTTTTTAGATGCTTCAGTTTCATAGAATCGGGCCGGTTAGACGGTTCGGGTCGGTTCGATTAGGGTAAAGTTTATCACATAATAAAATACGATACAATAGAAGGCGGACTTGAACATTTAAATTAGGAGCCGAAAACATTAAAACATAGCATTATTCAAAGTAAACGAGCTATATTTATACTTCTAGAAAAAAAAATAGGGGGTCGGGACCCCCTTGTCTCTTAAATGTTCAAGTGATGAAGTAATGGTCTTAAATCTTAGAAACACAAATAAGTAAAATTAAAACAATCAATAAAAAACCTTGTGAAATAAAATAGGTTTCTTAATTTTAAATAAACGTATAATCACTATATAAAACACAAAATAAAATTAACCATAGACTAGAAATAAAATAGCATATATAAAATTTAAACTAATAAATGACCTAATGATTGTAATCAAACTAGAAAACAAACCTTCATAAAGTATTAATATTAAGTTATTAAATAAATAACTATCTATAAAAAGTTAAAAACAAATAAATTTTATCATGAAAATGAGATAAAAGTTAAGAAAAGAAAAGCATTACGCTGGACCTAGTATACTCACTTCTAAGTAACATAATAGAAAATCAAAATGAATCATCACTAACAAGAATTGAACTCAAGACCTCAATGTTAACAACCAATAACTTAGCCACTCCACCACCTTCATAATTTGTTTAGAGGGTGCACTTCAAATTTATAAGAGTGTGCACTCTAGAATTTATATATAGCATTACATTACAATTTCGAAACTAGGGAGTTCCCATGCACCCCCAACCTTCAAGGTAGATCCGCCCCTGTCGGTATTTGCAGTGCTCTGTTTTCAAGCAACCCGACATCAGGACTTTAGCGTCGGGTCGAGTTAAATAATAAAAAACAATATCGTAATAAAGGTACATTTTCATTGGAAAACAATAAAAAATTAAAAATACTATGTCTTTTAAAATATATATACATTTTATCGTTGTTTCCTATGAGCTTTCATGTTTTGAAAACGATCCATTACATCTTCAATCGCAGCTTTCGGAAAAAAGAAACAATTTTTTTTTAATATAATGATTGCAAGGATCGTTTAGTAACAAACCAAACAAAAAGCTTTTTACGTTTTTTCAGTATGCTCTAACGAAACAAGAATATTGATTCTCATTACTTCAATTCTTGGTGTCTTAGGGATTTACCATTTGTCATTGTTTGTTATGCAAGTTAGAAAGCAGTTTGAACCAAGAGGTCAAAATATTATTGGGGACAGGCAGTCCGGAGGGTTTTAATTATGTTATGCTTTAGAAAAATGGCATTGTAGATTTGTGCATAATCTTGATATATAGTTTATTGGCTAGATGTAAGGTGTGCTAGCGTATTGTGAATGCCTCTTCAACTTTCATGATATAGGTATTATTCCTTTAAGAAGCAAATGGTAAATGGGGATAAACTCGGATTTGGAAATATTACTAATCTTCAAAAGATAGATTCTAGGATTATTTGCTCTTGTTGTCTTAAGGATGATAGGGATGTATAGGATGGCTAGTTGTGGAGGCGTTGACAAGAGTTTCGAGGAGATTGTACGGGAGTTGCTTAGTGTGCTCCAAGAGGTTCATATGGTTGATAAGCGTGACTCTTGGAAATGCGATTTGGTTGACGAGGAAGAAGTTTCGGTTAAGGGGTTCGAAATTCTATTCCAAATGGAGATATGCCGACTATTTGGAATCATATTAGAATGTTTTAATATTTGGCTTGGCAGCTGTTGTTGGATCGTCTTTCTACTTGTACAAACATGCATAATAAATGTAGTGATGTTCCTTTAGTTTTATGTCCAATGTGCTTAGCAATACTGGAAACTTCGGATCACTTGTTTTGGAGATAGCAACACTTACATTGCTAAATGGACGGATTTGGATCGAGTTACCGGGTTGCGAAGTCTGAAGGAGATCATTGCTTGGATGCAGTCGGTTTCAATGACGAGTACCGATCGAGAAACCAGTGACGGAAGCTATTACCATGTCCACTTGCTGGGTGATTTGGCAATACCCCAATAACATGGTTCTGAACAACAATGACTACGAGGGAGAAACTGTTTGTTAACTATATAGTCAACTGTTACTTTTCTTTTTTTATCGTAGGCAAATATCAACAGGGAGATTTAGTTGCAAAACAAATAAGTTAATAGTAAACTTTTCATTTGCATAATAAACTTATGAAATAAAAGAAGCAAACTAGGCTCTTTGCGAATGGTAAAACCTTACGTATATTGACTTTTAAAATCCTGCAGTTTGTCGTGGAGTGGGAATAGGAGATAATCCTAGTTTAGTACATAATATTCCTCCTAATTAAACAACATAATTATGCTATCCCCAATATTAATTAAAATAATACAAGTAAATTAGTTAGGTTAATACTTATAAAATACGGTTAAGAATTTCATGGCCAGCCAATTAAATTAGTATAATCCTAGTTTGTTAATTTTACTTGCAACAAGTTTTACGGATTTATTTTTTATCGTTCGAGTGAAGATTTCTTAGAAAGTCCCATATCCTAATAGTAATTTTATGCTAGCACGCTTAACTATATAAAGTTCTTTTATCATTCACAATTATTACGCCTAAACATGTTCATAATATTTGAGGTTTGCTATTTTTTTTTTGAGGACAACATTTCCAACGCTCACAACCTATGCCCCCTTAATGAGATTTGGTCCTCCATTCAAATAAGGGACACGGAATTTTCAAAAAGTCCCCCCTAAACATCGTAAGAACTCGTCGAAGTCGACGAGCTTTGCCACACCATTCAAACAACATAGTAGTGTCTATGATACCATTCAAAACATTTTTCTTTTTTTTAAAGGCCAATTTAAAAAAAAAAAAAAAGCATAAGCTACTTGCAAGTTGCAAGAGCCCAATGAAAAAGAGCACAGAACATACAACATAAACGAACTAGAGAACAACAATTAAATGGGGAAATTAGCAAGTTAAACATGTACTAAATTACCAATCTTCCCAATTTAAACATGTAGGTCCCCAAACCGGATCCGACAACGAAATGCTTTGTTCTTGATAGGTGCTTGAGACGGGTGCGGTATAAACAAACGATCGAACATATCATGTAAAGATAACATAAAGGGTAAACGATCTCGTATCCGGTACAAAAGATTTATAATATTAAAACGAACCGATCCCACCCAAGTTGAACTCCCCTTGGGTGGTTGTTTACACATTAGAAAACACACACAATAAAAACATTGAAGCCCAATTTATAGCTAAACAAACATTCTAACATTCTAGAAGCTTTCTCCCGTTTAAGCTAAATGCGTGCCCGAAGTTCTCGTTTCGTGTCCGGTTTTGCTCGCCGACATTAAATATTATCTTGACCATAAATATATAACGGGTTTCATACTTTGATATCGCAAGTCATATTTTTGGCCTTACAAAACACGACCTTCGACTTCTATGCTTAATCTAAAGAAAACGAAGTTGTTTTGACGTTGTTGACTCCCCGTCCAATTGAAATCGATACCTTTTTGCCACCAAACGTAATTATGGACATCTCCGAGCGCCAAACCACATTCGATAAAAGAAAAGCTGGTGCTAAAAGACGGTTTGTCTTTTGTACATCGTATATGTCTACTATTACGTGTCAATTGAATAATTGGTCTGATTATTGAAAATCAATATAAGTCTTCTTAATAATTTAAATTTTCCCTTTATCATAACAACCTCAAGAATATTTTGATTTGCTTAATCTAATGCATGCATGATTCATGAAGCTAATTAATAAATAGTTAATTTTTTCACAGTGAATTATAAATACAATTAATAAACGGGAATTTTAGTGTAACTAAGTAGCCTTTAGTTGATTAACAAATTACATAAAGTACCACAGAGTCTTAATTCGTAGACGCATTGTTCTAAGACTGTGTATTATGAGATAACTATCAAGAGCTAGTGATTGTGTCACGTCACTGCCAATTGAAATGAAATAATATCAAATCAGACTCTAATTGTTTGCATTCGAACTTCGAACAAATATAATTTCAAATTAGCCATATTGAATTCGAATTTGTCGAACCTGTTACGAATTCGAATCCAAATTCAAAATTTGAAAGCTCAAGCAATTTGTTTCAAAAAATTCGAATATTCGATTTATTGAACACCTCTACACTGAACTAGTTATTGCTAGAAGAGTTTTTGTTGAAGGTAACCAAAAATATAACTGTCAATCATTTCAAATGTCATTTATCGCGCTTTTCACGAAACATTATATTGTTTTTACTAACTGTTGTGATGGTTCTTCGATATAAAAATGCTAAATATTTATATGGTCTAATTCTGCTACTCATTTTTCACAAAATAAAGCAAATTAGAAAACTTGCACTAGTTAGAGCAACTTATCTGATCACATCGCACATGCATATATATAAGTTAATTAAAAAAGTTTAGAAAACAAATAATTACAATAAACAAATTAATTTTCATACCACAGCTTCTAACATATAATATACATACAAATGGAATTTCACATATGCATGTATATAAACATCATCATGAATGTAAAGTTATTAACATTGAATGACAAACCACATGCATACATAGGTTGCATTTTAATTAACCACAAAATTTAACTAAAAATGATGACGAATATGTATTAAAATATACTAGATTGCTACAAGTAAATTCCATTTTTATTAACATTGTACCTAAATCTTGTAAAGATTTAGATTGCTACAAGTAAATTCCATTTTAAAACTTCACAGAAAAATAATGCATATGCACTGTTAATATATTCTAACCAAATTATTTTATTTATTTAAAAATAAAAGTATATATTATTACCATTTAACGGGGAGATCGTGCGATGGGCGATTGGGCGGTGCGAACCCTAAGAGAGAAGAATATTTTATTATTTTACAGCATTACAAAAACATTAAATTGAAAAGTAATAAAAGCATGCAAATTATAACAATCATTATATTTATTATTATTTTTTTAAGTTAGTTGTTTTATTTATTTTTGTGAAACAATCTCAGCTGGAGACGTAATCTCAAAGGAATGGGAATCCGCATATTTTAAGGGAGTGAGATATGACCAAGTTCAAGTAACATTTAGACTACATGCTATGGGGCGCGGAAGGAGGAGGGAGGGGGCGCGGAAGGGGGAGGATGACCGCCGGCGGCGTGGAGGGTGGGGCGTGTTCTGGACGGCCGGCACGGAGGGGCGCTCTCTCTCTCGACCAATATCCCTTCCTATGAAATCGATAGCCAGGTGTGAAGTCCAGATTTGAGCAAATACGGAATCCGATGAAGAAATCCGACGATAGCCAGGTGTGACCTCCAGCCGCCGTGGACTCTACATTGACGAAGAAATCCGGGCATCTCTACATCGGCAGCTTCTCCGGTAACGTACCTCACGGATCCGGCAAGTACCTATGGTCCGACGGCTGTATGTACGAAGGCGAATGGAAACGCGGCAAAGCTTCCGGCAAGGGTAGGTTTTCGTGGAGGGATTGTGTTAAAGGGCTTCGATGCCCCCTCGCCATAGAGGGGCATTATACCTTGGGGCTTCGATGCCCCCGATGCCCATGTGGCGATGACGTGGTACGGTGGCGGGGCTTCGACGCACTCCACCATAACACATAGCCTTAGGGGAAGTAACATTACACGATTTCCTTTGATCTTTTAAGATTTTTTTTTTACTTTTTCATTACCTTTTCATTGCATACATTTAATAGCATGTAATATACAATGTCATCTAATCATTGTTACAAAAATCGGTTTTTGAACCTCATTGGGTTGGCTTAGAAATGGAATAACCGATTGTATCAGGCTATTTAATCGGGTTGATTACTTAACTCTATGATTCCATAAAAATACAACCTTAACTCAAAAAATGATCCAAAAATACAGGATTCCATAGTATAGGAAATGCCGTTAGGTTAAAACTGATCGATTTGATAGTATAGAAAATGCGGCTATGCTAAAACTTCTAATTGAAGGTAAAGATGGCCCACTAAAAGTTTTTGGTTTGAAGCCTAAATAATAAAATCTACATTGAACTTAAACCGGTATGACGGTATCTTCAACATTACTAGTAAGCTAACAAAGGGGGAGAGTAAAAATATAATTAGGATTTGTAGGGTAACTTAAGGACGGAAAATTATCGTATTAGAGGTGCAGAAATTAGGTTATTCCAAGCCTACTTGGGTTGGGTCAAACCTGATTTTTGGTGCTTTGGTTCGGGTTTCTATCCGGTTTTTATAGAGGGAAAGGACATAGTTTGGGTTTAATTAGCCAATTTGTTTTGGAATTCGTTTTGGGCTTGACCGGTTTTAAAGTATATGGCTACAAACTAATCTCAACCCTATGGTTTGGTTCATGTCCAAACCAGTTCCCAGGGTTAGGTTAGCCCGATATTTTTGTGCACCTTTAATATTCCAACGTAAATACTAATTGTTTGATGTTTCGGATTATGGTTTTATAAATGATGTGGCTGGTAAACATTAATGTTGTTACGTGGATCATTTGACGAAGGTATGATGTTGTTCTAATCCTTTATAAAAATTATTTGAGGGGCTTATCATTAATATCAAGATACAGGTATGCATCACATTTAACATATGAACATCGTAATTTTAAAAGAAAAGAAAATCCGACTTTTTGTGGAAGAAGATATAGACGGAGAAGAATATGGCAACTTTCATATATAAATAAATAAATAAACTATGTGTAGTTAAAAGTCAAATGCAAAATGTATAGATACATTAAGGGGAATATATATCGGCAGTTTCAAGATAAAGAATTAGAATCCAATTAAACACGATCTGAATTCTGAAAACCCTCGATATCATAATTGAAAAAGATTAAACACTTTGATATTTTATTATTAGAGAGGATTAGTTTTAGGGCGTTCATTAACCATAGAATATGCTACAAGAAATTAAGAGCACAAAGAAACATTTTTACGAAATATAGGATGCATTACTACACGCAAACCTAACCCGCGGTTTTTGTTTTTGTTTAAATGGCAAGCTTCAGTAAAAATACACACACTTGGTCGCTTTATAACTAGCCAGTTTAAGCTACTTAAGCCACAACGCCCAAGTTTATCGGTGAGCTAGTTAAAATCTCACGGTCTACGTAACAGTTACGTGGCGTTTTAACTACCGCATACTAATTAACCCACAACACGTAATTATCTTATGAAATTCTATCTTACTTTTGCATTTTATTGTTGATCAGTTCTTCACGTATGTAATAAAAAACATGAATGTTATGATAAACCCATAAGTAAAACATACCTGTTACAGTAAGGGAAGTAACAAACGTCCGGAGAAGGATGTAGACGACATGATTGTCAGCTTGGTCGAGTTCCCCTTTAGGATGTTTATTAGTGATGGGGATTAGGGTTTTTGAGGAAACCGAATTATGGAGAGATATAGGTGTCACGAATTACTTAATATGAGAGTTAGATTTTTTCTTATGATGTTAATTAATCTCTTCCATGTATTTATATACACCCAAGGGGAAACCCTTGATTAGCAAGTAATGGTAATATGGTCCATCAACAATTACCTAGCTAATATAATAATAAGGTATAATTTAATTATTTTGATCTATTATTATATAAATGATAATGATGGCCATACATAAATATATATATCCATATATTTATTTTTACATTCTCTCACTTGGCCGAATAATCATTTATTATGAGCGTTAGATTAGTCTGTAGATTTTAACACTCATTTTAGCTTTAAACTCAAACTGGAGCAGAGAAATACAGTCATTGAATTGAACATCAGCTCAAGACCCCCACTAATCATACTGCAGTCCTTGTTTAAAACCTAAGTAGTTATGATTAAAATTTTCAAGTAAGCCCTTCAGAATATTTGATTTGTATACTAATTTGTCTATATGTCATTACGCATGCAGAACATATTAAGGGACTTACAAAATCAAAACTGGCGAGGAAAATTAATAATTAGTCAATTAAAATTAGTCATTCGTATAACGATATACTATTATACATGGTCATAAATAATCCCGTCTTTATTATAAGCGCTTTCATAAGACTTACGGGTAATATACCTTTAGTTATAGGATCCTTAAGCATATCATAAATGTATTTGATATGGGAATTTAGTTTCCTCAATTCGTTCATAAACGAATAATTTATTTCATATCGAAATTTAATGCAGCACCTCTTGAACTGTTACTGTTTGAGAAAACATGGTAGCTGACTTTATCACAATAAGTCTTCAATATATAATTTATATGGAGTTAATAAACTTATGAGTCCAATGATAAATTTTCAACAACATTTATTGACAATTGCGTTGAGATTTAATCAACATATTATGTCGTTAAAATTTAGATTGTTGTTATCAGTTCATTATGACTCCTCCATGAGATAGATTATCTTCTGACATAAGAATATATCCCGAAAATTACATTTTCTTATTTTTGAATATGACGAAGTTTAGAGTAATCAACCGGTTTGAATTCTCACTTATTCTCTTAAATTATAGTCTCTTGTTTCCTTTAAAGATATTTCAATACTCTTTTAGATGCTTCGCGTTAATCTAGACATATCTAGTGTGTTGCAATTCGAGTAATATCTGAACGAGTATAGACTTGTACCTATATAAGGCTTCTACTTAATAAAGCACAAGGAAATAATCTCAGTGATTTTATTATCCTCTAAAGGAGAGCGTTATTGCGTGTTACATGTATAAGGACCCTTTTAAGTTAATGCGTATAGAACAAAAATAATGTCCTTTCGAGTCTATCTCAGTATGTTACGATATTTATCACGTAAGAGATTTATCATATCAAAGTATGTACAAACAATACTTAGACTTATGTAACATATGCTTGTCAAAAGAATGTCATCTATATAAGGATAAGTTTGTTTTTAGTTGCTCCCACTTATCTTGAGGTATGTACATTGATCCACTTAGTTGTTGATGAAAATTATTGTATAAATGTTTCATCACATTTCTAATGTTTGCATTAATCCATAAATGGAATATATTGACTTACAGACTAAGTGTTCTTTGACCTTCAGTTTAGAACTTCAAGTTGCTTTATGAACATGTAAATATGCAAGCCAGTTGTTAGGAAAAGTTGTTTAAATGTTCATGTAATGTAGCTCTTAAATATATAAGCTACTTGAACAACAATGATGATCTTCAAAGAAATCTTTTGTAATATGGGAAAGATTCTTTGATGATTTATTCCCTCTTGAATATAACCTTTAATAATCAATCGTGCTTCTTAGTGCCTTACGTTTGTATTAGGATTTAGTTTAGTTATGAACACTCTGAGGTGATTCAACCAAATCCCAAACGTTATTCTGACTTATAGAATTTAATTTAGATTGCTAATGATAGCTTTATTCCATTCAGAAGACTGATTGATATTAATGGTTTAATTAGAAGATGTAGGATCAGTAAACTTTTCATCATCCATTTCAACTTTAGTTAAGGAGGTTATATAATCATCAAAGTTAGTAGGTTTTTAAAACCTAGATGACCTCCTGAGTTAATTATTGGGTTTATTAGAAGTTTCGGTTTTTATGGATTAGCTCTTGTTTAGGTTGCTATCATTTTCAGGATTCTAAGTGTATAAGAGTTGGTGCAGTATAGTGTACAAGAGGTGTAATCGGAGTTAAATTTGGAGTAAAATTTAATGACTCTTTTCCCTCCGCCTCTTGTACTTATGATAAGTCATTTTAAGGACTTTTACTGCTCCCACTGACCTTAGAAACCTTTAGGAAATTGGCATGCTTAGGGTCAATATTTAAATACCAGTAGATTCTAATGGAGAAACTAGTCGTTGTAGTTTCTCTTATTTTGAGGATTGCTTTAGTTTTGATAAGAAATCTGATTATGCCTATATTTAAGTACCAATGAAACTTTTGTAAGAGTATTGTTGAATTCTAAGGAGATAAGTTATGATGAAACAATTTTGTGTTGGAGAAATGTCTTGTACAAGAGGTGTAATTGAGTTAATATCAAGTTTTCACCCCCACCTCTTGCAAATCTTACAAGTTATGATTAAGATACTTAATGCTCCCACTGATGTTCGAATCTCTTTGAAAGCTACATGAGAAGTTTCAATGATGTACGTGACGTAGGAACATTTCATTCATATACTAGACTTGGTTTGATTTCTTTAACGTCCATATGTCGTAAGAAACTTAGGGACATATTTAGAAGAAAGCATGTTAGTTATATATGAATGGATCTCTTTAAAACCATGGACCATAGAAGTCAGATCAGATACAAGTAAATAGTCATAAAATGATAACTTATGTCTGAATATTCCATTTGAAATAAGTTCCACGAATGCCAGTGAAATATAACTTTGGGTGGACCCATACTTATTCCTTAAGCCTAGTGATGTTTATGGCATCCAACACATGATTTTAAAATCACTTAGAATGAGATTATATGAAAAATCATCCTCATTAACCATGTCATGATTTCTCTTGAAGTTTTGGTTTTAATGGATGACATTTATAGGTCTCATTTGTCTTTTGTTAAAAAAATTGATAACAAGAGTTGTGAAAGTATATAGTATCAGCTAGTTCTATCTTATAAATGTTTCTATCCATATATTAATAACAAGTAAGATGAGAATTTAATGTAAGAGTGACTTTATGTTGGCTATGCAAACCTCACAACTGTCATAACGCAGCTTAAGTATTGATACTAAATTCTGATTAAACACCAGAATTTATAAGGTATCCTAAAGCATAACTAGAACAGTTTAAAATGGTTTATGATAATTTGAACATTTAATTTTTTTCACCAACACTCATGTTAGTTATTTGTTGATTTTTGGTAAGAAAACATATAAAGAACTAGAATCAACCTATTATGTGTTAATTGGAATATAGAATTAGTAGACTTAAATATCATGAATATGTGACTACTGATTTTAGCTCAAAGTTCTTTTAAATTATGGAAAATCACGTTGCTTATGTCTAGTATAATGACATATATTTGCAGTAAGCCTTCTCTTTAAAGAACTTAAAACTAGAAGTTATACTTGTATTTGTCTATGAACCTTAGAATTGTCCTCTTTTAGGTTTTAGTGGTAGCGAGTGGAATAACATCTTATTTTCTAGTACTAGATATTTTTTTTCTTGTACATATGTTGCTAATCAACACACTCATTTTCCTTTGGTACTTCTGAGTGTTATAGTTGATTCTTAAGGCATCAAATTATACTATTGAAAAATTTAGTGTATAATGTACTGGAAAAATTATACTTATTTTCATGTGTAAGCCCTTAATTTTATGGGTCATGTCATGATATTGTACATTATGATGTATTCAATAATGCCATTTAACCTTATAGTTAGAATTTGGAAGAAATGCATGCATCTTAGGAGTTATTTTGATTATTTTCTAGATATTAGATTAGTTTTAGGAAAAACTAAATCTAGAATAACTTTATTTGACAGCATGAGTTTATTAATTATCATAAGAGACATTATATTTGACTCATCTCATTTATCATGCTCTAAGTTTCTTCTTTATTACTATTATAAGAAGGAGCAATTGAATGGTCATGTCTTGAGGAATAATAAAAAATGAGAAGGGCTAAAAGGTAATGAATCTCTTTATGAAGCAAACATATTGGATTTGAAATTAGAGTGGATGATTTGAATGAGAGTAATTTCTAGAAAGAAAATTATAGTGAGTAATGTAATGGGATATTAAAGTAAGATAGATTAATTTAAATGATCATTAGATTAATGAAAGATCATTAATTGTGAGGATCATTATATTTTATTGAAGATGTGATATGTCTATTATTAACATCAAACTAATAGACAACTTAAATTAAAGTTCTACTTAAATAAAAAATAAATCACCTTTGGGCAGAATTAAAATTTATTTAAGTATATGTGCAAAACAATTGTAACACATCACCTTTGGGCAGAAGTGAGACAACCATTTTAATTATGCACAAGTTAGTTTTGCTTTATTTAAATGTAATTCATCACCTCTGGGCAGAAGCGATACATTTAAATCATGTTAAGCGAAACTAACACGGCTTGTATTAAGACTTGAATGATATGTTCGATGTAATGCATCACATTTGGGCATAAGTTTACATCAACAATTTATTCAAGTTTAAGCCTTTCTATGTTTTGTAAAATTAATCAATATATTTTTATATTTTAAGTGTCTTACAAAACATTTTTCGTGTTTTCGGTTTTATGAGATCTCGGAAATTATGAGTTCTCTGTTAACACTTGAGTTTTTCGGTTTTATAAGATCTCAGAAATTATGAGTTCTCTGTTAACACATGAGTTTTCGGTTTTTATTGTGTTTTCGGTTTTATGAGATCTCGGAAATTATGAGTTCTCTGTTAACACATGAGTTTTCGGTTTTATTTGGGTTTTTGGTTTTAATGAGATATCAGAAATTATGAGTTCTCGGTTTTAACCAAGATTTCGGTGGTACACAAATCAAATTATTTAGGGTAAACATATTTTGGTTCAAATTCTTTAGAGATTAATTTTATCTTCAAGATTTCGTTTTAATTTTGAAATTTATAGATTCCATAATTATTCAAAATTTAAAATCTTTGAAGATTTTTTTATTCAATTATTTTAGGAAAAACACAATCATAATCCGAATTTTAACCAAAATATGTAATATTTTTCCGAAAAACTCATGATGAACACGAAGAACACCACCGAAAAACCATAAAGTTTTTAATAGGTTTTTAATGTAAAATTGGTTATAACATTGTTTTTAAACAGTTTATATATAACCAGATTTCAATAAGTTCATAAGAATTTAATGACAATAAAATAAGAAAACAGAATTCGGGTTTGTCAGATTTTAGTTTCATGTTTTCCGGTTTAGATCCAGATTTAGGGAAAACATAAAGAACTGATTAATCAACATCGCTCCGATACCACATGTTGATCAGTTCTTCACGTATGTAATAAAAAACATGAATGTTATGATAAACCTATAAGTAAAACATACCTGTTACAGTAGGGGAAGTAGTAACCGTCCGAAGAAGGATGTAGACGACATGATTGTCAGCTTGGTCGAGTTTCCCTTTAGGATGTATATTAGTGATGGGGATTAGGGTTCTTGAGGAAACCGAATTATGGAGAGATATAGGGGTCACGAATTACTTAATGTGAGAGTTAGGTTTTTCTTATGATGTTAATTAATCTCTTCCGTGTATTTATATACACCCAAGGGGAAACTCTTGATTAGCAAGTAATGGTAATATGGTCCATCAACAATTACATAGCTAACATAATAATAAGGTATAATTTAATTATTTTGATCTATTATTATATAAATGATAATGATGGCCATACATAAATATATATATTCATATATTTATTCTTACATTTATAATTTTTTTTGAACAACCGTTGAGACCTCCAGTTGTATTCATTAAATTGGAATTTTTTACCAAACTAGTGTTGGTGGAAAAAGTATTTACCATTTTGGTGTTACATGAAAACTATTTACCAAACTAGTGTTTTTCATTTATTTTCTATTCACCTTTTATTATTAAATCATCATATTAGAGTTTCTTTTTTATTATTTTTATATTAGTTAACCTTTTTTTATATTTTATCAACAAAATTTTTCTTATCTTTTTTTATCTTGTTGCTATTCTTTTTATTTCTTTTTTTTAATTGTTTTCAAATGTATTTATTTTTTGCTTTTATTTAAATATATTCATTTTACGAGTTTTATTTTTTAGGTTTAGTTTCGAGACTTTGACGAACCTAACCGATACCGATCAAATCCATGTCGAATAATCACCGCAACGTCTGGGTTTTACCAAATAAATGTTATTTTTTTTGTTTTAAATATGTGCATTTACGAATTTATTTTTGGGTTAAGTTCCGGTACGGTAACGAACCTAACGGGTACTGATGTTCTGGATTCTTTTCGTTTTAAATATGTTCAGTGTATCATATTTAGTTTATTTTACACATTTTTATAATTTGTTTATAG
The DNA here is from genome assembly GCF_021521415.1 of Bidens hawaiensis. Lineage (NCBI taxonomy): Eukaryota > Viridiplantae > Streptophyta > Magnoliopsida > Asterales > Asteraceae > Bidens > Bidens hawaiensis. The sequence goes on along the minus strand of NW_027492976.1, from coordinate 364,532 downwards.
TTGTAGAGATCGGTAGCGACTTAACTTCATTTGCCATTTTTGCCTTTTTGTTTGTGTTATTTGAATTTCATATTTTCATTTATATTTGATATTGAGACTCGTGGCTCGTAGCAGGTTAAGTTTTAATATTTGGTTATTTTTTTATGTTTCTTATTTTATTTTGAATTTATTTAGATGATTTATTTGTTTATATTTGATAATAGTAGCTATAAAATAAAATAAGAAGAAAAGAATTATAACAATTAGTGAAAATACAAAAAAAAGAAAGAAAGAAAAGAAAAGCTGACTGATTAGAAAATATAAAAAAAATTGATGAATAAAAATATAAATAAGCATTATGTTATAAAAAATAAATAATCGATTAACTAAATAAAAAAATTAAAAGACTCCAATAAAAGAATTTAAAAATAAAAATGAATATAAAATAAATGAAAACACTAGTTTGGTAAATAGTTTTCATGGAAAACCAAAATGATAAATACTTTTTCCATCAACACTAGTTTGGTAAAAAATTTCATTAAATTGTATTGTTTTCAAAAATTTTAAGTTTGCTGAAAATTATATTTTTATTATATATAATATATTTATTTTCTGTACTTGAGAATTGAGATCTTTGTGGGATCTTATGGAATAGTTTTTTCAGGATATTTGAGGGGACAAAAACCACCCTTCGTGCTCTCATATGTCGGCTTCTAAACTCGCCTTTCCGAACTCCATTGAATTGTTTTCTTAAAGAATGTCAGACTTCAACGCACGTTGAGGCCAGCCTAATTTCCAAACAAATTTCTCTCTCTCTCATCACATTTTCCACCAACCCAAACCTAAACATAAGAGGGAATTTAATAGCCTATCTATAATAAATAAATAAATATATATATATATATGGTAGCCTCTTAATAATTTTTATTAAGAGGTTTTTCTAAATAGTAATAGATAGAGTGTGTTTGGTTAATTAAAAATACAAATCTTAATAGTTCATGGAGCCTCTTAATTAACCGTATAAGTTTCACAGACATGCTGAATGATTCATATTTAATCAGTCAAGCCTATGATTCATCACAAGATTGTCAAACAACCTAATGTTTTGTTATCCTATAAGCTAGCTGAAGTTTAGGTCCCCAGTTTAAAAGGTTTAATTGTTTAACGTCTCGGATGTTGATATGTGTGATTATGTGTCTTTTAGAAATCGTATAAAAAACATGTGTTTTATATTCCCACGTTTTAAAATTCTAAGCAAGTTTTTCTTTTAAACCGCGCTACCATTTAGCAATGTATGATAAAAAAATTGAAAAGGAACTATATATAGGACATGTGTTGCTTCTTTGTTCTTGAACCGACTAATTGAGGAAAAAAGGTGTATACAAATATATTTAGCAATGTATGATAACAAAAATTGAAAAGGAATTGTATATAGGACATGTGATGTTTCTTTTCTTTATCCATGAATTGGTTAATCGAGAAATAAAGTATATATAACAACTAATAAAAAATTGAGCGCACTTACTAATTTTATAACTTACATTTTTGGCAAATCAGACATTGTTTAGTTCTGTTTTGTTGTAAACTTGGAAGATATACCACAGGTAATGCTTTATCGTAATATCACCAACGTGTTTGATGTAACATCCTAAAATTTTAATTATAAATAAAGAAAGTTATGTTTAGTGATTTCACGTTGTTAATTATTTAATGTCGAGTAAGGAGGGAGTTGGGCTTAGATTGCGTAAGATGGGTTAAATGAGAATGGGCCTCGGGTCCGTGGGCTTTGAGGGATATAAATATCCCATCCCAAACCCAATCTTTCATTTCCACCTTCCTTCTTCACACACTCAAAACACACACATTCTAACCGATCAAGATTCGAAGCCGAGACCCGAGATTTTGTTGATAGATCTGAGTTGGTAAGGTAAGAACAAATCCTCCAAAGCTAATATTACTGAAAATGGTTAGGATTGGATGGGTTAACCGGACCCGAAACCCAAACTGCCCAAATCGGACCCCTAAAACGTCGATTTTAGGCCGATTTGATGGTTGGGATTTGTAGGCGCCGATCATACGATTCCGTGGGTACCAAAATCGAGTTATTTGGCTAAGAAACGAAGGATTTATGGGCAAACAGATCTGCAGCGCGATAACTTCGCCTGCAAGATTAAGTTCGCCTGATGAACTTCGCCTTCAAGCGTAACTTCGCCTTCAAGCGTAACTTCGCCTAAGGATAACTTCGCCTACGGCCAAGTTCGCCTAAGGATAACTTCGCCTGAAGCCAAGTTCGCCTAAGGTTTAACTTCGCCTGAAGCCAAGTTCGCCTAAGGATAACTTCGCCTGAAGCCAAGTTCGCCTAAGGATAACTTCGCCTGAAGCCAAGTTCGCCTAAGGTTTAACTTCGCCTGAAGCCAAGTTCGCCCGAGGTTTAACTTCGCCTAAAGTGAAGTTCGTTTAGAAAATAAATTAAAAACCTAATGGAAAATGTGTTAAGACAGTTAATGGAAATAAAATTTTTCCAAGCTGACATGGCAGCTCGACCCCAGCCAGGGGCTCTGCCCCTTGGACCCTGCTAGGGGCTGCCGCCCCTAGACCCCGCTTCCAGGGGCGCTGCCCCCGGACCCCCGTTCTTTGTGGGTAGTAATTAAGACTAGAAAGATGTTATAAGTAGTGATAGTTAAATTGATATGTATACTTGTTATACAGTCAGCCGTGCACAACTGAAGAAAGGGATTACGATCAACGGAGAACGTAACCGTGTTCAGGTGAGTTTCTAGCCCCATTTATGTGTTATGTTTTCGGGGCTGTGTGCATACTCGATATGTTTGTTAATACGCTTATCCTAAGAGATAAGTGTATGCCTTATGTGAATGATATGATATGTATGAATGATTGCTTGATGGTACGTGAACGATCTTCGGATATTGCACGTACTGTCAGGTTGTAGCGCCTTGTATAAGGTAAGTATGATATGTATGCTTATGTGTATGAATGTGATAAAGTTAATAAAAGAAGGAAATGACGGTTGTATGGTTGTATGGTTACGAAAAGGGTACCGAGCCCTAATAATACTCGAGGTATGATGTATGGTTGTATGGTAACGAAGAGGGAATCGAACCCTACTAATATTCGAGAACTAGGGAACCGAACCCTACTAATATTCGAGGAAAGAGGGACCGAGCCCTAATAATACTCGAGGAAAGAGGGTACCGAGCCCTAATAATACTCGAGGAAGGAGGGTACCGAGCCCTAATAATACTCGAGGAAGGAGGGTACCGAGCCCTAATAATACTCGAGGAATGTAGGGCGTAATGCTCTTTATAACGTAAGATATGAAAGTAAGTTAATACAAAGAAAGTAAGAAAGTATGAAAGTAAGAAAGTATGAAAGTAAGAAAGTATGAAAGTATAAAAGTATGAACGAAAGGATATAATTTTATGTGTATGGTATGATTATGTGATTAACTAGAACTCACTCAGCGTAGCTGACTTTTAGTATGCACGCAGGTGAGTAGGATGAGGCAGCTCGCTTGAGGAGATACGTGGCATTGAACAAGAGTCTGGCATCTGAAGACTTATGATGCTTTAATTTTAATGCTTTAATGTTGAAAGACAAAGAATGTTTGAGACTAGCTATGAATTATGTAATGTTTTATGAAAGTTTTATATTCCGCGTAAATGTTTTAATTAACTCTGATATTTAGAACTGTGTTTATGAGTAAATCCAACACGAAAGTAGGGTTACCGGTAACGGGGCCTTACATTTGATGTCTCGGGTGTGGATGAGAGAGACCTGCCTAGCTAAGCATGTTTGAGCATGTGGAAGCAATCAATGAGAGTATGTCTGAGAAGTTTCCACTCTGGCAACTACAAGCAAAGCTGTCAAATCCTTGCGGACGAATCAAACAATATCAGTCGCTATATATGAGATGTCGGATTTCCATAGTTATTGGTTCGGTTATGCTCTTCTCCTTTACGGACCCTATTGTTGGGATTGGGGAGACTTCGGCAACAGTTAACGTCTGTCTGATCATAAGGGCACCGACCCTAATGTTGTTTAGGGCGAATTGATAATGCCAGGTTACCGGATCTCCAGCAAAACAATTTATATTCGGAGAGTTCGTTGGCCTTAAGATCCATGTATCAACGTCCTAACCTTTAGTCTATAAATACAAGTCCTTGTAATTGTAACACTAAACACCCAATAATATTGTCTTGCTATAGGGTCAAGGTCAGATTAGATCGAATCACGTAAATTAGCACCTATCAGTGTGTCTTTTATTTTCTTGTTGTTTTGTGTGTGTGCAATTAGTGCCGAGTTACTTTAATCTAAAATAATCTCCTCTTTAACAGCTGTGATATCCCTAACAGTGGCTAACACCTATCAGAGACTAATCTTTTGTAACTTTTCAGATTTAATCAATTGCATTATACAAACAGAAACAAAATTACCTTTTGAAACTTCACAACAACAGTAAACCAAGAGATATACAAGAACCGCATTGACTATGATATAGTTAGTCTAGCGGACGAGAAGATTATCTTTTTCATGAGAATTTGTACCCTAAGTATCTTTTTCATTGTTCATTAACACTAGCTAGAAAAAAAATACATAGAATATTAATTTCATACAAACCTGGGGTGCATACTCAATTAAGGGCTAGTTCTACTAGGCCAAGTCCACAAACTCCACATTGAAAAAGAAGTGTTAGGCCACAATTTTGCATGGGTTTCTACATGTTTCTTCATGACTGGACTGGAAACCAGATTTTATGTAAAACAAAGCAAAGAGGAAGCACGCTTATTTAGTCTGTTACGGTTCGATTCAGTTACACCCCAGTAATGGTAATCTATTATATGAAAGAAAGAGGGCAAGTACGGATTGGGAGAAATAATTGTTGGTTTATTAAATATAATCTGGGCTTTCAAAAAAAATTATATATTTTGGTTGTAATGAAAATGACAGTTACTTGGTAGTCATACTAATTATGAGTTGTGGACGGCTGATGTCAATCACCCATTTATCTCAATGATTAGCAATTAACTAATCTATAGTCAATGCTAACTAACATTTTTGAAACCTTATAAAGGGCATTGCTCTTCAGTTCCCCATCGTTTCAAAACCCCTTCTTTATTCATTAAAAGTACAAAAGAAAGAAAAAGATGGAGTCTTTTGGAAGCTTTTCTAATGAAGAATGGCACAGTTTAGCCAGGATGTTTAGCACTGATGAAGGTTCTGATCAATGTAATATTGGTTTAAACTTTGAAATTCCTAACATCCTTTTGTCAGTTAGTGATGAATTTAGCAATGTTGACTCACTTGAGCATTTAGTTTATGCTTCTGATGATGTTAACCCTAACTTCCACCATTTTTCTTCTAAAGAAAACAGCTTTAGTGGCAGTGATGCTAGTAATAGCACAATCTCCCTTTCATATGGGAGTTTCCCATATTGTCCTTCTAATATTGTTCTTCCATCATCAAATGATATAGGTGATCAATCCATTGATTTTCATAAGATGAATGAGATCAACCACTCATGCCCACCATACTTGACACAAGATGTAACAGCACTTGTTTCCAGTAGGGAAACCCCCATCAAGAGGAAGCATGAGACACCCGATTCGCGGTATGTGGTGGATGATGAAATCAACAATCAGAAAACCAAGAACACCACGAAAAGAATTCGGGTTTCAAGAGAGAATGTAAGTCTGTATTATTTTATTAATAATTTATGTGTCATTGTGAGATTGTGGTTCAAGAACATGAGATAACATAAAATATTAACCCCATTGATTAAAATCTTACAGAATCTCGTTTTGTATTTATTTCTTATAGAAAACAAAGATGAATGTGCAATCAAAGAACAACCAGCAGATAAATCATGACACAGAAAATGCTTACAATAATAATGGGGAAAGGAATGGACAAAGTTCAAGTTCTTGTAGCTCCAATGATGATTGTAATGGAACTCAAGATATGGATTGCACGGTTAACCCAAATGGAAAGACAAGAGCGGGTAGAGGAACTGCAACTGATCCGCAAAGCCTGTACGCAAGGGTAAGTACTATATATTTTCCTTAAAACTATAGATTGTTCAAGAAAAAGTAAATTGCTCTCATATTATATACGTTCACCCCTAAGATTTTGGAGGCCCAATGCGGCTAGTAAAAATAGCCCCTTAAAACGAAAACTATACGATAATATGTTTAAATCATTCATTTTTGCATTTCAATCTATATTTCATATGGTGGATTAAGAAGAGGTTAATTTTGCAGAAAAGAAGAGAGAGGATAAATGAGAGATTGAGAATCCTTCAAAACCTTGTACCAAATGGTACAAAGGTTGACATTAGCACAATGCTTGAAGAAGCAGTTGAATATGTGAAGTTCTTGAAGCTTCAAATTCAGGTAAACTAATAAGAATAATAATTTAAAATAATAGTCTTTCATCAGTAATAATAGCATAATTTTGTTTTTAAGGTTTCATCAACTAACTATGATTTTATTTGTAAATTTCTTGTAGTTGTTGAGCTCAGATGACATGTGGATGTATGCTCCTATAGCTTACAATGGAATGGACATGGGTCTCTACCAGAAGATTGCACAAAATCTATAAATTTAATTAGTTTTGAGATTTTAGTTTATTAAGAATGCTAAATAAAAAAATTAAAAAAGAAGATAGAAAATATGAATATATAGCTATATAAACTATAACTTGTAATTTTTTTATGTAATTATAAGATTCGTATCAGTAATATTTCTGATTTCACCTTAACAACTACCTTGATACCATTTGACTGCACGCCATTTGGTTTGACATTCAATAATATTTGTCAGATACGAGTATGATCGAACAAGTATCCAGTTTACTGATTTTTTATATTTTTTTCCCACGACAAATCTACCTTACCCCTACGTACTTTACACCAAACTAGTATACTATAAGAGATTGTATTCAGTGTATATTTCATTGATAAACTTCCAGAATATATACAAAGAGATTTCCTAACTATAAACAAGGTAATGATTGACATGAATATTGACAACCATATACTATCTATAATTACAATTCAACTTTGAATGTTTGAGCGGGAATGAGTTAATTGTCTAAATACCCCCGCAAGATGGACGATCTAGGGAGAAGACCAATCTTGGACAAAAGAAGATGATGCCGGTGTTTAAGTAGAGGCTTCGTGAGAACATCAGCGAGTTGGTCATCGCCAGCAATGTGGGTGACCCGTAGAGTCCGTGCTTGAACCTTTTCACGCACAAAGTGAAAATCGAGTGCTAGATGCTTCATTCAAGAATGAAAAACTGGGTTGGCGGAATAGTGTGTAGCACTCAGATTGTCACAATAAATAGTAGGTGTTGACTATGGACTGATATCCAAGTTCCAACATGAGAGATATGAGCTATTGTAACTCAGTGGTAGCGGATGCAATTGCATGAAACTCGGCTTCGGTTGAAGAGCGAGCCAAAGTGGGTTGTCTTTTGGAACTCCAAGAGACCGGGTTGGCGCCGAGGTATACTATGTAACCAGTTGTGATGCGATAAGTTTGTTTGTCACCAGCCCAATCGGCATCAGTGAACGCATGTAAGTGTAATGGTGTAGGTCACGAAACCGGATTCCACAACGAATGGCTTTGTTCTTGATAAACTCTCGAGACGGGTGCGGTGAAACAAATGACCGAACATAAATAATATAACGATAAAATAAAGGAACGATCTCGTAACCGGTACAAAAGATTCATAATATTAAACCGAACCGATCCCACCCAAGGTGAGCTCCCCTTGGGTGGGTGAAAACACCATACAAAACACACACAAGAACTAACTACAAAGTCCCTATTTATAGCTAAACTAAAAACATTCTAGAAGCATTCTCGTTGAACTTGAACGCGTGTCGAAGTTCTCGTCTCGTGTCCGGATTTCTCGCCGACATTAATTATTATCTTGACCGTAAATATATAACGGGTTTCGTCATTTGATATCGCAAGTCACTTAAATTGCCCTTAAAAATGGGGAGTTGCGTTTAATGAGTAACCCAAGGTGAATACTACCATGCAAATACCGAAGTAACTGTTTTAAGGCAGCCCAATGTTGTTCCGTTGGTGTTTGCATAAATTATGATAGTTTGTTAACCGTAAATGCAACATCCGGTCGAGTGAGAGAGAGATATTGAAAGGCTCCGACAAGTGTACGATAATCTGTTGGAGATGATATAGGTGCACCTTCCCCTTTAGCTAGCGGAACCGAGGTAGTCATCGGTGTAGATGTGGGTTTACTATCCATCATGTTGGCTCGATTGAGGATGTTAAGAATGTACTTAGCTTGAGAAAGAAAAAGACCATGAGAGTGTGGTAATACCTCAACCACGAGAAAGTAGGAGAGGTTAGCCAGATCTTTGAGTGAGAAGCGAGCGGAAAGGGAAGTGATGAATGCATTTACCACCGTGAGTTAGGACCGGTGATAATAATATCATCAATGTATACTAGAAGATAGATGGGTGAAGCGGTAGAGCGGTGGACAAAGAGAGATGAGTCTGAAATTGTAGGTTTGAAATGAGCTGAGATAAGGAAAGACTATAGTTCCTCATACCAAGCTCGTGAAGTCTGTCGAAGACCGTAAATAGCTTTGTTGAGTTTGCAAACATGGTTAGGAAGAGATGGGTCAATAAATCCGGGTGGTTGAGACATATACACTGTTTCGGTAAGTGTGCCTTGGAGGAATGCATTGTTAATGTCGAGTTGACGAAGACACCAATTTTGAGAAGTGGCTAAAGCAAGGGTAAGACGAAGGGTAGCGGGTTTGACTACCGGACTAAATGTTTCACTATAGTCCAAGCCGGGCCGTTGATGAAAACCCTTAGCAACGAGACGTGCTTTTAGTCGATCAACGGAGCCATCGGGTTTAAATTTAGTTCGGTAAAAGCATTTGCATCCGGCTAAATTAGGAACGGAGTCGGGGGGAACAAGAGTCCAAGTTTAATTATGCATGAGTGCGTCATACTCACTTTGCATGGCCTTGCGCCATGACAAGTGTTTAAGTGCTTGGGTGATAGTGGAGGGTTCAGGAAAGGGTTGAGTGGTTGTGTTGTAGAGAACAAAATCTAAATTATGATATTTAGGGTTCGGTTTATGTTGGGTTTGTGTTGTGGGTGGTTAATGATTGAGGGGGATATCGGGAATGGTGGAGTTGGAAGAGTTGGAATTAGGGGTAAGAGTTGTAGGGTTGGTAGAATTTGGTGGGTTTGGTGGCTGTATGTGAGTGATGGTGAGAGGAAACCATGATTCTGGTGTAGGTAAATTAGGAGTAGTGGTTTGAGTAAGTTGTTCAAAAGGAAATTGATGTTCAACAAAATGTACATGTCGGGAGGTGTACACTTTGTTGGTGAGCGGATCAAGGAGGTGATATGCATTTTGAGAGGATGAGTAGCCCACAAAAATGCACGGTTTAGATCGTGGTTGAAGTTTGTGGGCGGTGTAAGGTCGTAGCCATGGATATGATAGACAACCAAAATTGCGAAGTTTTTCATAGTTTGGAAGCTTTTGGAATAGGCGAAAGAAGGGAGAGTCATTTTGAAGTGTAGTAGTGGGTAATCGGTTGATTAAGTCGGCGGCGGTAGTGAAAGCAAATGGCCAAAATTTTAAAGGCATTTTGGCTTGGGAAAGTAAAGCAAGACCCGTTTCGACTATGTGTCGATGTCGGCATTCGGCATACCCGTTATGTTCGGGTGTGTGAGGCGGGGAAGTAAGGTGAGTTATGCCACAAGAAGAAAGGTGAGGTGATAGCTTGATGTACTCACCTCCATTATCGGAAAAAAGCTGTTTGATTTTTCTTTGAAAATAATTTTCCACGAGTTTTTGGAAACGAGTGAATGTGGTTAGAGAATCCGATTTGTATTTTAAAGGATAAATCCAAATATACTTGCTGAAGTGGTCAACAAATATTATGTAACATTTAAGGCTGTCATACGAATGGACGGGTGAAGACCACACATCGGAAAATATGAATTCTAAAGGGGCATTATAGGTGAGGGAAGAAGTATGAAAGGGAAGTTTGTGACTTTTATTGTGACATTTGAGCCAAAACAAGATACACCTCAGTATGTATTTACCGATTAAGCAAATAAACGCCTTTTGCGTAACAAACGAACGATTAACCGAACGGGTCGGGTTATGACCCAGATATCTCGGGGGGGGCATCTATAAGTGATATACGATCTATACAGTTAAAATGTTAGAAATATGGTCTTAGTTTGATAGCAAACAAGTTAAACGAAAACATGCTCGTTTAACTACCCGCTATAGATTTAAACGAGAAAGATAGTTACAAACCAAGTATTGTATCATCCGTTAAGCCGAAAAAGACTTACCAAACACTTATTTGAAATGTTTTAAGCGATCCGTGAAAATATTTTTGATTTTTACAAACATATAGTATGTTTTTATAATTTTACACAAAACTAGCCGAAAAACACTCGTTTTCGCGCCAAAAACCGAACCCGAACTAAATTTGGACTGGGCTTTTCGCATTTGGGCCTTTAAAACCAGATTAATGGGCCAAATTGGGCCCAAGGGAGCACCGATCGGACAGCTACACCCCACCCCCCATTTTTTTTATAAAACTTATTCCACAAGCTTTTTTATTCATTTTTGTTTATAAAAGTTGAGGTCCAAGCAGCTGCAAGCTGATTTTCCAGAAATCCTTCAAACCCTAAGGTAAAGAGCTTAAATAAGTAGCTTTTGTACTTGTTTAACCTTGATTAATACCATAAAAACATGTCTTGATTACTAAAAATCATTCCTAACCATGTAAAAATCCCAAAAATGGTCCATAAATATTTTTTGATCATACACATGGTAAGGAACTTGTTTTGATAGTTTTTTTGGCCATAAACACGGATGAAATGGTTGAAACGGCGTTTTTACGGTTCAAAAGTTCGTTTTTGTGCACAAGACGAAACCCTAAGTTACGGGCTGTTATGTTGATGAAAAATTGCTTGTTTTGTGATATAGGATTTTTACCTAGCTTGCTTAGAAGCACAAGAACCTGAAAACTTGATTAGAAAGTCGGACACGAGCCAAACCCGCTAAGGTAATGCCGAAAAACTCGCTTACGGGCTATTTAGGTTAAGGTTATGATGTGCATATTTTTGGGACTTGAAATTTTATAGGGGCATCAGGGACCATGTCAATGAGTCCCTGTTTAAATTTGGTAATTTTTCGACCATCCTAGAATATTTGGCGAATTTATTACCGAATTGGGACGTTTATTTTGGAAAAATGGCTAAAATACTTCAAAAATTATGAAATTTTTCTGGGAACTTAGATTTGATGTATTTTGATCACATATGACTTTTGGGATCATTTGGAGAAGTTTAAAGGTGTTTTGTTTATTTGCGTTTGTGTGAATTTTTATAGCCGAATTTGGGCCGAAAAGAATATCGCACGAGCTTTTTACATTCTGGAATTGATACAGGTTGATTTGGGACATGATTTTAGCATTCAAGAATTTTTGTGTCATTTTTGGAAATTTTTTGGGGTAAACGGACGATTTTCAGGCGAAATATACTTGATAAATAGAATTTTTATAAATTAATAAATCAGTAAATAAATTCCAAAAATATTTTTATAAAAATATACATATTTTAATTGATAAGTGGTTAAATTTTTATAATTTAATGATTAACGGTTAATTAATTATGCTAATTTGAATATTAAATAAATTCAGTTTTTATAAAAACCGGCAAGTTTGCGACTAGCGAATCTGCGGGAATACCAAAACACCAAGAATGATCAAAAACCATATTTTTGGACTAATTAAGTGAAAATGAACTTTTCTATGAAAAACCTGGACAATCCGGGTGGATTGTGCGCGATTCTTCTCAAATCAAACTAAATAAACGGAAATGGGCCCCGTGGCTAATCCGGGACCCTAATAGGTGATCCTTCTTTATAACTTAATCATTTTGTTAACCAATACATTTACCCAAGCTTATTTCCCCATAACTGTTTTCTGAACGCGTAAACGAACAACTTGGCCCAGCTGGGAAAACGGGAATCTGAGCCAAGTTCGGTTTTAAGTATTAGACATTGAACAACATCACAACCTAAGCCTATTGCCACTTTCTGGGCGTTCCAGCCACGCCCAGATTAGTTATACAGCCCAGTTTAGTATTAAGATTATAATAATATTAAAATATTAATATTATTATAATATTGATTATAGGAACTACTGATAGCAGACCGAACAAACCACGAGCTGATACAGTACTGATTATCTACTAAACCGTGAGTTTCATGACCCCACTTTTAAACTGTTTTACGAACTTTTGGGGTGAAAAGCATGTTTGCTTATATCTATATACATACCTGAAACATGTATTGATGTAAATTATCTAAGTGCTAACACACGAAAGTCCCCACGATCACAGCGATTAACTTCGAGCCGGTGGCTTGTGAATAGTACTATTGGTTTGACAAACCCAGGCAAGGCCAGCACGGTTGCTGAGACATTATCCCGTTTGCACATGTCCATATTTTTTACGAACCAGCTATGTATTGTTAGACATAGCTACCGGGGCATGTTGGGGGCGGAAAAGGGCCACAGTGATTGATTGAGCGTGGGAAATGGATGCACGCAGCACGAACAGTCCAGGCTTCACTGTAGCTTAGCATAATTACATCACATACATCATTTACATACATACATACATACTTATTTCATGATTACAAGTGTTGACTTGTGAATACTCATTACTGATTTCTTGAAACTCGTGAAACTCACCAACTCTAGTAGTTGACCCGTTTTAAACTGCTTTTCAGGTGTACCTAAATCGGAATGATTTGGTGATCTGTTATTTGCCCAAGGTGTGCGGTTGATGCTATGTGAATAGAGGCAGGGGTATTAGTAGTAAGAACGTTTAGTTAATGAACTAGTTTTGTTTGTACCACCTAGACTGTAAAACAATGATAGAACAAAGAAATGTAATATAATGTAAATTAGTTTGTAATGTTTCTTTATAAACAATGTGTTGATACCAGCGGTGTCTGTTACATTCCCGTTTTACGCTTCCGCATTGTGCTAGTCGGGGTGTGACATTTATTAATGCAACAATCATTACAAGAATCATGAAAGGTCTTAATTGAAGGAACAAAAGACGACAAATATTTTAAAAATTTAAATTAAGGATATCTTAAGCAGTGCCAAAAGAAATCTTTATTGAATTGCAATGAGAAGACTGATGTTCTGTTTATTTGTACATATTTATGTATGTTAACTTACTTGTTTTACTCATTTAGTTTTGGAACTATGGTACTTCATACATGTTTATTGTGTTTCAGGTCACAGGTACTTAACGCGCTTAATTTGGACCTGTACGAGCATGGAATGAAGACCCGGGATGTCCAGCACGCTTAGCGAGACAGTTATTTGAAGTTGCCGAGAAGAGAGACCCATCGCGGTTATTATTGTTTGAAAATGTTACTAACCCTCTTGTTGGCAAGTGTGTACCATCGTGCACAAATCATATAAGAGAGGGATGTTTTGTAACTGACAGGAACGAGCTGAAAGGTAGCAGTGAGAAAAAAGGTTGGAATGAGAGAGGCGTTAAGATGAAAGATGGAGAGAACCCGACAGCAAGGAAAGGAAGGAGAGGAAAGAAATCGGTGAGTTCTACGTTGACCTCACCGGGTTATGAAAATACTTGAAACATTCGAGGCATTGTCGAGCTGTAGACACGCAATTTAGCGCTGACCGGGAGGCAACCCGGGGTTTGTAAGTATGTTCCATTTTATTTTCCTTTTTGTTGAGTCATTGTTTGATTTTTGTCTCGAGTTGTGTGCAGCAAATCCCAAGTGTGGGGAGGCTTTTGGTGCAATGTGCGTCTTGGAGGTTCGGTAAGTAATTGGTTAATTTCATGGCTTTCCAGGTAAGTATTGCAAATTCAGACTTCGGAAACATGTTCAGTGTGTTGTCGTGATGTCAAAAAGTGACTGGGTTGGAAAATGCCCGACCCCAATTCGGCAAAAACTTTCTGTTCACTGGGGACCATTGCGCTAGAGGTGCACAAACCGGTTTTTTTAAAAAAACCGGTTCGGTTATTAATCGGACCGGTTTTTTTTGGCCCGGAAAAAAATCGGTGCGGTTAATAACCGGACCGGTTAATAACCGGTTTTTTGCTGTCAAAACCGTAACCGGTCTAACCGGTTAGGACCGGTTTAGAAACCGGTTAGAACCGGTTAATAAACCGGTTTTTTTATTAACCGGTTTTTTTTATTAACCGGTATTTTTTTTTTTTTTTTTTTAAATTTCGCAGTTTCAAATACGAATATTTGTTTTTTATATTTTGTACTTAATGAAGACCATTATTTTTTCACAGTATAAACAAACCGGTAACTACAAGGCAAAACGGTAACTACAAGGCAAAACGGACTGACCGAAAACTAACAATAACGAAATAATTAAAACACCAAATCAAGTGTAAAACGAGCACCAACGGCTCAGATACCACTTGTTGGACCCCGTATCAATAATCACGAACAATAACAAATCTCAGATCTATGAATATCCGATTAGTACTATTAAGGATCTCGCTCATAATTAACCGATTCAGTGTTATAAGTACGTGTATATATTATCAATATATTAGATGAATAATGTTAAGGTGAAGCTTCAGAGAGAGCAATTGGTTAATTAACACTCAAAAGCTCTTTTTCAAAGACTTACATTAAAGTGAACAGGTATTCACTCTATATTGAAGGGGATCTGGTTCGCAAACATCCCCTAGCGAACCAGCTTCCCCTTCGTTACATAAATTAACATAACGAACCATCCCCTGATTCGTTAACATCCCCAAACGAATCAGGAGGGAATACATTATAATGTCTTAGTTCGCTAACATCCCTAGCGAACTAGACTTAACCTTAACGAACTAGTTAATAATAAACATTAATTATTACATTAAGTAATAAATAAAACATTAACGATAAATACAAAGACTTTAGACGCAAAACCGTGCACTAACAAATGAGAATATTGAAAGTAGCTCAAACGATCCGATTCTCCTTATTACATACATACTAAGTAAACAATGAAATAACCAACTATATACACCACTAACTTTTTTTTCACTCAATACATAATAATTAGAACATTGAATCTCTAACTTTTTTTTACATTGAAAATAAACATAATACTTAATACTTCCTATTGATTAGTACTAAAACAATTACATGAACAATGCTTAGACACGATTAGACACGATTACATGAACAACTTGCTGTTTCTTACTCATGATTTGCCTCCATGTTTGCTGTTTCTTTAACTAATTTTCTTCGCTACCCGATCCCGAGCTATTTCTTAGGTAATCGTCGTACGCTGCTTCTTCATCGGTCATTGGTTGAGTGTGTCATTCATTGACCTCGTCTTCATACAAGCCCGCTTCATACTCCATTTCCCCCTCGAGTGAGCGTTGATGTTGTGCCCTATCTAAAGAGTCCAAGTAATCCTTGTAGCAAATCGACATCTCTATAGCTGGTGCAGTGAGTCGAGTCCTCCTAATCGATATAACCTTGCCAGAAACAGAAAAAGCAGACTCCGAAGCTACCGTGGAAGCTTGGACCGTTAGTAAATCTTTGGCCATGGCGGCGAGGATCGGAAACTCATCCTCCTTACCTCTCCACCAAGCCAGCAAATCAAGACTTCTAAATTCATCCGGAGTCATGTGTTTCACAAAGTTGGTACCACCATACCTTCCAAGTTCACTGCTTGGGGTGTTTACCTTTTGACGTTTACCGGCGTCTTCCCAAATCATGTAGTACATCCCCATTTCAAGGTAGGTTTGGGATTGGGATTGGGCAACAGCTCTTAACGAGTCATGAATTTGGGAAGACGACCCGTATTTTGTAAGGTAGACATCATACATGTTTGACAAGGTGGTGTTGAAAGCATTCTTTAAAGTTTGGCTATAATAGGGGTTTTGATCGTCGTTTAACCCTAGCTCATCACAAATTTTTTCTATTAAAGCTTCAACACCACCAACATTGATGCAAGGGTTTAACGCAGCAGCACATGTCAAAACAGCGGGTAGTTATTGAAAATATTTTCTAAATTTTTCTTTCATTTTTACACCCATATCAAAATAAGGTGCACCCCTACAATGAAGTTCACTCAAATTTGTGCACATGACAGCAATTTTTGGTAAAGCAATGGGGCTTGTTGGATAGTAAACCCCGGATAAACTAGTTGTGCAAGATTTAAAAATTTGAAGGACCTCCGTAACGATCTCAATCAATAACCAGTTTCTAGGATCGTACGGTGCACATTTACCCCTACTTGACAAAATTTGATGAAACGCAATTAATGATTCTTTTTGTTGGATGGCTTTCTCAAACATATTACAAGTCGAGTTCCATCTTGTTGGACAATCCCAATTTGGCCCCAACCATTGACAATTAGCTTCTACACAAAATTTTTTGTATCTTGAAAATGTTTTATTGTTGCTAAAAACATCTCGTAACATTCTTTTAAAATTGTTTCTTTGCGTTTCGATCATGTTTAACCCATCTTGCACGGCCAAGTTGATAAAATGTGCAATGCATCGGCTATGAAAAAACGCTCCATCACAAATAGGTTTATACTTTGATTTTAAATGGCCAACCGCGGCCGTATTGTTGGACGCGTTATCAAACGAAATTGAAAAGATTTTATGTTCAATCTTGTATTGTCGAATGACTTTATCCAAGATTTGAAAAATATTTCTACCCGTGTGCGGGTAATCAAACAATTGAAACACAACGGTTCGTTTCATCATTTGCCACGACTCGGGGTCAACCCAATGAGCCGTCACACAAATGTATGAGTCGGGCGAACCATGAGGTACCGACCACACATCCGTTGTTAAGTTTACACCAGTTTGTAAGTTTGAAAAGTATGAAATTAGTTCGGATTTAGCGTTTTTCCATGCTTTAAGACAATCTCTTCTAAGGGTCGAACGACTTACGTGTTGGTAGCGTGGTTGAACATAGTTTTGCATCATCTCCGTGAATTGAGGGTTGTCGAAGTGGTTGAAAGGAAGTGTTTGTTGAATCACAAAGTTTGAAAACTATTGACGTACCGCTTCAACGTCGTACGTAAACACCGCTCCTTGATTCGTCATCTCCGGCTGCGAACTACTTCCCGATTCGTCCTTCAAGGCCTTGCAAAAGGGCCTTTGTACATGCGCTTTTAAAGTGGAGTTTGCATCTTTGCCATAAAACTTCAAACAATGTTTGCATCGAGCTTTTTGGCTACCGTTAGACATTTCGCATAGGTCGAAATGTTGCCAAACATCATGGTTTCGTTTCGTGGGGATGACCCGAACGACCGTTTCTCCCGTGTTCGAGGCACCCATGTTGACGGATGAAGCAGCACTTTGGGAGGCCATGATAATCGACTACGAAATAAGAGTGGTATACTCGAGTATGAAATAAACGACTACGAAATAAGAGCGTATGGAGTGGTAATGTGGTATAATTGAGCGTGAGATAACAAAATAATCGCGTATGAAATAAACGTTTAGAGCGTTTGGAGTTGTATAATCGAGTGTGATCTAACCAATACCCAACCTAAACTATATATAGATGTTTGTGGGGGTAAAATGGTAAAAAAAAAAAAAACGGTCCAAAAACAAAAAAAACGGTCATATAGCCGTTATAAACCGGTTTTTCCATAACCGGTTAATAAAAAAAACCGGTTTTTTATAAACCGGTTAACCGGTTTTTCCATAACCGGTTAATAAAAAAAACCGGTTTTTCCATTAACCGGTTCGTTAACCGGTTTTGGATCTAGAACTTGTAACCGAAAGACGAACCGGCGGTTTCTAAACCGGTCAAACCGGTTTTTAAAAAACCGGTTTTCGTAAAAACCGGTTTCCGGTTTAAACCGGTAAACCGGTTCCCCAACCGGTTTTTTTGGCCATCTCTACATTGCGCTACGCGATGGCCCTGGACAGCTCACCATCGCGCTACGTGATGATGGCTGGGACTTTCCAGACATCTGACGTCATCGCGTAGCGCGATGACGCCAAGACCAACTCGATCGCGCTACGCGATGGGGTCCAAACCCTAATTTGAATTAATTGGGTCGCGTAGCGCGACCTGTGCTTACCTGACCCATCGCGCTACGCGATGGGTCCTCGGATCTCTAAAAAAAATATTTAAAATAAATAAGTAATAATAATATAATAATATTTATATATAACAGCCCTCCCACCTTGTATGTTGTATTTGATCTGTACATTTGTATATATTTGTATATTTGTTTGTGTTGCTTTTGGAACTTTGTGGGTGTGTTCACTACAAACCCTCACGAGACCTCACTCGTCCACCCGGGCTACCGGGGGGTTTAAAGGGCTTGTTGCATACGCTAAATGCAACTGTGATTCCTACGAAAGTGAGTTAGGTCTTTTATTATTTTTAATTAATTAAAATTTTTTTTTATGAAATTGATTAACTCGGCTCGGTAATGATTTTTATAATATAATAAAAATTTTAACTCTCGAAAGACCTGAGTCTTATACTTGTGAGTGGTTGCTTATACATGTCTCGATTTGTGCAGATTTTGCTAGACATTATTGGTCAGTGGTGGAGATGTGTGTCACGAGTGTGTTGAGAGTTGTGGGCTGAGTTAGCATTGCATTGTCATTATTATCAGGTGATTTCGGTTTCATAAACTATTTTGTAGTTGTATTTTTTATTTTTTAGTTTAGTTGGTAGAAATGTAATTGTATATTTTGCTTTAGTTCATCATATTTGTTCCCCGAGCTTTTAAGAGGTCAAACTGTCAGTTCAACCCCATTCCCCAAATGATTATTAATTGTTTTACTATTTTAACATTGAGGACAATGTCAACCTCAAGTGTGGGGATGGGGGAAAATTGAAAATTTTTAGCCCGATAGTACCTCGAACAGTATTCAGAAACTTAAGTTATTAACTGTCACTTATTGCTATTAATGCCAAGTTAGAGGTTTTTGGTCATGGTTGATTTTTCAGCTTCTCGATAGTTTTCCCAACAAATGTTTTTAAAATGAGAAGTTTGAAAATGGAATCGTTTAGGCCGGGACAACGAGTCAAGGGGACGGGTATACATGTTTCATATCGGCAGCCCATATTTCCAGACATATTGTGAGATTAGCCCCTATACTTAATACACATATTATATAATAGATATAAAATATGTCTTGTCATTTATTGAGGGAAACCGGTATGTTTTACAGAATTAGAACTTGCTTGTCACATGCTTTTCGAGATCTTAATACCACCACCTGTATGGAGATTAGGACTTTAGAAAACCCATTCCGTACATATTTTCCTCACTAAATAAATTTCTTACCCGACATTATCCCCTAGGAGCCCGTTTATACCATATTCCCTTTTCGTTTGTTAAACTGAACATTACACACCATTTCAGCCTTGGCCTTTATTTTATTTCTACCCGTGTGATGAAATCCGGTTCGTTATCGAGTTGTATATATATCGAGTTGTACGTAGTCGGACGAGTTGTAAAGTTGTCAAGTTCTGAGTTATAATTATCAGTCATTTTAGTAGTATCTAAAAAAAATTGAAAAATCAGCAAAAAGACAAAAAGAAGTTATCATTTCAGTATTTCAGTTGTTAATAGCAGTTGAGTTTGTATTTAGTTCATTTGTATTTGTGAGTCTGTACATTGGTTTTTTTAACTAGGTTTCATCCACCTGAGTCACTAAATAAGCCTAATCCGCACCCAAACCTAAGCCTCAACAAAACCTTAGTCCGAGTCTTTATGCAACCGGTGGTTAATGGGTGGAGATAAGACTGACTTGCAAGCATATTAAGTTGTAACTCATACTAGGTATTTGAGGGCAGAGACATATACATGCACATCTTTTGTCAGTCCAGATATTAAACCGAGAGGAGTGTTGATAATGTGAGGGGTGTGAACATGTATGCCCTAACTGGAAACAAAGTACATTTGTCTGGGCGATTCTAGAGTTTTATTGTAACATTAAGTTGATTTGTGGGTTGTCAATCTAGAAAGTGTCAGTCTGGGAAACTGGGTATGACCTTAAACCTTACTAGTATTAATGGTGATAATAGGTTGACTTATGATGGCGGTTAATGTTTACTTTAGAATTTTGCTTGAGGGCAAGCGAAAGATAAGTGTGGGGATGTGATGTTCGGTTTATTTGTACATATTTATGTGTGTTAACTTACTCGTTTTGTTTAAGAACTATGGTACTTCATACATGTTTATTGTGTTTCAGGTCACAGGTACTTAACGCGCTTAATTTGGACCTATACGAGCATGGAATGAAGACCCGGGATGTCCAGCACGCTTACCGAGATAGTTATTTGAAGTTGCTGAGAAGAGAGACCCATCGCGTAGCGCGATGGGTGTTGAAGGTGGGGCATCGCGCTACGCGATGCCCTGTATTTTACTGGCGTTGACTTTGGTCCATTGCGTAGCGCGATGGACCAGGAGAGAGGACCATCGCGCTACGCGATGGTCCCCAGAATCGTGAAAGTTAGGGTTTTGTTTTATATTACGTTTTGACGACCCTAGACGCCAAAAAAAACACCTTCCAGGCGATTTTCAGAGCAGAAGAGAGAGCCCCCATCACTTCCAATCATCTTTAAGCATCATACATGGTATACCAGATCATAACCGAAGCCCGAGAGATGCCGATGCGCGGCTAGTTCCTTCGAGTCATACCCGGGATGTAGAGTATTGTATATTTCAGTTTTTCTCATGTATTAAGAACGAATTGATTGTAACTATCTTTGATGTTAATCTATGAGTATTGATGTCTAGTATTGCTGTGCATTCAGTCAGTTTAGGTTTATTTCGATCAGAACGATTAGTGTGCCAGTTGCTATGATAATTGCTTATAGGATTGTTTTGGCCTGTTAATTGTGAGAAAGCATACGTTTGACCTTAGTTGAGTCACACTGGCAGGGACCGTTTGATAACCAATGTCGTGTGTTAGCGAGCGTGGATGCCTAAGGTTTAACCGGTTAGTCAATCTGTAGTTGACACAGAATAGTTTATCTGTTATGTGCATGAGTTTGCTGTTAGTTTGCTTACTTGAATTCCCGGGTGTGATTTGCTTTGTTTGATTGATTGAATACTTGATTAATTGTTCGTTTATTATAAAACACAAACTGTTTTCTAGTGTGATCAGCACTTTAATTGAATTACTTCATAATGATAGGAATCGTTTACACTTTACATTGACCACATACTCCTCGTGGTTCGACACCCTACTTACCCTGACTAGTTTAAGGTGATTAGGACATTGATTTATATTGTTTTTGACTAGATAGCGACAGTCTAGCATCAAAGACTTGAGGTGGCTTGGTGGGACGGAGTTCATGAATGCCATGGCTACTTGTTCCGTGAAGGAGAGGAATGTTGGTTTGGCAGTCCTTAATAACAAAATTCATAGAAAAGAATTGAATTAGTATGTTGTTATCAATGCATAATCGAGAAATGGAAATAATGTTACGAGATAGGGTGGGAACACAAAGAACATTATTTAGAACAAAAGAAGTATTAGAAAAATGAAGAGTAATTGAACCAACATGAGTAATAGTAAGAGACGAACCATCTCCGATGACTAATTCCTCGGTACCATCATACGAGGTGTGAAAGGATAAAGCATTGAGGTTATTAGTAATATGATGGGATGCTCCACTGTCAAATAACCAAGGAGGGTTTGATGTGTTGTTGTTTACTCCCATGAAGTAAGCTTGTGGCTGCCCCTGTGAAGTATTTCTTTGATAAATAGGTAGTACAACCTGTGGACATAATTTCTTGAAGATACTATAAGAAGTAAGGGTGTGGCCTTTTGTGACACGACATTGGCATTTGCCTAGAAATGGACGAGGTGAAGCAACAGAGTTGGGTGTTGGTAGAGGTCCGGTCGAGTTATTGTTGTTTCGGGAGGACCATTGTTTTGAAGGGTTTCAGTTGGTTGAAGAGGTTCGGGTGTGGGCAGCAAACACAGTAGCAGGCTGATGTAGATTGGTAGCAGGAGTAGTGGTTCGGATAAGGATAATTCTTCATTTATCAATTTTTCATGAAGCTCATGAAAGGATATGGGCGTGTCACGAGCATGAACGCCGTCAATGACAGACTTATAGGCAGTTTGATCTAGCCCGGCGAGGATAACATCGGTAACATCCTCGGTGTCCTTTGGTTTGCATATACTCAGTAACAGACTGATCTGGTCTTTTAGTACATTGTTTTAATCAGTATTGGAGTTTTTTTATGTGATCATGGGATGGGGAAGCATAGGTTTTGGAGAGGATTTGCCAAGCTTCGAGGAATGAAGAAGCATTGGTGACAAGGGAAACATTCGGCGGGGAAAGAGTACCGACAAGTGCCCCGAAGAGTAACCGATCTTGACGAAACCAGGCTGAATAATCGGCGTGTGGAGTTGAGTCGCCGACTGCGGTAATGGTGTTGGTGGGAGCAGGATGAGATCCATCAATAAACTTATAAAGATCTAAGCCATGGAGAAGGGCTTCAATCTGAGTTTTCCAACCAAGGTAATTGGTGGAAGTTAGTTTTAGGGTGGAAGGGAAGTTAACAAGTGTGAGGGATGGTGTAGAGAGAGGCATGGTCGAGATAGAGGAGGAGATGGGGCTTGATTGGCTGTTGTTGTTAGACATTGCAGGCAGAGGGAGTGTGAATTGGTGAGCGACGGCTGAAGGAATTTTTGTTAGAATATAATTATCAAAATTAGTTTTGACATCATTTCCTTAAGCTATGATATTTATACAACAAGATAATCTCTACTACAAGGAAAGACAGCTAAATGAACCGTTGGAGGAAAATCAAAACAAATTTCTTTTCTTTTATTTTGTATTTTCAAATAGAGAGTCAACCTTCATCTATTTATTTGTAATCATTTTTATGAATAATTATTCTGAAATAATATATACAAAAATAGTTCTTCTCTAAATTTCAATTCTAACAATTTTAGGGTTTAGATGGGACCTGGATGATACCATATAAGAGATTGTATTCAGTGTATATTTCATTGATAAACTTCCAGAATCTTTACAAAGAGATTTCCTAAATACAAGTCTATAAACAAGGTAATGATTGACATGAATATTGACAGCCATATACCATCTATAATTACAATTCAACTTTGAATGTTTTAGCGGGAATGAGTTAATTGTCTAATATATACCTCATTTGCGAATCTAAGAGACTAGAGCCTCTCCAAATGGATTATTTCCAATGGCACCATTTTCGGATATTTAGTATACAAATGCGAGTTACGGACTTCGATGTTATGAATACAGAAACAAATTTGGAGATTACATTCAGAATTTGTGTATAGATATAATATAGCAAATTACATATTTATTTGAAAAAAATCACTCCATTCAAAAAAGAAATTTGAGAAAAAAAATACTACATGCATCCAACATAGAAAAAAATATTCATATTACACGATAGCATTCTTGCATGCGGGTCTTAAATACTTTCTATTTCTTGGGCAAAGATATTTTCGGAGTTAGTTTATTTACTTTCTATTTCTTGGGCAAAGATATTTTCGGAGTTAGTTTATTTAACACAGAAAATGTTTTATAATTCTTAAATGCTATTTCTAAGTATATAACATTACATTTATTCGACATGTATAATATACAAGTTTCTAGCCTGTTGTTTGTGTGTTTATTTAATACACAACCAATTTTAAACAACAAAGTACGAAAAGCGTATAAATACTTCTGTCTGTTGATTTTTAAATGCATGAGACGATTTCATAACATACTATTTTCTATCTTGCAATGCGCATGATTATCTTTCATGCTTCATGTCCAATGCGCTTTATTTAGTTCTCTCTATTTCTTGATAGGGCAAGGATGCATGGCTATATATCAGGGAGCGGATTCCGAGGAGAACATGAAGCACATGATACAAATTCTGGATCTACTTTGTTTGCAAACAACTATGTAGTTATGCCCAACAATTGGTTATATATTGACTAGTATATATGCCTCTTTCACTCCTTTATGAAACATAACAGTATCACCGATGGCCTGATTATCAACTGGTAAGGTTACTGATCGAAATCCACATGTGGCAGACCATCAATATATGTTTGTGGGTAATCTAATTTACAAACATAACAAAGATGAATATTGTCAAGGAATCACCAAAGGAAAGCACTAGAATACTGACAAATTTGTGCCCGCATCAAGTGGTCATCTCTTTCGACAAATTACTAACTGATACATTAGCGGCAGACACCAACAATTATTTTATTGAAGGATTACCGTCTGGTTTCTTAAACTTTTAGTGACGACATTTCCGTCAGTGATTCTAAATTTACTTTTTAAAAATCATGTTCAATAAATTTTATTTTGTTGAAAACAAAAATAAAATTCTGCATTCTTTAAACTATAGCTAAACTAAAAAGAATTAAAAATAAATTCCCATGGCACATTAAGTCTTAGGCTCAACTTTAGCACATGTCACACGGCGAACTAGAAATATGCTAACCTTTAAAATGTATCTAATAACTTAAGTAATGAATTAGATCATATGCTTTAACCAATGAGGATTAGACCGTTTATTGAAATACCGGCAACATAACAATTGTAAACCGAACATTCCTAGTTACATGCTTTAAATAGTTAATAGTTTTATAAATAATTGTAATTCACAATGTCAACCAATCTATATGGACTCATTAACTTCATGCATAATTACCACCACCTTCTTGTTGTGTTATTAATATAATCACATCAACAAGGTTCAACATATATCCTTGTCTATTTTCCAACACCCGTTAGTATAAATATTCGCATACCCCATTTGAAAGAGTTTTTAGACACTTAAAAAACACTATGTTAGGTGCAATTAGTCCATTAGGGTCAACATTTCTTATCGGGTATGAAAGAGTTCAAACATACATCGTCACTTGATTTTATAAAGGTTTATTTTAGAGCGATACTATTATGTGCAATTGTTGTATTCAGTCGACTAGGCCATTGCATAGTTTGGACTAATCATCACGTTCAAATGGATTCTAGTAGACTCAACTAGCTTTTCAACCCAAAAAATATCATTAATTGGAATTTTTTTATTGATTTTATGTGAGTTTATGTAAAAACATGACTGATTCATAAATCAATCCAATTTCAACTTCATTACAATGTGTAAAGCTGTTGTATTTCATAGTTTTCAATTAAGTCCCAAATCCGGAACTTTTACAATATAATATCAACAGAACACGATATTTGTGCATAATCGAAACACCATGGTGATTCAAAAACGATAAGATGAACGGTAAGAACAATAAGAACATGAACAAATGCTTCAACGCACACGTTTATTGATTAACAAACGTCGAATACATAAATACTTAATAAATCGACTTTGCTCTCTAGAGTTTATGGTGGCTATGAGAGTGCTCTATGATTGCTAACCCTAATATATGGAATAACATATACTTATATAGGGTTACTACTACAAGCACATCTAGGCTGAAATCTCAATGGAGATTTCGGTAATCTACCCAAAACCCAAAAACATATATTAAATACATTAACAATACATCCTTGTGCACCGCTTCAACTCGCCACACTTTCTTGTTTCTTTTGCTTTTGTCTGATCATGTTGTAGCTTGTTTGATACACATCAGTCTCACCAATTTATGACCTTACATCAATCATCTATACTCATAGCGCAACCCTAAAATGTTTTTTAACCGAGTATTTAAATCATGAAATCGTTATCAGAAATAATCAATAAACGTATATCAAACAAGATAGAGTTAAGATAAAGTAAAAGTAATAGTTATTTAATTTGCATAGGTTAAAGAAAGAAGAAAATAAAATAAAATGATAATTATCCATTTTATTTATTTTTTTTTTGGGAAAATTCTCAAAATAGCCCCTTTTAGAGAGAGAGTCTCCAAAATAGCATTTTTTTCCTCAAACTTATTTAAGATTTGGACTGTCAAGACGCATTGGGAAAAGATAAAAATAAAGAGGGAGCAGTCCAAATTTGAAGGAAAGTCAGGTAGGAGACGAGATTTGGGGAAATAACGAAGGTAAAGTCCAAATTTTTTTGTAATCTTGGAGCAAAAGTTCAGATTTTTTCAAAACTTTTTTTTTTTCAAAAACCGTCTTGAGAGACTATTTTTTTATGTTTCCTATCTTTCTCGTCCATATTTTCAAATTTTTGGAAAAATATATTTTTTACAATTATACCCCTGAACCACCACCTTGAACCATCACCATCACCGATGCTGTCGGCCCCACCTCATCACCACCACCGTCACTACCACCATAGCCGCCTCCCCCGCCTATGGTTTCTAATGTATTGTTTCTGCCAGGTTAACATCAAGGATTATTATATCATCTTCTTGAACAATCAAACTCTCCGGCCTGCTGTCGGAAGCCATGGAAGAGTGTCCGGTGTGTCTCCAGCCGTTCGACGGCGAAGTCACCATCCCACGCGTCCTCGCCTGCGGCCACTCCGCCTGCGACTCCTGCCTCACCCACCTCCCTAAACCACCATTCCCTCGTACCATACGCTGTCCAGTTTGTACCCAACTCGTCACTTACCCAGAAAGCCCATCAGCTCTCCCCAAAAACATTGATCTTCTTCGCATCTCCTCTTCCCTAAACCCTAAACCCAATTCCAATTCCAATTCCAATTTCAATTCCAATTCGCCCACTTTACCATTGTTAGACTTCATATCCAGTCTTTGGTCTCATGACTTTTTTAATAATTGAAGTAGGTGTGTTCAAAACAAATTCGGATATCCGAACTTAAGATATCCAAAATTTCGGATTCGGATTCACTATCCGAAAGGACCGATCGGATAGACCGATCGGATATCCGAAGTTCGGATTCGGATATCCGATCGAATAGTGAATCGGATATCCGAAAACTTGGGGAAAAAACCTATTTTAAAAATAAACTACAATATTTCAAGATACAACTTTTCCAATCCAACAAACTAAACACAAATATTTCAAATTACAAACTAACAAGCAAATAACACACGGTGACCACGATTGATGGGCTGTGGTAACGATTGACGAATTGACGAGAGCTGTGGCGATGATTGACGAACTGACGAGGCTGTGGTGACTAGTGACGACTGACCAGGGTTGTGGTGACGACGGTGATATGAGGGCCGGAGGTGGTGAGCGGTGACGGATTGACGGTGAGCCGACAAGAAGGTGGAGATGCTCCCTGTTGGTCGTGTGGCTGTGATGGAGTGAAAGTGGAAGATGAAAGAGTATAGAGATGGATTGGAGGCTGTGGTTTTGAATAATAATTAGGGTTTGATAAGGCTTAATAGTTAATATGTAAAATAATATTAAAAAATTTTAAATTTAATATATCGGATAGTTCCGAAATATCTCAAATTTTCTATCCGAATCCGAATCCGAATTTTCAGATATCCAGGATTCAGATATCCGAATTTTCGGATATTTCGGATTCGGTTTCAGATTTTTTTAGCACCCCTAATTAGAAGGATTGGATTGCTCCTCATGACACGATTTCAATTGACGAGAGTACACCTTTTAATGGGTCTTCTTTATCTTATGGAAAATATGTGAATTTGAAGGTGCTCGCCAGGTGTTCGATGAAATGCCGTATGAAAGTGACGGTGGTGGTGATGGGGTGGGGCTGACGGCGTCGGTTCAAGGTGGTGGTGGTGGTGGTGGTTTATGGGTATAATTGTAAAAAATATATTTTTCAAAGAATTTGAAAATATGGACGGGAAATGTAGGAAACATAAAAAAACAATCTCTCAAGACGGTTTTTTGAAAAAAAATACTTTTGGAAAAATCTGAATTTTTGCTCCAAGATTACAAAAAAAATTGGACTTTACCTTCATTATTTTCTCAAATCTTGTCTCCTATCTGACTTTCCTTCAAAATTTAGACCGCTCCCGCTTTATTTTTATCTTTTCCCAATGCGTATCAAGAGTCAAAATCTTAAATAACTTTAAGAAAAAGGGCTATTTTGAGTACTTAAATGGGTCTTTTTTTCACCTTTCTTTTACCCAACCCCCGTTGACTTCATTTCCTATAATACTAAAGAGTAAAAACAGTCAAGTCTCACGTCCACGTCAAGTTAAGTTAAGCTGGCGTTGCCTGTCATTATGCCATATCATCAAACCAGGTCCAATGGTGCCCATTAATTCGACCCGACCCGACCCTACGGAGAGACAGAGAAAGCTGACCAAACACGATCCTAGTCCAGCAATGGCGACCACCAATTCAACAATCCAGATGCCAAGAGTCAACCTCGGTAATCAGGGACTTGAGGTCAGATTCATCTTCTTCAATTCTCCCTAGGGTAGTTTAATTTACCAATTTCTCTAAATACCCCCAATTTTTAGGGTTTCATTTTAGGCCTTATAAATATAAAGTTTTAATTAATTTTTATAGGTTTCAAGATTAGGCTATGGCTGTATGGGCCTTACTGGCGTCTATAATAATCCACTCTCTGAACAAGAAGCCATTAATGTACTTAAACAAGCTTTTACTTTAGGTGTTACATTCTTTGATACTGCGGATGTGTACGGTGCAGATCATGCTAACGAGATACTTATCGGAAAGGTATTATTATTATTATTATCTGAATGCTGGTATCTACGGTTGGATTAACGGTTTTAAGCGTGCAATGCAGTTGTTAAAGGAACTGCCGCGCAATAAGATCCAGTTAGCTACAAAGTTTGGTATTTTCAAGATCGAGCCTGATAAGGTTACGGTTGAAGGTGGCGCCGAATATGCACGCGAATGTTGTGAGGGTAGTTTGAAGCGGTTAGGTGTTGACTATATTGACCTCTATTATATTCATAGGATTGATACAACTGTTCCTATTGAGGACACTGTAAGTTCACATTTTGGTTTTTGATTCGTTAAATATGTTTTTAGTTAAGATTCTTTACTACTTGCAGAGTTGACGCATTGACCCCTTAGTTATCGTTGATCCGTTTAAGATATAATTTATCTCAAACGGTTAAAGTAACAAAGAAAAGTTAGCTAAATGTGGAACCGGTCAAATGGGTCAAAAGGCAACAGTCTATTATCACTAGGCCTGGCAGACCGGATGGGTTAGGTTAGGGGTTAGAACAGGTTCTAAGCAAAATAGTTTTTCGTAAAAACTGGCAGTAAGCAAAATTTTTAAATTTGTCACTGCATACTAGGCATGTGCACGAAACCGAAATAACCGAAAAGTAGTCTGAATAACCGACATAACTGAGTGCAAAAATCGACGGTATGGTTTTATGTTTTTTAAAAGTTGATTTTTCAGTTTTTGGTTTGGTTTAAACCCAAAACCGACGCATACACAGCCCTAGCATATAACATCTTGAGTTGTTTAATTCTAAGATTTTGCTTATTATCGTAATATAATGTTTTATAATCATATCATAACACAAGCATTATGTATTTTCTCAACAATCCAACATGACCTGGCCCTTCGTGTTAATTCGTAACACACCTGCCCATCTTGCCACCTCAATAATATTAATATTACACCGTATTTAGTTTCACATATGAAAACATTAGATGGAAGAGCTTAAAACGATGGTGGAGGAAGGTAAAATAAAGTACATCGGGCTATCAGAAGCTAACGCAGACACAATCAGGAGAGCACACGCTGTTCATCCAATCACCGCCTTACAAATGGAATATTCCCTTTGGACTCGGGAGATTGAGGATGAACTGATTCCACTGTGCAGGTATTATTGTTAAGACTTTTTCTATATTGTTATAAGTTTGTTGAAAACTTTATTCTTTTAGGGAACTCGGAATTGGCATAGTTCCGTATTGTCCACTAGGCCGGGGATTTTTCGGGGGCAAGGCAATAAAAGAAAGCATTCCCAAAAATAGTTTCTTGGTAATTAATCAACCGCAAACAACTCTTGTGATTTCAGGAATATAAAATATAAAAAAAATACAATAATTTTTGCCTTTTAGGAATGGAATGCTAGGTTTAATGGAGAAAACCTTATAAAAAATAAGGTTTTTTATGATCGAGTAGAAGCAATGGCGGAAAAGCATGGATGTTCAACTGCTCAGCTTGCGCTTGCGTGGGTTCTCCATCAAGGAAATGATGTGGTACCGATTCCGGGTAAGTTTGACTAAAAACAGGTCAAACAAGTGCATGAAGTAAACAATAATGCAGACATGACAATTTCAACTTGACTTATAAATACGTTGATTTGGGTTGACTTGTATTGTATATGGGTTAATCTAAAACTAAAAGGGAACAGTTAAACCTTTTTATTCAGATAATATTTAAATTTTTATTTTGTTAAGTTATTTTGTTTTTGTAATTAACCTAACCTGTTAATTATTAATTATAAAAAGTTTACAGAAATGGACAAAAGGGGGTTTGCAGATGACCCTAGCCCGACCCGTTTCAACATGTACTAAAAGTGACTCTTGTCAACCCTTACCCTAAGTTTGGGCATGAAACCATAATAAATGAATCCAAACAAAAACTAACGGTTTGGTTTAATTTTTTTGTAAAACCAAAGCGAACCGAATTTATGGATTTTTCTTTTTAATTTTGATGTAATTAGGAAATGTATAGAATTTAATAAATAGTGTAACCCGAATATTTTAGCCTTAATGTATATTCACTTATTCGCTAATTATCAAATAGATATATATTTAGGCCCAATAATTTCAAGCCCAAATAGTAAAACCGAACAAACCGAAACTGAATGGTTTTCAAAAACTTGAAACCCGAATTTTCGATTTTCGGTTCATTTTAAGCTTAAAACCAACCCATGCACCGCCATCAACCCGCCTGGCCTGCAAATATTGTCCCCTCTGGGAATATGATAAATTGATAACGGATTCTATTTTATAATTCATCTTTATTTTCTCATATTTTAATGTGATACATGAATTAATTAAAAATCATTTGACATAATAGGTACGACCAAGATTAAGAATCTTGAAGAGAATATTGGTTCGGTTAATGTGAAACTTACAAAAAAAGAAATACAAGAGATTAGTAATGCAGTGCCTTTGGATGAAGTTGCGGGTTCCAAAATTAACGAAGCTCTTCTACGCATCTCGTGGAAGTTTGCAAATACACCACCAAAGAACAACCAATCATCTTGATGCGTCATCGAGGTACAATTAGACAGCTTTGTGTGTTTCATCATGTGGTTGATTCCTTTCATGTAAAAACATGTTTTCAACTACGTTTTTAGGGGATTGTGGTTTACTCTGTAGTTGACTTGGTCAATGTTGATCTTACATTCATTTTATTTTCTCAATATAGAGCAAACTATGGATTAGTTGACTTTTAGATTTTAGTTATAAAAAACTTGAAATTGGAAGCTTTTATAGAGATAATAGTATTAGGGGTATATGAAAATTCTAGAGTTTTTGTTAGAGAAGTTTAGTTTTATTAAGGTCAACAGTTTGACCTAACCAGAAGGTCAACTGCTGTGTTAAGTGTTTATATGTTTTTGTTAGAAAATAAAAGTTATCAAACACTTGAAGTAGTAATTATAAGTTATATGATAGTAAGGGACTGGGAAGCTCGGTGTTTGCAATCTTATATATATTCTACAATATTTGCAAAAGTTGACTTGTTTTACAAAAATATGTAAAGTCTTAAAATTGCTTTATAAACATTGTTGTTTTATAAAAAGATTCAACTCTTAAATAAATTTTGTGTACAAAAATATCATATAAATTTGTAAGTGGTTGTTTTAGAAACATTTTATATTTATAAAACTTAGTTTTATTTTTTGTCGGTGAAGGTTGGTCGTCGACATTTCGTTTGTAAACAGGGCATGAGTAATGCGTTTAGTTACTGATGGAATTTACCAAGAAACTGGTGTATGCTTTCACTAACTGACAACTAAGACTTTAGATAATCAGTTTGATAATGCAAATGAAAATACCATCTAGCATATAATAACCTTCCATTGCTACAAGGACAAATTTTAGGAAACAACAAATCATACACCAACACAGTGTTCAACACAAATTATGTGTCTATTTAGCCATTATAACTCTTTATGCATCACTAGCATTTGATCGGTTCCTCCTGAACCGATCACCCGAACCCCTTCCCGATACTTGTTCTATATCACTCGATACTGAAGTTCTCCCTTCTAACCGATCCTTAAGATCCCGTCTTCTTGAACCCATTGATGAATTCTGGTCAATTCCGGAGAAAATTTGACTTAATAACCCTTCAATTGACTGAGGAGACGAGTACGATTTCACATCTAAAACACTGGAAAAAGAGTTCAAAAACTCGGAATAAGCCGGCACAATAAGCTTCACGGTCGCTTCTTTTATCTGCTCCCGTAAATCGGCTTCCGGGATACTGTACCTACTCGTATGCCTCTGAGCCGCTTCTTCAAACCCCTTGAGAAACGCTTCGATCTTACCCTTTGCATCATCTCCTTCAGAGGTTTCTTGTTTATCAAGCAACCTCACCAACCCACCCCACACTTGCTTCACGTACAAGTAAGCCGCTTCTTCCGCCACGACTTTGTAATTCTTCTTCATGTAACTTTCCCCCAATAGCTTCCCGAGCTCGGTGTTCCTCGTCCTCATGTAAATATACCAATAAGTGTTCATAGTAAACACATGGTAAAGAACTTTATCCTTGTAACCAGCCCTTTTCAACTCTATATTTCTATGCAAAGCTTCCATTACATTCAAAACTGCTTCTTTTAACAGATTCTCATCCGACTCAGGTGCGGAAAGAACTCCCGCTTTCCATATTTGTTCGGTTTGAAGCACCTGAGCCATGGGCTCGGTGTAGTTATCAGTGGTCAAGTACTTTAGGTAGTTAACTGCGTAGCGGACTAACTTTGGCACCGAGCCGTCTTGTGGTGGTGGTAACCCGCCTTGGTTACCTTCGATTTGGAGCCCGAATTCCCAATAAACTTTTGTGGAAGCATGAACTAGAAGTTTTTCTAGTTCCCTGAACCGGGAGCAGATATCTGCTCCCGGTTCGCCTTCAAAAATATCATAAAACTCGGTTTTTATATTTTCTAAAGAGTTAAACATGTCTAATAGTTTGAAGAGCTTTTGTGGCTCTTTGTTACTTCTTGCAACGCCTTCACCGAACCGGAAGAAAACAGCCATGATCTTGTCGGCTATTTTGACAAAACATTCTTGCCAGACCATGCCTTCCATGATGTTTCCTAGGACTTGGTTGCATAGGTTCTTTTCTGAAACGAAAACAGTTCGAACCGCTAGCTCGAAGTGTTGGGTCCATAGGCTTATGGAAGTTTCCAAGCTTTCCCATTCCATCTCGTCTATCTCTTCGGGTTTGTATGTTCTTAGGTAATCCGGGTTTAGTTTCATTAGTGCCTTGGCTGCTCTCTTATACCTTACCTGTTAATTTGAGAAACGACATGAAAATAATTAGGTTTTGGATTGTCATATCTAACTTATTTAATACACTGGTGGTCTTTAAGTTAACTCGTTTAACTAAACAACTCGACCTAGAGGTGTGCAATTGTGTATGAAACCGGAAAAACCGATTTGTAACCAAAGTAAACGAACCAGGTCCAAAACTGATAGTTTGGGTTTATGTTTTTCCAAAAATCTGAATTACCGGTACGGTATCGGTTTTGCATGCATCGAAAACCAAATAAACCAAACCTACGCACCAAAAAAAAAAAGCCAGGCCCAAATGTGTAATAATCACAAAAATTACTCTAAAGTTTCAAGCCCAAATTCATTATTTAGGTGTTTTTCGGCCCAAAAATGTTCAAGCCCAAATAGCAAAATTGAAACTGAACTGAACCCATTTGAAAACTGAAAACAGACAGTTAGGGCCGTCCAAACCGTTCGCCACTTGAACGCTCGCTCGGAAAATGTTCGTTCGTTTTTTCGCTCGATTGCAAACGAGCCGCTCTGCTCGGTTCGGTTAGTAAACGAGCAAAGGTCTGCTCGGTTCGGTTCGGCTCGAATATTTTTAACTTATTTTATATATAATTATATATGAGCAAATATAAATATATAGACTACGCATAAAGTATAAGTATACAATTTTTTAAACCCTTTTAAAATTTTCATATTCCGTCAAATTTATAGTTTCATTAGTTACATTCAAGTTTTCAGAATATTAGAAGTTTGTTTACATATTTATTATATCTCACTTTAAACTTCTTTCTATTAAAAATTTACAACATATTACAGGTTTGTCTAAAACCTATTAATTTGTTTACAAAATATATTATTTACAACATTTAAACTTGTTTTTTATTGAAATTTTTGAGTGAAAAAGAAATAAATAATGCTCAATAAAATCGCTCGATGTTCGATCGAAAAATGCCCGATTCGGGCTCGTTTCGATTTTCGCTTGGTTCGAATTTCAGCCGTTCGGTTCGGTTGTAAACGAGCCAAGCAACGAGCAAGCCTTCGCTTGGTCCGGTTCGGCTCGTGAACAGCAGACTCATGCGCACTCCTAGGTCAACCTACTAACACGTTTAAACCATTTTTTTATAGTCCAGCAACATGATTAACATGTTTACAACTTGATTACTATCCGCGAACCTCTTTGACACGTTTAGATAACTGGGTTAAACTATCGTGTCTGGGCTACACTGCTACATGATGCTAAGCATGTGCTGGTTAGAGTAGATGTTTAGGGAAAATATAGGTCGTGTTCAGGTTAACAAGAAATACCTTGACAAAGATGTCGATACATATATCCAAACAATCGTTAGCGGTAAGCGTCTCTGAAATCCGTCTAAGAACCTCAACCTCCATCTCAGTCCCCAATTCCGACACACCCGCCACCTCTCCACCATCATCACAGCTCTCTTCTGCCGGCACTCCAATATTATGATGCCTCAACTGCAACAAAATCCCTTCAAACTCATCTTGCAAGTTCAACAAAGCCTCATCAAGCAACCCATCAAACTTCATAGAATCAACCTCGGTATCATACAACGCCTTTAATGTCACCAACGTCTCTCTTAACCGGTGTGTCCTAAACTGGTCCGTAGCCTTGGTCCTACTCAAAAACTCCACCACCTCTTGCAACCGTTGGATCGCAGGCCCGCCCTCTTGGCTAATCAAGTTGATCGCAATATTAAGTTTATCGACACAATCAACGTACTTGATCAGTAACCGAAGCCTCCGGTTTTCTGATTTTTGATCCGGAAGTTTAGTTGAAATGTCGACTAGTTTACGCTGCAAGGATTCTGATATTTTGAACCCGTCGATGAGGACAAGCGCGGGTGAAACCGCACGGTTGATACGTGTTTCGAGTGCTTTTGACGCGATAGAGAGCGATTGTAGAGGGGCTAATCTTCTTGAGGCCACATTTAGACTTTCATGTAGAGTTTTAAAGTTTTGGTCTTGTTTTTGGAGGTCAGTTTGCAAAGTTTGTGATGATTTTAGGATGGTTTTGAGATCGGAGCATGCGGATTCTAGCTCGGTGAGAATCGGGTAGTCTTCCATTGGCGGTGGCGGAGATTAAAAGAGAGTGATGGTGGTGGTAAGAGAGGGGTGGTTTATAAGACGAGATTAAACATATATTATTATGGGACGGGGAGAATTAAGCAAAGACTAAATCTCGATGTAAACTAAGAAGCATATGGCAATACAACATTGGGTGTGGACAAATCAATGGAGTTAGGATATAGCCGGGCTTGCTTGTTTCTTGATTTGGTCTATACTTGTTGATAGTGACCGTTTGATTCTTTTTTAACAACGTTTGGCAGTTTGATAGTGACATATTCCTTGAAAGACAAGGTTTGATGTAAAAATAGCATAGCATAGCATAGCATAGCTTAGCTTGGGCTAGAAATAAAGTTACAAGACCATAAAGAGATGGACGGAAAGTCTAGACGAGTAGCAAACAACTATAGGAGGTTTGGCCCAACTCTCAAACACGGATTCCATTATTTAATGCTCTAATTTGAGCACTGATGATGATCATTACGTTTTTTTATTTTTATTTTTATTTTTATTTTTAAATTACCTTCGACGCTTTTTTAGTTTGTGTATATACAAATTTGCCACCGCATGAAAAGGTGGAAAATCACCTTGAGACCAAGGATTTGCCAAGAATAAAGTTAAGACATACAACATACAACTCTTAAAACAATAAAAATCTAGCATGAGTATACATTTCAATTTTTTTTTAACATTATTAACAGGACTTTATGGGATTATATTCTCCTTGATGACAAAGATACGGGTCCAAATAAATTAGAGCTAATATGTTGCAATATTAACCCAAAAGACTAGTATGATGGGTGAAAGAACTCATTTGGACTATATAGACCTCACATTTGTTTGCTTATACAACCGATATGAAACAAGTCTCATATCTTGCAATATTTACAATTCGTAATATAATATGATGACATCAATTTTTAAAGTGGATTGCCAAGTTGTAGCATATTTTGTTAGGATTATCAAGTTGTAGGATATCAATTGCGAGATTGTAAATCATTACGGTTATGACACCGTCCAATATGTAATGTGATATTGTCATACTAAAGCAGATTTATTTTTGTTGTCCTGATCATTGTACAATGAGAAACAAATGGCAAAGTTGTTGACAATTTTAGTGCAATCAAAGTTAAGGGGCATCACCCTCGGATTCAAGAGGCAACGCCCATGACAGGGTCACACTGATCATCTGAGGTAGCTGAGATCAAAAAGAGCGTGCCTATAAGTGACAAATGTGAGTGAAGACTGAAGAGCCTACCTATGAGACATGCCTCATAAGTAGGCTCCGATCCAACAAAGATAACAAGAAGCCCAACAGAAGAAGCCTAATGAACCAAGCCTAGCAAGAGAAGCATTCTAGAAGTTTATTGGGAGGGAAACATATTGGAGGGACACTATGTATAATATCTCTCCCCTATAAAAGAAGGAAGAACAATGTAAAGCCATTCCAAACATAGTCACATAATACTTACAAATACAACATTGATCACCATATCTTTCTACATCTTGTTAGAAACTTTACCCCCTCGTGGGAATAGGTTTCAACAATGAGCAATAGTAATTGATTAGTAGCAACTGAGATGTAGTAACTAATCAGCAACAACTTGGATGATCAAGAGTGACTGGCATACTATTAATGAAGTTTATGTTGATGATTTTACCAATGATGTAAATGAATAACTGTCACTAACTATAACACGCATACTCTTCCAGGAAGAGTTGTGCCATTTAAACTTAACCGTTTTGATGGTTCCCAAAGTATAAAAGAAGAGACTTTAGTCTAACTCTGATACACGGTTCATAACAGAACTTGCATATTCATTCTTGCTTTTTCTTTGAATTATCTTATTGAATTGTCGATAATACTAGAGAAAACATTTCAATCTAACAGTAATTTGGATTTGCCGAATAAGTTGTTGAAACAAAATTAACTTGCTAATAACAAAACACTTAGCAGTTTGCAACTTGGTTGAGAAGAAACTACAATTTACATGTATATGTAAAAAGGTTCAGAGCCAAATAAGAAAAGGCGCATATGGTTTGTCAAAGTCTTTGACAATGAAATATTGAAATGTATAACCCTTAGAATTGATAAAACCGTGGTTGCTCTGTTGCGAACCAACCCTTCTTGAGTCCATCCAATTCAGCTTTATGTTCTAATCTTTTAACATGAAACAAACAATTTAAAAACTAAATGATATACTCTAGTTTGATCTTCAAACGATATAATTTAACATATTTTCTGGGTTTATGATTTTCTAACGTATGATATACTCAAGAAGCATGGGGACACCAAGTCTCCAGACCAATAAGTTGGTTTCTAGATGCTTCTAGATCAGTGTGGTTGGGTAGTTTCATTTGATCGGAATATTGACTACTGTTCTAAACCTTAAGAGTCAACGTGACACGTTCCTAATTATCACACTCGTACTCTTTTCAAAAATTCATGTGGAATTTGGGGTTTGGTACATTGACATTTTGAGGACTTTTGGTTAGAGAGAGGTGACAAAACGAGTATTATTTTCATAAAGAAATACTATATGTGTGGGAACATGCACACTATTTCCTACCAATGCACCAAAAATTGTGCATTGTCATCCAATTCAACAACTCAATGAAAACATTTAGGTGTCTATTTGTGACTTATATAGATACACTTACTTTTTACGTAATGATTTTATATATCTTAATCAGCAAAACTTTCTTGATGTCATTTTCTATAAGTTTATATACTTTTTTAAAATGGTTTTGAGAATATTCTATATTATTGCGTTTGCATCATCCACTTTGCACAACGTCATCGACCAGCCGGCTATTCCCAATGACAAAGTCATTCTTACACCAAATCCACCATCATTTTCTGTACTTAAAGCTTTTGTAATTTCATGTTAATTCGACCATAAAAAGATTATAATTTAGGTATTAATTGTCAGCGGAGATGGAATTAAGATTTCTTAAGTGGTGCTACTTTTTATAAATACTTGATGGGTCGATGTCACTCAAATATCAAATAATCAATAACACATAGAAAACGAGCAAACAAATGCTATATAGTAAATAAAAAATTTACAATGTGACTATCAATACTAGAAAACTAAATACACTAACGGAAAAAAAAAATCACCGACCAACGTGCACGTTGACAATCATAGAAGGATATGTTGACACCAAGCCAACTGCTTGACCTGCTGATATACATTACTAAAAGCCCAAGAACACCTTTTCAGCTTTGAGACCACTCACATTCTCCGTTATGCCATTATCAGTGATCTCAACCGTTGAACACGTGAGAAGATCTTATGTCTGGCTAGTGCTCATACGGAGGTATGTTTTTATATGATTTGTTGGCCCAGACGGATCAAACAATCAGATCAAGCGAACAAACAAACATAAGATATTTGGGGTGACAACCCTCGACTCTTTTCATATAACCAAACGAACATCACGAACATAACAAACTTGCATGGAGAAGAGACTCCTCTTGACTTTCACTTAAATAAAACTAATAATCTAGACTCTATTTAGACCTATTAAACTTGCTCTCAAAGCCAAACCTAATTTGGAAAACAAGGCAAACTTATTTTAGAATATTCCTAATTAAAATAAACTTACAAAACAAACCCTCAAGTTTATTGATAATCCAAGATTAGTCTTCATTCACCCCCTTAATCTTGAATTGTTCCTTTTCTCGCTTTTATTCATTCTTTTCAGCTGACCATAACATACTTGCTTCACCGATTCCTCAAACTTAGCATTCGTTCCGTTCGTGCTTAACTTTGAAGTCACATTGCTATTTTCTTTCTCAACTCGATTCTTCTCGTCAACTCGTTCTTGACCAATACTTTCACGAACTCCAAACAAATCATTTGGAATCGTTCCAAACCGAATATCTTTCACTTTCATAATCGGTTTCACATCATAACATTCTTTCTTTTCAACTTCAAAGTTGTTGGGATTACAACATACCTGAAGCTTGATGTTGTATGTCCTATTCAGATTTTTTTGAATCTTCATCAACAATCTCTATTTCTGATCATATAGCCTCAATATCCCATTGGCTATTTCAATATCACATCCGTCTTCATCCAAGTGACCCGAACTAAGAAGATTGGTCTTCAACTTAGGTATATAAAAAACATCACAAAACGTTTTCTTTTCACTAGTCTTACTTACCACGGTCACATTACCTTTACCTTTGATTTCGATCTCAGATCCATCACCAAACTTCATTTGACCCGAAACTCGTTCATCTAAGGTAGTAAAAAACTTTTTCTTTCCTGACATACGATGACTTGCACCATTGTCTAAGTACCACGTTCCTTCATTCTTTTCATCCTTTTCAAACACACCAGGGATAACCCTCTCTTCATTCAAACTGACTCTCTTCAATGAGCAGACTGTCTTGAACAAAGAAGGATCAATATCATCTTCTTTCTTTATCAAATTCACTTCTTCTTTCCCTTTGCTTGGCTCTTTACATTCATTCGAGTAGTGCCCAATCTTATCACAGTTGTAGCACGTTGCGTACTTACTTCTATCTTGCCATTCTCCCGGGTTCTTTTTCCGGTATTCAACCTGTTCATCATTCTCACGTTCATCATTCCATCTTGGGTTCCCTTTTCCTCGTCCATTATATCTTCCACAGCCTCTACCACGTCCACGGTAGGTTTCTACTTTCTTTTCGGTACGGGTGAACATAAGCTGACTTTGGGATGAACTTCCATTCACATTCTTGAACTTGTTTCTTTCTTCATATGCCTTTAAACGTCCAGCCACATCTTCAAACGCCATTGTTTCTATGTCTGCAAGTAGCTCCATCGAAGAAACAACAGGTAAATATTTATCTGGCATAGAGTTCAAGAATTTTCTTACCAAAACCTCTTCTTCAAGTACCGCTCCCAAGCTCTTGTACTTTGACTGTACTTCACCCAACTTCGTTGCATAATCATCAATACTTTCTGTCTCCCCGATTTTCAATCCATCTAACTCGGCTCTTAGCATTTGAACACGAGCTTTCTGAGTTCTTTCTGCACCAAAATTACGAATTCTTAACGCTTCCCAAACATCTTTCGGTTCTGAATACTTGGCCATCTGAAGCATCACGTCTTCAGGTAGGGTTTGGAAGATAACACCTAAGGCTATAAACTTCTTTCGTTCTTCAATTCCTACACCCTTTTCTTTATCAATCACATCATGCAAACCATTCGCATCCAAGATAATTTTCATCATAACCGACCATGATGCGTAGTTGGTCGAAGTTAATTTCGGTGCTTGCAAAACAAAACTACCCATGGATTCTTTCATTGTTCCTGAGCTCCCTGCTTCTTTATCACCAGCCATATCACAATGCTAACGCGGTCACGAAACACAAAAAAAATCCTAGTTGGGAGAAAACAAACACGACTCCAAGGGTTACAAGTCAAACCCTAAT
Organism: Bidens hawaiensis; assembly: GCF_021521415.1. NCBI lineage: Eukaryota > Viridiplantae > Streptophyta > Magnoliopsida > Asterales > Asteraceae > Bidens > Bidens hawaiensis. The sequence continues at coordinate 323,640 of NW_027492976.1, read as the reverse complement.
CGCCAAGAAAATAGCCCGCTCTTTTCTTTCTGTGTTTGCGTTCACAATAGGAAAACAAACCACAAACCAATTATTGATTTTCAAGACTTTTTTCACGAACAATATCAATATTACTATGTTAATGTAGGTGGGAGAACCCAAAAAGCAAGAAAGACAATTCTTTCTTTTCAACGCACGAAATCAAAGAAAATAAATAAAGAAATTACTTAATAGTTTTTTTTTCTTCTTGTAAATCTCAAATCAAGCTTCAACGACGGGACTTCCAAAAAATAAAACCTCCTTAAACTTTCTTTTGTCTTTCCTTGGTGACGAACACAAACCACAAAAATGGTGGGGATCTTGACTACCAAACTTCGATCAAACAATGAGCCTAAGTTCCGATACCAATTGTTGGCCCAGACAGATCAAACAATCAGATCAAACGAACAAACAAACAAGCGAACAAACAAACACAAGATATTTGGGGTGACAACCCTCGACTCTTTTCATATAACCAAACGAACATCACGAACATAACAAACTTGCATGGAGAAGAGACTCCTCTTGACTCTCACTTAAATAAAACTAATAATCTAGACTTTATTTATAGACCTATTAAACTTGCTCTCCAAGCCAAACCTAACTTGAGAAATAAGGCAAACTTATTCTAGAATATTCCTAATTAAAATAAACTTACAAAACAAACTCTCAACTTTATTGATAATTCAAGATTATTCTTCATGATTTAGTTTTTTTTTTTTTAGAAAAGCAATTGCATTGTTAACAAACTTTTAATCATGTGTATAATGTTTGATGGTTATAGATTAAAGTTTGTACAAGAACAAATAACGATCATAGTGATGAGGAGAGGTCAATGCTTTAGTCGAAGTTGGAAGCTTAACGGAAGTTTCACCAAAACATGGTGAATGGGCAGCTTTAGGCTCTTATGAGCTGAGCCTAAAGCTCTACCTAGACGTACATGCCATGACACGAGTCACCAACCGCATTCCGGAACTCTACCTCTCACGCATGATGCTTAGTTAGAAAGCTTATCATTAATCGAACATATATACTTTATATATTATTAAATAATGTCCTTTAATTGATTTTTTATTTACAGGAACTCATTAATTATCATTTTTGTACGTATAGGGAATGGATATCACTTGCAAACAAGTTTTTCGCTGATTCGATCGGTCAGTAACCATGGAGATTTGACAATGTTATCCGTTCGTAGATCCGTTGATTATGTGACTGCATGATGATCCCTCGATAATGGCCTTTCATTAACAAAAAAACTGTACACTGAAAGAAAATATACTTTAGTGCAGCTCATGGTCGTGGATGGAATAAAATATTAAAAGTACATAAAAACACTTCACCCTAATTAAGTATAAACTAGACAAAAAAACGCTACCAAACTCTTAATATATAGGTATAAATAAAGTTATCCACTTGTTAGAAAGAAAACGTTATAGGTTTTCTTCTTCTTCTTTTTTTTTTTCCTTTTGGTTTTTTTGGTTTTCAAGATTTCCAAAATATATTTAACCTGTTTGACCTTTCAAAATTCCTACCTTCATGTTGGAAAAAAGAGGCTCAAACTAATATGTGGTGTACGTTCTAAAGAGAATTGGTAAGTGACTAGCTAGCTAGTCTTCAAAGGGATTAAACAGCATCAACCGACTCTATACTTCATTTTTCAGTTAAACCAACTTCTTGCATAATAATAAGTTGTCTTACATAACGGAACTTGCGACATGAAGCAATTCTTATTAGGCTTCTTATTATTGTGATGAGGTTCATCCAAAAGTTGGCATGCTTTTTGGATTAGTTGGATAAGAGGAAACGAGACATATATAATCACTGAAAGTACCTAAACATTATTCGTGCATCCTGCAATTGGAGTTGCACGGACAAAAAAGTTTTTGATGAGCCGGATCGCGTGGGTGTGTGTGTGTGTGTGAAGAGGGAACAAGCATCCCTAGGGCAAGACGAGAGCAGAAGAAGAGAAAGAAAGTCGTCACTCAAGTTGCTTAGTACAATGGTATGCTATGTTATGTATTCGCATATTAAACTTGTATTTACCGGTTTTTATTCCACGTTGTTATATATATGTAATCTATTTACACATAATCTTAGTCCAAGTAAGCGTGCACCTATTTAAGTTGGCCCCTCTATTTCATACATCATGATTAATTCGATAAGAACAAACCATAATGATTATAATTAATAAAGTAGCCCCCCTCTATTTTCATCATTAATAAAAAATTCACTAACAAAACCATACAACAGTCAAAGAAGGTATCCAAATGAAAACAAGTATCTTTTATATTCATATTTTCCCATAAACACCCCACCATCATCCATGTTTGTATTCATAACTACCATAATTATTTAATCACTATGATTCATTAAATCGGTTGAAGGTTTTGAAAATAAGCGCACACAGTTTGGTATTAAAATTTAATACTAATAGAGTAATAGCTGTTATAAAAATTCCGACTAAACGCTGATTATCATTTGTTAATCCTGATTAATCCCATATTAAAACCAGTTAATTTGATTAATCTTCAATTAATCGGTAGCATTCATTCCACCGTCCGACTAGTTATTAGCAATTACTACAACACTAACAGGTATACACCAAGATCACAACATGATATCAGAAAATATTTAAGATATGTATTCTAGACTTCTAGTTATTACCATAGTAATTTACATGTCACACTAAACTTTATCCTTATCCTTCCTTCTAAAAATATCAAACCAAGGGTTTTTTCATATTTTCTAGTGTGAAAATAAGGAAACATTACTGTGGTACATTTAGCACAACTCAATTTTCTGAATCTTACAATTATTGAACTTGAACCCTGGAGGTGGCTGGTATGACTGTTGATTGTTATCAAGTTGATTACTTTAGAAACTCATAGTTTTCTTCATTTTGTTTTGCTGAACATTTATGGGTCCACTAAAATAGGCTCTTGGAGAAGAAATCACCTTATTTTCACTAGGTTTTCTTGAGTGCTGGTGCTTGATCATCTTCTTCGTAGTTGTGTTGATCTCAAGCGTTCCATCGATCTTGGGAATCACGTACCAAGCGATCGATGCACATATAATTGCCAAAGAACGTCCGAAAAATATCAAGAAAAGCATCACCAAAATCACAAACAAAGGTAAGTTATATGAAGGCATCCACCACTCCTCTAACTTACTTCTCAAATTTTGTTTCCATTGATTAACCATAATCATCTTCGTTACCTTATCGACTGATGGTTGTTCATGATGCGCTTCTTTGGTTCCGATCTTAGTACCCTTTGTGACATTACTGACATCCCCAAGAAGTTCTAAATTCTTGTTATGATCCAACGTTGAAACTTGCAACTTAGGAAGTGAAAGAGTACTTTTGAAGTCTTTAATGTTGTTCTGCTTATGATGATCTTTGTCTTGTTTCCTTGGATGATCTTTAAACCTCACAATAATGGGAGTCACATCGTTTGAATTCGAGTACACGAACCGAACAAAAGAGATGTATTGTGACCCCTTTTGGGTGAAGATCTTTCGCTTCTTGTCATCAAGTTCTGCTAAAAGAGCCTCGAATTTGTCAAGCCCGCGGTTCGCATACGGGTTGTTGTTGTTTTCTTTGTTCCTTCTACGACAAAACCTGTTTTTCCTTGATTTTCTTAGAGGGGATGGCCAAAGAACTTCAAAATCATCTTCTTTTGGGGTATTAAAAGAGCCACCGCACATAAAGGACATGGGTCTTTCTTTTGTGGGTTTTCTTGCTTTCAAGATTTTGGGTGTTTTTGTGCATGTGTTTTTCTTCAACTTTTAAGATGTGTTTAAACTCTAATGGTGTTTTTTAAGACCTTTGAGAAGAAAGAAAGAAAGAAAGAAAGAAAGAAAAAGGCGGTCAAGAGACAGGTAGATAAGAATGGTTTGATGGAATTGTTGAAATAGTAAAAGGGCAAAGTTGGAAATTTAGGTTCTTTAAGAAGCTTCTTCTTGGGTGTACGACTTGTGGGAAATGGTGAAACTAAACAATCGTGTAGGTCACTTTAAAATAAAAAAAAAAATAAAAAAAAATAAAAAAAAAAAAAAAATAATAATAATAATAATAATAATAATAATAATAATAATAATACGGTTAGGTAAGAATAGCTGAAAACATGGAGGCCGCTAACACTTCTTTTTTATTCATCCTCTCATGTTAAATAGTTACAAACTGGCCGACTTTTAAGTAAAATAAAAAGTTGACGTAAGTAGAAGAAATGTATATTATTATATGCACTTTCACTTCCTCTCCAAATAATAAAACGACGCTTCTAACTTGTTTAAATTTTCAATCAATAAAAATCAAGTTGTCTGGAGCAACGCTTCAAGTTAAGATTTATATCAGTCGATTCATATTATATGAAATTCAGATAAAACTTACTGAGTTAAGTTTTTTCTTTTTAACGGAAGTCTAATGAGAAAAAAAATAGTGTAAAATGTAAGAGTGGTGGTAAAATATTCTCACATATTGGATTGTTATCAATTAACTGTAAAAAGATGAGATTATTAAAATTTAGTTTTCCTATAATAAATAATATAAAAGTTTAAGTTATTCTTACGTTTATTAGCATATCATCTGTAAACGAGCATATTATTGATTTTTAGAATGAACTCTCCTACTTGTATAAATATACTGAGTTACTTTAAAATTATGAGTGTTGAAATAATTAAACTACAATTGTAAAAGTTAAAGTGGCGCGAATTAATTCTTTTGAAAGTACATTTTTCGTGTTAGGTTTTATGGTAATTATTAGTTTTTGTATATAAGCCGAAGAAGATAATAGTTTTATTACACTTACAGCAATTTTGGATCGAATTATAAAGCTATACGCATTGATATTTATTTATATTATCTTTTATCAATAGTATGTATTCTAAAGACAAAAAAAATGACTATCAAACATTGAGTTTAATAATGTGTCAATTTGTTTAACTACTATTAGAAACCTAAGTATAAACAATCATTCACATTTTGTAAACATAAATAATCAGGACCAAATGATAATGACGTCTGCAAATTTAAAATGCTTCCGGCACTTTCTTTTTCTTTTCATAAACAGTAAATGTTTTGACATCCGGGATCATATTGATAAATAAATCCACCATTACTCTAGTATAACATAACGTAATGTTCTGACCCACCCACCTAGGAGGAAACCCATGACAACCCTTGACTCTACCTAGAACAAATTGTTGCATGTCCGCTCGAGCTTGGATTGGTTTGAACTTGAACTATCTCAGCTCGGCTTTAAAAAAGAATCATGTTAAGTAACCTATTTCCATTTTCCACATCTGAACAAATAAAAGCCATCATGTGCCACCATTGAACAAATTACATCAATCAAATCCATTGTAGTTGGGTTTTTTATTATTAATCAAACCATCATTCTTGCAAAAATGTAACACACTAGATGATTTTCTGACTTCCAAGATGTAGCAACAGAAATACAAATAAGACACGTGAATTTACACCAATACAAATGAAAATTTGTTGAAACGCTTAATACTTAAGCAATAATCATCTTCAATCTTTCCTTTATACACGACATTGCCCCCTTTACACCATGCTCGGAGAGCGAGCGAGCGAGCTTCACGTTTGGGTGTTCTGGGCTCGGCCTGCTTACCAACCGGCCCGAATTTAAGCTTTTCAATCAGTACCCCTTATAAGGCCATCGAAGTAACCATTTGATCCAACAAAAACCAGAGGTCATGGAGAAACAGAGTCAACCAAACAGAGTCAAATAGTCTTGAAGTATTGACTAAACAGTCAACTAGCCAAATCCCACATTAAATCATTATTATCCACTAAACTACCAATAATCATTACAAGAACAAACTCTTTCTTTAAAGTGATGAAACCGATTCGAATCTCTCACGACAATCTCCCGCCCCGTGAACTCACTTGCAAACCTCATAAAATTATGACAGTCAACACAAATCCTTATATTCTTAACGATTCTAATTGTGCGTTTAGAACACTTAAATTCATCACACTTTAACGCAAAAACAAAAGCAAGCTTTTCACTATGATAACTTAATTCCCGATTCTTATCTTCCTCTTCCGAATCCTGCATTACAACATTACTTTCGGGCACATAACCCAACAGTTTTAGCTCTTTAACTAACTCCTCTAAATCCTGACATATGGTCAACCTTTGACAGTGGGTCAACCCGCCAGCTGCAAACTCATGGATCCGGTTCCCGACTTCAATCCAACTCAAACCAGGGTCCTTTTTAACACCGAGCCAGTTCATTTGTGTTCTTAGATCAACCGCTTTACTAAACGTACCATTTAAGCACATTATGTTGGACATTTGTACATACCCGAGTGAACTATTCGGGTCCAAAATTTGTAACTTTTTTGAAGCTAATTCGGCTAGCTCAGACCACTCGGCCCCACCGTGTTTTCTACACGCTCCAAGCATTGCGCTCCATATAACCGAATCGGGTTCGATTGGCATTTCGTTTATGAGCTTTTCAGCTTGTGAAATCCGGCCCGATCGCCCGAGAATGTCGACCATACACGCGTAGTGATCGAGTTGGGGCACAATCTGATACGTTTTCAACATGGATTCGAATATTTTGGTCCCGTCTTCGACTAGACCCGCATGGCTGCAAGCTGATAGGACGGCTACAAAGGTAGTGGGATCGGGTGGTATATCCATTAGGTCAAAGCAATTCAACGCATTTTTGGGTTGACCATGCAACCCATAAATCTTTATCATCGAATTCCAAGAAACTATATCTTTAACAACCATAAAGTCGAAAACTTTCTTCGATTCAAGAACCGACCCGGATCGTCCATACGCATGAATCAACGCGTTTGCAAGCACAGTATCATGTTCAAACCCATACTTTATAATGTGGGAATGGATAACCATCGTGTGTTTATCGGTCACTAAACTCGAACACGCTTTTAACACTATCGAATATGTATGATGATCAGGTATAAAACCATCTTGACATAATTTGGAAAACATTAAAACCGACTTAACAGGATCACGTTCTGCAAAGACAGTTATGAACGCGGTCCATGAAACAATATCCCTCATACCTTCTGTTTCTAAAAACAAATTATAAATATCAGGTATTTGTGCACCAAGATCAGCATAAGCCTTTGCTAATGCAGTTATTACTTCAATTTCTGAAATAAAACTTGTTTTTAAAGCAAGACAGTGTACCTGAAAACAATATCTGAGACATTGGGTGTAATCTTTAACCGTCGATAGTAATGAAAAGATACTAAGAAGAGTTGCACGGTCGAAATTAATAATGGAATTACGCCTCATTTCTGAGAATAAACAAACAGCTTCTTCCCACTTTCCGCTAACTTGAAACCCTGCAATCATCGAGTTATGCGTCACAAGGTTTCTACACTTCAAGTACTTAAACACCATCCACGCTTCATGTGGATCATCATTCTTTGAGTAATCAACGCGTTCGACACGTATGTAAAATCAACAAAACACGTTTTCATCGCGTGCGAATGTACCTGCGTCCCACATTTGTGATCGCAACAACTTAACACGCTAACGTACGCAAATTCGTTCGGGCGACAATCAGATAACATCTGAGAAAACACGCAAAAACAGTCTTGGCATCTGTCGTATTGGGCGTAACCCGAAATCAAGGCGGTCCAAGAAACTACATTTCTGTGAGGCATTTCGTCGAACACCTTGCGTGCGTGATTTAAAAAAGCCGCATTTAGCGTACATGTTGATTAGGTGATTGGATAGGTATATGTTGGGTTTGAAATGGGTATTGTGGGTTTGGGTGTTGAGCATGTGGTGGTGTAGGGTTTGGCCTTGTGTGATGCAGCCATGGCGGGCACAGGCGTGGAAGAAATCGGCGTATGTTTGGTGGGTTTTGGGGGTGTTTGAGGTGAGGAAGAGAGTGAGAGCTTCATTGAGGTGACCATTGGTTAAGAGATAGGTCAGGTTTTGATGGAAGTTGTAAGTGGTGGAGGTGGTGAATGTTCGCCGGAGGTTGAACATGGTGGTAGCTTCATGGGATTAAGTTGTCAAATTATGTCAGCTAGGGACCAACATTATAGTGAGGAGTAAAGATTTGTCGTTTCTTTGGATTAAAAGTAGAATTAAACGGGTGAATCTCATTTGGGAGTCCAGATGCAAATTTTAACTTCCAAGTTTCTCATTGTAATTTTTGTTTTGGAATTTTGTTTCTTAACATTTGTTGTGTTGGGTCTCTTGCTACTCTCTTGAGTGACAATTTCTTTTTCTTGTAATATATTAGTTATTCAAAAAAATGTGTGATTGGGTGTCCGTCTATTCGGGTTGTATAGATCGATTATATTTTAAAATATTGGTTGAGCGTATGCTTTTTGTAGAGACGGGTTATTTTCGTAAAAATGTGATGGTATATATAGACAAGCAGGAACCCCATCAATTTTATTGATTAATCATTGAAGATAAGAATGAAAGTTTTCAAGAGTCATAATCTAATATCCATTTCTTTTGCAAAGTTTGTTATTTAATTTTGATCTTGTTATTATGTTTCCAGGCTTCCAGCACTATTTATAGACTATTGATTTGTTATGAAGTAATTGGATTTAGTCGATTTCTCGTTCTCTTCTTGTGTTGGTTCATAGAATCGTATCAAATGTTGCCCCAAGAAAGGGTCATATAATCATGGACGTTTTACTTATCATAACCAAAATTTACTTTATTCTCTTGAAATAATCGATAATTTAACTCGGGAAATTAACGCGTGAGATCCCTAACCAACACGACATTTAAAATGATATGAGACAATGTGTTGTCGTTGATGGCTAGTTAATCAATAGTGATGTCATTTAGGCGTAGGGAATATCATTAACTAAATCATCAAACATGTGTATAATGGTTTAATTAAATTGCAAATTATTATTTAATCTTTTTTAATAGAAATAAGAGAGATAGTTTGATTGGTTGAACTTGATGCGACCCCACCTATTTCCCCCTTGGCCTCGCTACCCAACCAGCGTCCTAACACCAAAGTAGTCCGACTAAGTTTGATATTTAGTACCATTTATTTCGACAATTAAATTCTTTTTAACTTCTTATTTCCAATAACTTTATTTCAAATTAACAAATGAATGAAGTAGGTAGCAATTGTAAAAGCTAACGCTACACCATATTGAATTCAAAGGTTACAGTCAAAACACTGCAAGATGCAAAATAAAAGAATAAAAAAATAGTGCATGTATATGTTAAATAAACGTTCTTATAAACTCAATAACTATCGTCCAACAAGAAAACTCATGCATTTCACAAGAATACTAGACAACGGAAAACATAGAAGCGAGTATGCAAAATGACATATATATACTTCCACTTCAAACAAACAAGAAAAGACCAAAAACCATATCATCTTCATTTCCTAGCTGTTTTGTCAAGAACCTCGATGTATTTCTTCGGTATTGCATATTGTTCAACCAGATATCTTGCAAGAACATCAATCACCCCGCCTTGAACCAGAACCTCATGTCCCTTTTTCCCTGTTGACAACCACCAAAGCCAATTCTAAAAGGTTATCACTGAACCCGAACACGACCCATTCATGCCAAAGACATCAACCCTAATCCAAACAAACTTAAAATTTGTAACCTCAGTCAAATGGATTGACAGGGGTTATGATTGCAACCTTTTGATTAAGCTAGTCACATGGGCACACCAAAATCAATTTACAGAGGTTATGATTGCGTTTTGCGTAACCCGAACACGACCCATTTAACCCTTTTTATTTAGACAAGTTGGTTGACACTTGACAGCTTGGTGGGTTGTAAATGATATAGAGGGTTGTGATAAACAGGTTGGCAGGTCAGCCATTTAAATAAACAGGTAAAACATTTCAACTTGAACACAACCCGTTTAAGTTAATGAAGTGAACATGGCCCGTTTTAAAAAATAATTGGTTAAACGTCAGCTTGAGCACAACCCATTTAACCAAAGGAGTTGATCAACGGCCCATTTAAAATAGAACAGGCTGAACAGGACCTGTTTAACAGTTTAACTAAAAGAGCTAAAAATGACCCGTCTAACTAGACGAGCTGAACACGGCCCATTTAACTTAACGGGTTGTCAGTTTGTCACCCCTAGTAAATACCTGGCAATTCTGTTACAGAGGTGCTACAAGCAAACTTCTTCTGCAATTCCGATGCCAATGATTCAGCATTGATCAAAAACGATTCCATTCCTGAGAGCTTTGTAACTTTCTTGTTTCCTTGCCTTCTTTCGGTCATAATCTGCATGGGTTTCAAACCACCTTTCCTCACAACAGTTTCATTTCCTCTAGTCACTTGATGGTGTGCTTGCATTCTATTTATAAACGTCGGTGCTAAATCCTTTTTATGTATCTCTGAGGGGTACGTGGAACCCTTTTTAATAGCTCCCTTGAACAATGCATCACATAAAATCGCGTCTAGAACTACAGTTGACTTATTTGTTGGTTTGACCAGGTTTTTTTTTCGATATAAGCTAATACAACTTCACTTGCTTCGGATTGTGTATAAAGTTGGCTTGTATCAGCTCCTACTGATGTGAAAATTGGATTTACATGCACACTCGGTTTGTAAATCTCTATAACCTCCATCATGCTGTTATTTTTTGTTTCGTAAACGGGCTCAGCTGTTGATTCTTTTTTCTCAACTTGTTGCTTTTCGGGTTTGAAGGATGTGTAACCCGGATGCTTGCGGTTGATTGCCAAAACCATAACTTCTTTTTTGTGCTTATCTTCTTTTGATGAAATCTACAAGCAATATGAACTCATTGTAAGACAGTGAAAACAAAATGTAAGCATACACCGATAATTGTGAAGTATACTTGTGCATGTATTTATGGGTATATGTGTGCATGCGCATGTGTTTATAATTATGCGTATTGATGTGTGTATGTATATGTACATGTTAATATACGCTTGAATTAAAAAAGTGAGGAGCCAAGGATCCTCCAAGGCATTTAAGTCCCAAAAGCGCGCATCACGTACACGAGGCGCTGCTCAATGTGCAACCAAATAAGCTTTATTTATAACCAGAAGCCACACGTTTGTCCAACCTTTATATCAAGTAAACCTTTGATAATTTCTTCACCCCTTTGGTTACTTTTACATATATGCCTCCTACAAATCCTAATGTTGACAAAAACTGGCCAACAATGTGATTTTCTCAGCACCCCGCACACCTTTTAAAACCAAGAATGAATATGGATATGCATTTATGTGTATGTCTTAAGACTTATATGTACTTGTATACGTGTATATGCAGAAAAATGACAGTTAGAATGCAAAATACGGTAACACGCAAAAGGTAAAAAGATTACCAGTCCTTCTGAAGATTTGGATTGTAGCCACTTAGATAGCTTTTTGTGTGATGACTTCTTAATATCCAACACGGTACCTGGCGGCCTGCATGGTAACACATGATTCGACCTACACAAAAAAAACAAAAAAAAAAACGATAAGAATAATAAATATATAAGCACAATAAAATGGCCTATTTTGACCCAGGCCATCCCTTTTTGCCACCTCTAAGTTCCCCGATCACACGACCTCATCAATTGAAACCCTTTTGTGCTTCAATATACAAACAGGCAGATAGTACAAGAATCATAATTTCATTCTTACCATAATGTGCTTCCAGCAATAGGAAGATCTTTATCCTTAACGGTTGTATAAAATGCTTGCAGAAGGCATTGGTCCAAAAGTGCATCAACATCCTCAACTGAAAGCATACTTTGCTCCTCAGTAATTCCCTTATCACTTTCCGTCACCTTGAGATCACCAAAATCAGCTGTTACTTGTTGGTCAATATCTGGGTTTGACTGACTATTTGAAGATGAATCAGGATGACTCACTTCTGAGCCATTCATAACCCCTTCTGATTCTCTGTTTTCTGCATCATTTTCATGATCAATTGTGGCATCAGTATCAGATTGCTGAGATGTAATCATCAAAGCGGGATCTTCAAACACAACGTCTTCTAGAAAGCCAGCATTGGGAACATATCGACCTTCCGCTGATTCCCTAAAACGATGTCCATAAAAGAAAATATTGTCACATAAAACCACTACATAATTGCATGTCAATGAGTTACGTGCAGGTAGCAAATGCACCCCCATTTACCAAAAAGTAGGTTAAGTTTGATAATATCCATCGCGTCTTAAATGAAGTCAGAAAAGAACTACTCAAGAAGATTATATTGTGCATTTTAAGAGTAGTTTTTGTATCATATTAAAAGGTTTGTAGAATTGCGTTTGAAATTCATTAGTTGAATTTTTAATGTTGAAACAAACGGAATCTGTTTCTGACTAAGATAATCAGTTTTGGATGATAATTGTCTCACCAAATAACTTAATCATTAAAAGACAAAACAAAAGTTCCTATCCTGTACTTTAACCTACTTTGATCAACTTTTACTCCATCTCCTAAATGGAATCTCCTTTTTTCACAAGAATGTCTTATTATACATAATCACCTTCAAAACACACATCCAAACAACCCCGTAATGCATAGCAAAAAAGTGTTATTCAGCCATCCAGCCTTACCTATGTTAAAAATTACCCATTTTGACAATTACCCAACCAGCCAGACCCTTCTATTTTACTACATGTAATTACCAAAGTGCATCCCTGTAGTGATGACTGATCTTTAAAGCCTTTCCATGAAGACCAGCTTTCATAGCCTCAGAGCTACTCATGCAGGTAGACCCAACCTATCAATATAATAAAAAATAATAATTTTTACACATGCTTGGCATCTACCATTTTTTTATATAAAAACCGGAACACAATAGTATAGATGCTTACAGCAATTGGAGCAGGATTACCAGGAACCACAACAGCCCACGGTTCACCAGCCAAAAACTCAGAGAGACCCTCTGCATCTATATTGATGCCAGGAAACATCAAATCCGCCCCACCGATCACATAACGTGACACCTCACCCCCTTTGAGAACAAAAGCAGGTAGAAGATGAGGAACTTTCCATAGAGCATAAACTGCATTAAATATCAACAACACATAAAAAAGGCCCGTTAATACATGGTTAAGAGACGAGAGATATTCCAACGGATTTAGGTCCCAAAAGCCAAGGCATGAGGCGAGAGCTTTATGCACATGAGGTGTTGCTCTACATACATCCAAATAAGCTTTATTTACAGCCAGAAGCTGCGTCTGTCATCTGTTTTACATATCAAACCTTTTTATCAAGACAACATTTCATAATTTCTCCATCCCTTTGGTTGTACATGAGATACCACCTCAGGCCCGTAAGCCGCTTTCCAGCTCGCCTCACGCCTTAGCTTTTAAAACCAAATGTAAATATAAACACAAAATCTATTGCAGACGAATGAAAACATAAATAAATTCCAAAAATTCAAACCAGAAAAAGAGTCATTTAAAAGCTGTTGACATTTTACAACAATAGTCATTTAAATGTATACCTGTTGGAAAAATAGTAGTGCCTCTACTATCAACATCAAAGAAGATTGGCAATCCACCTTCCAAACTGTAAATAAGGACACGGTTTGGCTGCTTCGAGACGGTTACCTCTACCTACAATAAATAAAATAACAGCATAACATTATTATTGCATAATAATGCATAACGAAAATAACTTGCTTCTATGACCTAATTATTAAGTTCCAAATAGAATCAATTAATCAATCAAATGCCCTAACTTAACCATGATATGGAGCCCTAGAATGAGTAATATGATTACACCGAGTAATTGATTGGATTAAAAAAGGAATCACATCGATACATACATTGATTACGTGATGATAATAATAATAATAATAATAGATATGGAAACGTAAGGGACGGAAAGGAACCTTAGAGGGGATTAAGATGTCGAGGTCGGAATCGGAAGCATTGGGGAAGCGTTCTTTGATTGTTCGCTTCAATTTCTTACGGTCAGCACCTGATAATCGCTGCTGCCATTTTGCTTCCACTGATTTCTTGAACATTTCTTTCTTTCGGTTTCGATTACTGCGAGTGGGAGTGAGCAGCAGGGTATCAAAATGACAGAGAATAGCTTCTATTATTTATATATATTATTAATTACCGCTTTGGTTTGGAGGAGCATTTACTAGTTAGTTTTTAGGGTTATGTATATAATAATATGCAATTAACCCATACTTAACGAAACCTATATAGCCTGAGCTGGCGTCTAATAGAAGCTTTAGTCATCGGACTCGAAACATAACGAAACCGAATTCAGCATAATGATTTAAATTGGGCATATCCTTTAGTCATCGAAACTGAATTCGGTTCTTTTATACAACCTGAAGTCTTCCTGAAATAATATAAAAGTTTCAAATTAAATCATTTTGATCAGTTTCTCCTGTCCGGTCGATATATCACGTCCAAGCTTTTAGTTTGGCATTTAACAAGATTGTACCTAACAATTCAATCCATAACTTTATCAACTTCATCAAAATAAAACGACAAGCTTGAAGAAATAACTCGCTAAAACAATCGTTAAATTATGATATTATGATGCAATCATATTGTTCCAGTTATTTCACAATTTAGTATCTACTTAATTAAATGTTAATTTACGGTGATTTGGTGGTGGTTGTAACAATGAATTGGAATTTAGGATGCGAAGGCCGACAGTGAAGATTGGATACTTTGACGATGCTACCAAATTATGATTTTTGTGCAACTAATTTACGATTGCCTTTTTCTCTCTTTGTAAACACAAAAAGCAAGAAGAAAAGTAAGAGAAGAAGATTGGCTTCATATGCCAACTAAGTAACTAACACCTCAATTAAGAAAAATACTAAAAGTTATATACAGTAGCAATATTCGAGATAATCACCTTTTCACATTTAGTATATATATATATATAATTACAATAAGTATTATAACTATTATGTATATATTTATCCTTTTTTTGTATCGTTATTCTTTTATGCAATTCACAGAATATTAAATTGTAAAACATATTTTATCATTTCAGTAAACACGCTTGTCATTTACCATGTATAAAACAAAAATGACAGGACATGGAGCTTAACAAACTTATATTAACCTTTTATTTTTATTTATTTGAATAATGTATTTAAGAGTACAACAACCACCCGTTTTATATAATAAAAAAACAAAAAATTAGGACAACCCATCTATCCCGGTTTGTTGTCTTCTTACAATGTAGTTTGCATTTCGGTTTAGAACTCTTTAAAACTTGTCAAACACTCAAATAAGACCATGAATACCTCTAAACCGGGGAGATAATGCTATCAAGGGCGTAAAAGAATCCGGCCGCCATAGTTTCTCTGCCACAGCGGCTCTATTTAACCCCCGGAGCATCATCAAAATGACGTGACCATCGACTCAAACTTTGGCCAGTCGGCAGCCTGAGCTATCAGAAAGCGTCCTTCCTCCATAGAAACCGCTTGAGTAAAGACTCTGGAGACGTAGGCCGGTGACCAAACTCTGGAGACGTAGGCTGGTGTACTTGTTCGAGATCTCTGCAATACTGTTTGTATCAGTCAGAACATATGTGCTGCTTTGATTGAAATGTGGAGTTGATGACGCGTTGCAGAACGTTTTAGCAGCAATTTCTAAATAAAGTGGTGGTTTATTAATTAATTTTGTGTGTTTTAATTGTTAGTAATTAAAGTTTACTACTCGATCTGTTTGTTTAAATTTGTCTGGGCGTATTTAATGGACGTTTAATTATCAGTCTGTCTTAAAGCACCTTATCTATACTATTTTAGAAAACAGATCTTGCATATTTGTAAATGTTACACATGGTTTTAGCCACTTTGCTACAGAACTTTGTAATTAATTTCGACTCCAAATGATGCACCTGTTGACATGACTGCCATTGCTGGACTCACAAACGCCAAGACGAGTCCGCTTGAAGTCTTAGTTTCACCACGCTATCATGCACCAAATCAACTATACATGCATGAACGCATACAAAGGAGCCTTGAATTTGTTCTATAATATTCAGGCCGGGTTTCAAAGTTCTAAATCTAGATCCGAAACTAGAAAAGTGTACGTGTTAATTATCTTACGGTTACCATCGTCGTTGCCACAACTGTCACCGCAGACATTGTCGCCTGACTGCCACTGTCGCGGCCTGACTACCACCACCTAACAGATGTCACCCTACCATCGCCATCACACCTGACAACCAATGCTGCCACCATCGCCACCCGCAACCATCTTCTTTGCCACGTGACCACCACCCTTGCCACGGTTACCACCATCGTTGTTGCCGGAGTTTCCACCGTCACCATTGCAAATTTTTTTTGTTTTTTTATTTTTTTATTTTTGGTAAAAATATATATATTTTGTGATTGAAGTATTTTTATCATTTATATTTTACTCCTACATTTTTTGTGGATGCCAAAGAACATAAAGTGATCATTCATATAGGTTAACCAAACAAAACTGATGAATGATAATGATTAATTTCATTCCCTTGTTCATTCAATTCCTTCTCATTCCATTCCCCTCTATTTCATTACCTCTAACTAAACATACCCTAAGTTTGAATTAATCTAACCATTAACACACGCTTGGGGACCCTCTAGAAATTTATTTACTTTCACATTGATTCCTTTATTTGAAATGACACCAACACTTCTGTTTTATTTTGGCCAAAAAACCCATTTCGGCAAAATGTTGATTCTTTTTTTATTTCGATTTTGATATAAATTGTGGAATTTCTTTTATTTAGATTTTTTAAGAATTGGGAGATATTTTTCACTGATCAGATTGTTCACTGTTATTAAATAGTTACATTTTGCCATAAAGCAAGTTGGCATAGGATTGTTGAGTTGGATGTGTAGGTAATTGCTAATCTGTGAAGGTTTTTGATGTGTTTTTTTTATATTACTGTAGGCTTTGTAGGAATATCATGGTCTGTTTGTTTATAGTCATGTTGTGTGTAGATGTATGATGATCTGTGTAGGTGTTGTATATATGTGTATTTTAGATATCATGATTTGTGAAGGTATTTGAAGATTTGTTAATATATATCTTTATTGGTTTATATAAGATTTGTTGTGTAGGGAATGACTATATTGGCGTAGGGGATCTGGGTTAGCTGTGTAGGTCAACTTGGTTAGTAGTGTAGGAACAACTACAATGGTGTAGGGGGCTGTGTTATATGTATACGGTTACTTGGTTACGAGTTAATAATGAATCTTTAATTATGTTCTGTTAATTTAAACTAAGAACTAATAGATAAGGTAGATATGAGGTGATGTATGATGATTATTTTGTGTGTAGAATGTTGGAGTGTGCAGAATATAATGCTATATGTATAGCCACTACTGTACATATACCTTATCGATTGATAACCTAAATGATTATAAATCTATGATGGCATTATATGAAGGACAATTACATGTGTAGGGAAGTTAATATGGTGAAGGTTTGTTATCTATGTTGGATTTTTAGCCACATTTGTCAATTATGTTGGTTGTTGGGATCTTGTGTATGTTTTATACTCGCATGTAGTTTGTGTAGAACTCTAATATGTTTGTGTAGGTTAGATAATTATGATATATGATGTAAGTTTGGTGTGTAGGTAGTTAACTGTAATGGTTAGGTATGAATTTTTTATATGTTATGTATGATGTTGGTTTAATGTGAGGGTTTATTTTGTGACTATGTAGGTTTTATTGTTTGCTGTGTAGGTTTTCTTATGTTGATTGTGTACTTATTTTGGGTGTATATCTTTATTGTGTAAGTAATAATTTAAATGTGTAGGATTTGTTTTTCTTACCGGTTCCGTCGGTTAATTTTTATTAATATTTAGTGTGTTAGACGTAAAAAAATATTTCAATCGTGATCATCGATAGTGTTGGTGCATGTAAGGAAAAACGAAGGTCGAAAGCAAAAAAAATATGGATGATGAATATGTTAATATTGCTTTATAGGATTGTGGTCAAAAGAGTGGAGTCACCAAAGTGGGAAATAGTACTTATCCCTTTATGGACTAAATACAAAACCAAGATTTTGTGCATGGCATAGACCCAAAAGATTCGACACTATGGATGCTCATAAGTTCATAATAACATTTTGGATACTAAAGGCTAAATGTACATTTGAAGTCCGTATGTGTATGTTAAAAACCTCTGTTGTTTACTATGAAACACCGTTTTCCGTTCAGTTTTTAAAATTACTAGTTTTCTATGATTTTGTGTAGGGTTACATACATAAATTAAAAACTTGGTGTTTGAAGTTTAAATTGAAAAATAAAGAACGCACGTTTAGTTTATAATCGATAATACTTAATAGTTATTGAGGATTATTTCATATAAGATATATATGTAGGTTAAAAAGGGCACTCACCATGGTTTCTTCTATTGTAACTAACTAAAGGAAGGCGAATATGAATCGGGAATATGAATAAAAAAGAAATGCATATGTAATTTGGGATTCATTGGGATGAATGCGAGGAGGGGGATTTTTGGATATTTTACATAATCTATGAAATTTGCTACAATTTAATTTTAAAATGTCTAACAATAATTCGTGAGAAGTAATTCATATTTTGGTTTAAAATAAAATAAATAAATAATAGGTAATAATAAATTGTTTGAGGCTATTAATAACTAACAGTTACCAAAAATAAAAAAAATGAGTATATGACTAATATAAAGATATATATGGTTTTAATTAAATAATAATAATAATAATAAATATGTTATTTTGAATGCTTTTGGGAAACATTTATTGGTCATAAAGGAAAGACTTAATTTCAAAACAATAAATATTAAGGATGTCAAAGAATTAATGTTGGGCCCTCCACCAAAAGAACGTACAAGGTAGGCATGTTCAAAACGGTTTGGGATTAGGAACCGGAACCGGTTCCTAACCGGTTCCTATATTCAAAACCCCCTTTTAAACCGGTTCCAGGCTCGAAACGATTAGGGAACCGAACCGGTTCTCCCACCCTCGGACCCCTAACCTATCTAACCGGTTCTTACCGGTTCCTAACCCGGTTCCTGTACCGTAACCGGTTCCAACCGGTTACAGTGTAAAATTTTATTTTTTTTCGTTTTTCGTTTGCGATTTGGATTCTAAACTACGATTCGTATTTGTATAACATGAAAAATAAAAAAAAACAATTAACATAAAAATAAACAATTAACTTATGAAGAAAAGACAACCACTGAAGATGTTTGCCACTGAAGACAACTACTAAAGACAACTACTGAAGGTTGCCACTGATGACAAGTTGACAACTACTGAAGGTTGCCACTGATGATAACTACTGAAGGTTGCCACTGATGACAACTACTGAAGGTTGCCACTGATCACAACTACTGAAGACTGCCACTGATGAGGAATACTCATCAGTGGGAAAGCTCTCATCAGTGGGAACAGTCATCAGTTGAATCAGTGGGAAAGCTGCCACTGATGACAACTACTGAAGGTTGCCACTGATGAGGAATACTCATCAGTGGGAACATTCATCAGTTGCAGAGTTTGTTGTCACTGATGCAAAATATGAATCAATGACACATCAGTTGCAGAGTTTTATCAGTTGGAACATCATCAGTTAAATATGTAACCATTGTACAATGTAAACTTGTTCATTGGATTTGCAATACAAGTGCATTTAGTTTTTTTTTTCGTTTTTCGTTTGCGATTTGGATTCTAAACTACGATTCGTATTTGTATAGCATGAAAAATAAACAAAACAATTAACATAAAATTCATTTTATTTACTTTAAGAAGTTCAAAAAAAAAGGTTACATGTTTTAAAATCTTCAAAAACAAACTAACAAAACATTAAACTTATAAATATAAAGTTGTAACATATTATTTCTAGAAAAGCCTTCTTGTTCGTCGTAATTATTGAGCGGCGACTTCTTCCTCGGAATTACTTGTAGAAATGCCTTCTTGTTCGTCGTGCACTCGAACATCAAGTGGTGTTTCATCTTCGAGAGTGGTTACGTGTTGAATACGATCGATTGAGTCCAAGTGATCCTTTAAGCAAATGCACATCTCCACCGACTCCGAATTTAGTCTTGTTCTTCTCACCGATATTACCCTGCCACTAAGAGAAAAAGCGGATTCCGAAGCTACCGTAGAAGCTTGGACGGTTAGTAAATCACGGGCCATGGTGGCAAAAATCGGAAACTCGGTTTCCTTTACCTTCCACCAAGCCAAAACATCAAAAGTGCCATATTCCTCTTCGGATAAACCGGTAGAGTAATCATTTGCACTATACCTTCCTAGTTCGCTTGAAGGGGTGTTACCCCTTTGTTTTTTAGCCGTTACGTTGCGAACGGTGTTCATAAGGCTAATCATGGGATCTCGTACTCTAGTAGCACTTGAACTTGATGAAGACCCTCCCGGCATAGGCATGTGTATGTTTGACCCATATTTATTTAAATAAAAGTCATACATAAATTTAAAATTCAAGTTAAAATCATTTTTTGCCTCTGTTGAAAAGTTTGGGTCAACTTCATGCATATCTAAGGCTGAAAAAATTTCATCTATAACGCATTCAACCCCCGTAACATTTAACATTGGGTTTAAAGCGGCGGCGCAAGTAAAAACCGGTGGCATTTCAAGAAAGTATTTTTTTAATTTAAACTTCATTGGTAATATGATGTTTGAAAACATTGGACTTTTATTTTCAAATTCTTTAAGATTGTTAACGATTAAAAATAACTCCGAAAGAACCAAGGGACTTGTCGGATAATACGTTCCCGATAGTTTCGTAGTTGATGTTTTAAAAACTTCAAGAAAAGTCGATAAGTCATTGATAATTTCCCATTTCTCATTTGAAAAGGGGATTGCCAAATCATTCTCGGCAAGACTAGAATGAAACATTTGTAAAGTTTCTCTTTGTTTCAAAGCACTTTGAAACATTATGCAAATGGAATTCCATCGATGAGGTACATCCCAATTAGCTCCCAAAGCTTTTCTTCCCGTATCTTTACAAAATTTTCTATATTCCATTTGTCTTTTTTTACTTTTCTTAAAAACTTCATGTATCATTAGTCTAAAATCGTTTATAACCGATGTAACCTCATCCGAAGCAAGTCCGTCTTGCACGATTAAATTAATGATATGTGCAACACACCTTGAGTGAAAAAATACACCATTGCAAATCGGCGTATATTTTAATTTTAATTTATCAACCGCCGATGTATTATTCGATGCGTTATCAAATGCCATTGAAAATATTTTATTTTCTAGTTTATAAGTTTTTATAACATAATCTAAAATTTCAAACAAATTATCTCTCGTATGTGGATACTCAAAGAGTTCGAAAGCAATGGTGCGTTTCATCATTTCCCACGATGACGGGTCTACCCAATGAGTGGTGACACAAAGATAAGATTCGGGTAGACCATGTGGAGCCGATCAAACATCACTAGTTAAGTTTATTCCCGTATTTATATTTTCAAAATATGCAATTAGTACCTCTTTGGCATTTTTCCACAATTTTAAACAATAACGTTTAAGAGTATGACGACTTACGTGAGTGTATTGTGGTTGAAGCGTATCTCGAATCATGGCGGTTAAGCGAGAGTTGTCGAAGTGGCTAAACGGCAAAGCTTCTTGAATCACAAACTTCGCCATACGATCTTGAACTCGATCAATTTGGTATGTAAATATTCTGCCTTCACTATCCATTTGCGTTTGTTGCGAATCGATGTTCTTTTTCAACGCCTTGCAATACGGTTTTTCGATGTGTTTCTTCAAATTTGAATTCGAAAGTGGGTTTAAATAAATCCCACAAAACTTGCACCGAGCCTTCAATGAATGGTCATCACTCAATTCAACCAAATCCCAATTGCACCAAATCTCTTGATTACGATTATGAGGTACAATACGAACGAAACTTGGTTCGGCGTTGGAACCTTGACCAACCGATGATTGTGAGGCAGCCATAACAACAAATATGAATATAGAAGAAGAGAAAACAAGAGATTAGAGAACTCAAAACGTTGTAATAGCGTTTTTTTGTATTTTTTTTGCGTTCGGGTTTGCGTTTTGAGTGTTGTGATGAACCCATGACACCAAATACCTATTTATACTAGTAGTGTAGGGACGGCAAAAAAAACCAAACCCGATGGGGAAAACCGAAACCCGCCCCGAACGGGGCGGGTTCGGGGACACTTAATCGGGGACGGGTCCGGGTTCGGGGTTTCCCCGTTTAAGTTAATCGGGTTCGGGGCGGGTATGGTATAGCCTGTACCCGCCCCGTATACCCGCCCCGTATACCCGTTTAAAACCCGTTTAATTAAATATAATTTTTATATTTATATATAATATATTATTTATTATTTATTTAGAAATGATATATGCATTTCTAAATTTGACCTTTTAGCTTGGTGGAAAACAAATGGTGTCAAGTACCCAAGGTTGCAAAAGATTGCTCGAGATATATTGGCGATTCCAATATCTACCGTTGCTTCCGAGTCCGCTTTTAGTACAAGTGGTAGATTGGTAAGTCCACATCGTAGCCGTCTTCATCCAAAAACATTGGAAGCGTTAATGTGCGCCCAAAGTTGGTTGTTGAATGAAATCAAAGGTAAACAAACATTTTATTTTTTATTTTTAACTTAGCTACTATATAAACTTTTGACTTTTGTGATATGAATATAGCAACTTGTTCAGAAGAATCCGAGGCATATTGCCAAACTATTGAATATGATTGTGACGATGGTATTGAGGTAATACATATATATATGGTTTATCGTTTACATTTTAATATGGTTTAACATTGATTCTTATATAGTTTCCAATTAATATGTTAATGTTTGATTATCATAGCAATCCGGCGTGACAAGTGTTTGAATGGTTGAATGGGTGCGGTATGGACGTGTAAGAAGGATCAATCATGAAGTTAATTTCCGTTGTGATGGGAGAAATAAACATTTTTATGTATTAATAATGTCTTTTGTATGTGTATTGTGTTTGGATATTGAACTTTTTGTGTATTAATATTGTATTGTAATTTTGTATCATTTTCTTACAATCGGGTTTTAAACGGTGAACCCGACGGTTAAATGGGGATCCCCACGGGGAATTTAGCCCGTTTAAAAACCATTTATGCTAGACGGGTTCCCCGAATACCCGCGGTTTTCCCCGAATCCCCGATGGGGATTCCCCGTTTAGTCCCCGCGGGTTTTTAGACGGTTTTGGTAATGTGTTTTATAAACCGGGGCGGGTATGGGATTGGCATTCCCCGCCCCGAAACCGCCCCGTTGTCATCCCTATAGTAGTGGGGTGCTTGGGGGAGCCAAAAAACGGCTATTTTTGACCCCAACGGTCAAAAAACGGCCAAAAAAAACGATTTCCAACGGCTATATTCGATCCAACGGCTAGAACCGGTTAGGAACCGGTTCCGGATGGTTCGGTTCCAGAACCGGTTCCGGTTCGGTTCCGGTTCCTACCCGCCCCCACTCAGAAATGCAAGAACCGGTCACGGATCATCGGGTTGAATCAGATAGGGTCCGGTTCCTACAAAAAACGGGTAGGAACCGGTTCGGGTCCGGTTCAGGTCCACCGGTTCGGTTCCAGGAACCGGTTTCGTTGAACATCTCTAGTACAAGGTACAACAAACTAAAGATAAACAAAGAAAAAGAAGATATTATAACACAATTTTTCAGGCACCTTAATTAGGGATAGTCGGGTAGCGTGCTGGTTTGACGGGCGGCACTAGCTCGGTTACCGACGTTTGATGCTTTGGAAAGAAGAAACATTCCGGTTGCGTCTACTCTTTGCCCGTTTTGCAGTGAAATAGAGGAGACGGTTGAACACATTTTCATTTCGTGTGGTCTGGCTCACTCTTTGTTTGGGTTTATCAAAAGAAAAGGCTAAGGTGTTTTATGCGGTGTGTCTTATGGCGACGTGATGTTTGTGGAAAAAGAGGAATGCCATTGTCCATCAAGGGGTGCTGGTGAATATCTCTAATTTGGTTGAATAAATTAAGGTGCTTGGTTTTCTTTGGATAAAAAACATGGGAAAGAAGATACATCTAACCTGGGAAGAATGGTGTCCGTTCGATGTGTAACCTTGTTTTTGTTTATTTTGTTCTGGTTGGTTTGGTGTTGTTCTTATTTCTAGCTTCTTACTAGTTTAATATATTCAGTTTTGTTGGTCGTTCAAAAAAAAAAAGGAATAGCTGGGTTGCTTCAAAATTTATAGTTTCACATGTGAAACCCGAAATCAATTAGCTTGCTTAAAACAAAAATATAGATAAAACAGGCGTCAACCAAACAAACGAGTTTTGGTAGCCGTATATAGTCATATTTGTTGTTTGCTAGTGGATGGATTGTCTTCGAACCCTTATCGAGATCAAACATATGCCGATGATGGAGCCAAAAATTGAAGTTGTTCAAGTATCAAGTTTTGATTGTGATTATGGTTTTTAATTATGTTTTAACTTTCGATTTTGTTTATATTTGATTTTCTATTTTGTTCAACCTTCTTTTTCTTAAAGGCCAATATTATTAAAACGAAAAGAGAAACCACTTACAAGAGGCAAGCAGCCCAAACAAAATAAAGCAAAATGAATAACATCAACAAAACATACAATCGCTTATAGCGGAAAATTAACAAAATTAAACTTGCACCACTTTTCTCAATCTAGACACGTTCTTTTGCTTCTTTGTTTCACCCATAAGGAGGTCGGCTTAATGTCATTCACTAATTTTGCCATTGCTAAAGGAGCGTTATTAAAAATAGCATCATCCTTGTCAACCATATCATCCAACACGTCACCACCATTATAGATTGAACTACATGACATATTTCTTTACAAATAATATTCTTACTTGGGTTGGCGAGAATCTCTTTCACTGACTCGAAATTAGTTCGTCTAGGATCTTGACCCAATCATGTATTATCGGCCAAATGTCATTAATACCCTTGCAGTCAACAAACAGGTGTTGTGAAGTTTCTACCCCTTCACGTCACCAACTGTAATACCCCGTGTTATAGTGCTGCTGTAGTCGCAATGTGATCCAACAACAATCTCCAAATAAAGCAATTAATCTTAATTGGAACCCACTAAAGCCAAAACGTGACATTTTGTACCTGATGATCAGCATTGTCTAATTCTCACCTCAACGATTTGACCGAGAAAACCGAGCATTTACCATCTATTTGTTGTCACATCCAATTATCCGGATTTAACGACACGACAACGGATGAAATAATATTAAAAAAGATTTTTGCAAATCTGATTTTGATCAACCTTCTAATTCTGATTTGGTTCATATTTTATTCCTTAATTACTATCTTTGTTCATTTGCTTTTAACAGGTTTAAATTCTGGTTTTTGGGTTTTGAAGGAAGAAGAACCGATATATTGGTAATCCTTGAACATTCCATTAGAGAGTTAAAATTCCATCAACAACCTATAGCATATTTTTTTAGGAAAAGTTTTTTCCAATTCCAATTTCTTTGAATACCACAAACCAAACAGGCCTAATGATTGTTTCAATTTCTTTGAATACCACTTCCAGGCCTCTCAATAAGGAAAATTTAAAACATAAACAATATCATGGATCAAGCGCGTAATCGTGTAACACAACTTATTCGAATCTGTATTGCACCAATACTATGTATAACCATGTTTAGAAAAGAAATCTAGTAATATAACAATTAAATTATAAGTATATATATCTTTGAACACATCAAAGATCACCACAATCATAGTCCATGTGGTTAGGGGCCGGGGGTGATTAGGATGGGCGGGTAAAGTAAACGACTAATCACACTTGATCAACGTCATTAGCAGTTTACCCTTACCTTACATGTTCTAAATGTCACTTGTACTTAATCATATTAAAATTCTGTCTTTGTAGGGATAAGTCATGGTTAATACTCGAACAGCTAGAAGAGGTGGTTCTAGTGGTCGTGGTCGTGGTCGTAGGCCACGTACCGAAGCCGAGAATGAGATTCCTGCTCCCCAGCAGGAAACCCCGATTCCTGAGGAGGGGGGTAACCCCGCCTTGGATCCTGCTATACGCGCGGCTATCGCGGATGAGGTTTACCAGGTGCTCCATAGCGCCATTCCAGAGATCGTTGCTAAGTCCGTCAGGGTCATGGAAGAATCACTAGTTGGTAAGGGTTCGGATAGGGGAAGGAAGAGTAAGGAGGTACAGGTCGAAGAGGACGAGGAAGTGTATGTGCCGAGTGGGGATGATGATGAGGTGCGGACCGTTAGTGTATCGACCTGGGGTTGCTCGTATGGTGACTTTAAAAAGTGCAACCCCCTTCTTTCAATGGTACTAAAGATGCCTTGGCTGCACATCAGTGGGTAAGAGAGATGGAGGCTGTACTGAGGGTCAGTAAGTGCAAGGAGGATGACATGGTGACTTATGCTACTGCCTCGTTCCGTTCTGAGGCACTATGTTGGTGGGATAACTTGGCGCAAGCTATGGGGGATCGTGCGGTTAGGAGGATGACGTGGGATGAGTTGAAGAAATCGGTTCTTGATCAGTTTTGTCCTCCGCATGAATTAGATAAAATAGAACAGGAATTCTTGACCTTGGAGGCTGGTTCTATGTCGCATCGGGAGTATACCACAAAGTTTAACAAGATGGCTCGCTTATGTCCCGACTTGTTACTCTCGAAGCCAAGAGGATTAAGAAGTACGTGAAGGGACTTACGGTGGATATTCGTAGGGGTGTGTTGACTACCGACATGAACTCTTTTCACTCGGTGGTCACTCTAGCAGGTACGCTTTTTGATCAGAGGGAGAAATTACCGCCTACCGAGAATAGGAGGGCATGGAACTCAAATTCGTACGGTAAGCGGCCAGGGGGGAACAATTTTAACTCGTCCGGGAAAAGGGTAAAGACTGAGACTTCTGAGTTTAAAAGGGATGCAGCGTCTGGTAATTGCAAGAAGTGCGGGAAGCCGCACAAGGGAGAATGTAGGATGGGGTCTGGCACTTGTTTCGTTGTGATAAGGTGGGACACCCCCATTTCGAGTGCCCGACATTGACCTGTTTCTGCTGTAAGGGTTTGGGTAACTTGGCATCAAACTGTCCTTCCATTAAGGCGGGGGGGGGGGGGGGGTCCGGGCAGGGGACTTCCTCGAGGGGGAAAATAGATGAGAAGCCGAAGGCCAGGGCAAGGGCCTTCAACATCTCCAAGAAGGAAGCGAAAGACGATGCGGATGTCGTTTCAGGTACTTTTTCCTTATTTAGCTTTCATTCCACCGTTATAATTTCTTATTCCTTTGAATTCGTATGTGTTGACCATGTAGCTAAGCAGTAGTATAATATTGTCCTATGTACCTTTCTACTTGATGAATTACAGACGTCAGTTTTATTTGATTCGGGCGCCAGTAGGAGTTTTGTGGCTACCACTTTCTATTCCTTATTGAATAAATCACCCGAGCGCGTAGTCGATGGGTTTGAGGTTGAGGTTGCCGTAGGAAAATCCATGTCCGTGTCTAGGGCTATTCAGGGTTGTTCCATTGATTTGTCTGGTTATAGGTTTCCGGTGCGACTGTACTTGATGCCGCTTGGTTGTTTCGATGTGGTGCTCGGGATGGATTGGCTCGCGAATGTTGATGCTCAGATCATTTGTGGTCAGAAACTCGTTCGTCTAAGGGCCCCAGATGGGACTCGGATTACGGTCTTCGGTGATCGGAATATTGCGACGCCACATATTATATCCAAGATTAAGGCAGGGAAGTTGATGCAGCGGGGGTGCGGGGCGTATCTGGCGTATGCTATGAATGTGAATACCGAGGTGGCTACCGTCGGTGATGTTCCTATGGTTCGTTATTTCCCGGATGTATTTCCAGATGATTTGTCAGATGTGCCGCCGGATCGCGAGGTCGAGTTCCAGATAGACCTTGTATCGGGCACCAAACCCGTTGCCCGAGCTCCCTACCGCCTAGCGCCGAATGAGTTGAAAGAACTTATGGCCCAGTTGGAAGACTTGCTCGACAAGGGCTTCATTCGACCGAGCATCTCGCCTTGGGGTGCCCCGGTCTTGTTCGTTAAGAAGAAGGACGGTAGCATGCGGATGTGCATTGACTACCGTGAGTTGAATAAGCTCACCATTAAAAATCGGTACCCGCTTCCGAGGATCGACGACTTATTTGATCAGCTCCAAGGAGCTAGTTGGTTCTCGAAGATCGACCTTAGGTCCGGGTATCATCAGTTGAAGATTCGGGAGGAAGATATTCCTAGGACTGCCTTCCGCACTTGTTATGGACATTACGAATTTCAGGTGATGTCTTTTGGTTTGACCAACGCACCGGCTGCGTTCACGGATCTCATGAACCGGGTGTGTAGGCCGATTCTCAATCGTTCGGTTATTGTGTTCATCGACGACATTCTTGTGTACTCTAAAAGTGAATCCGATCACGCCGGTCATCTCAAGGAAGTGTTGGAGGCTCTGCGGAAACACAAATTGTATGCGAAATTTTCTAAGTGTTCCTTCTGGTTATGTGAGGTTCAATTTTTGGGCCATGTTATTAACTCGATTGGTATTCTGGTTGACCCTGCAAAGGTGGAAGCCGTGAATGAATGGGAGTCTCCTGAGTCTTCAACTGAAATCTGTAGTTTTCTGGGTTTGGCGGGGTATTACCGCCGCTTTATTCCCGATTTTTCGAACATTGCTTCTTCACTAACCAAGCTAACTTAGAAAACTGTTAAGTTCGTTTGGGGTACGGAACAGGAGGAGGCTTTTCTCGAGTTGAAGAACAGATTGACGCATGCCCCGATCTTAGCTTTACCTGATGGCACCGACGATTTGGTTGTGTATTCTGATGCCTCTTATCAGGGGCTTGGGTGTGTTTTGATGCAGCGAGGTCGAGTCATCGCTTATGCCTCACGACAGTTGAAGCCTCACGAGGCGAATTATCCTACCCAGGATTTAGAACTGGCAGCGGTTGTGTTTGCGCTTAAGTTGTGGAGGCACTATTTATACGGTGTTCCTTGCGTTATTTATACCGATCATAAGAGCTTAAAGTATTTCTTCGAGCAAAAGGAACTGAATATGCGGCAGCGTCGATGGTTGGAGTTGATTAAGGACTACGACCTGGAGATCATGTACCATCCAGGTAAGGCTAACGTGGTGGCCGACGCGTTAAGCCGGAAGGAGAGACCAAAACCTATTCGTGTGAAATCCTACCAACTTATTCTCAAACCCGACATTTTGAAACAAATAGCCAACGCACAGAATGAAGCGTTGCAGGTGGAATGGATTATGTCAGAGCGTATTTGGGGTCAGGAAAAGTTGTTGGAAGACGTAGGTGATGGGGTGAAATATAAGGATGGTCGTTTATGGGTACTGAGGTATGGAGGATTCAGAGATAAAATTTTGGATGAGGCACACAAGTCGCGCTATTCTATTCACCCGGGCACGACCAAGATGTACCAAGACTTGAAGAAAAATTATTGGTGGCCTGCAATGAAATTTGAGGTGGCTCAGTACGTGAGTAAGTGTTTGACGTGTCTACAGGTTAAGGCCGAGCATCAGAAGCCATTTGGGAAACTTCAGCCGTTGGAAATACCTGAGTGGAAATGGGAACATCTTACTATGGATTTCGTGACTAAATTGCCTCGTACTCCTAGGGGTAATTATGACACCATTTGGGTAATCGTGGATAGATTGACCAAGAGCGCTCACTTCTTTCCGATTCGAGAGACTTTTAATTCTGAGCAGCTGGCCGATGTGTTTATTCGTGAGATCGTCTCTAGGCACGGGGTGCCGGTATCTATTGTTTCGGATAGGGATACGCGTTTCACTTCCAGGTTTTGGAAAAGGTTTCACGAGGAGATGGGCACGAAACTCCTCATTAGTACTGCTTATCACCCGCAGACGGATGGTCAGTCCGAGAGGACCATTCAGACTCTCGAGGATATGTTGCGGGCTTGTGTTATCGACTTTGGTGGTAGTTGGGACCGTCACTTACCGTTGGTGGAGTTTTCGTATAATAACAGTTATCATGCCACGATTGGGATGCCACCGTTTGAGATGTTGTATGGTAGGAGGTGTAGGACTCCAGTCTGTTGGGGTTCCATTGGTCAAAAGCATTTAGGTAGTTTAGAGGTGGTCGAGGCTACGACTGAGAAACTCGACAAGATTAAAGCATTTATGAAGGCTACGCAGGATCGTCAAAAATCTTATGCCGATAAAAGGCGAAGTCCTATCGTGTTTGAGGTTGGGGATCGGGTTATGTTAAAAGTTTCTCCCTGGAAGGGCATTATTCGTTTTCGTAAGAGGGGAAAGCTCAGTCCGAGGTTTATTGGCCCGTTCCGTATTTTGGCCCGAGTTGGCGAGGTAGCTTATAGACTGGATTTACCCGAGGAGCTCGCGGGGATTCATCCTACTTTTCACGTGTCTCATCTGAGGAAATGCTTAGCGGATGAGGAGGCCCATGTGCCTCTTGACGATATTGAGCTCGATAGTAAGCTGAATTACGTTGAGCAACTGATTGCTATCCTTGACCGTCAGGAGAGGTGCCTGAGAAATAAGGTGGTTAGGCAGGTGAAGGTGCAGTGGAAGCACCGTAGGGGTTCTGAGGCCACTTGGGAGTCCGAAGATGAAATGATGAGGCATTATCCGCAGTTGTTCCTGTCGCATCGGGATTCGAGGACGAATCCCATTGTAAAGGGGGTGGACTTGTAACACCCGTTAACTCCGGTTATAAGAACTAAAGCTTGTAGAGTATGTATAACTCTCGGGACTTAACCGACGTTTCTCGAAAGCCTTCACGTCATCCCGGTACGTTAAAGAACCTAACTATTCCTTCTATTTTGCCTTACACTTGAATCTAGAGGGACTAGAGTGAATATCTTATGTTATAACATGTTCTAACCCTAGCCCCTTTTGAAGCTGGCGATCGGCAGAAAGAAACAACAACAAGACCACCGATTTTCTTTTTTGTAGCCAACTTTAAGCCTTAGAACTTCAATTCAAGGTATGTACTACGATTCCCCAAGTTTTTTTCACGTTAATTGACCCTCATATTGCGCGTATTGATCGAAAAACGTCTTGTTGTAGGCTAACCGGGTGGCTGCCCAATTGAGCGTTTCCGGGGCTGTTTCGAGTGAGGTTTTCGCATCAAAATCCCACTAGGTATGACATGTACATCATATTAAAATTTCGTGGTCATTGGAGGTGTTTAGGTCGGTCAATCGATTTTAGTTCGAAAACTAGGGTTTATCGGGTGTAGAATTGCAAATTGTTGAGTTTGATGCGTTAGTTGATCGGGTGACCGACCGATTCAGAATTGCAAATTGCATATATGGGGAACATCTTTGTAGGCTTGAGGTTAAAGAAATCAGCAACGGTCGACTTCCCACCATCACAACCAATGACAACCTACGATAACCAAGAAGTGTCGTTAATTTGATGAAATCATGTAGTAACCTCAAAATTGGGCGACAAAAATGCTTTGAATTATTCTGGATCATGTTGTATAAGTTTCCATACTCAAACTATGTCAATACCTTGGCAAAAATTGAGGTTCCATTGATGAACCTGAGAATTGGTTTGTTAGTGCACGGGTCTAATTTTATAGATTCAAGTTGGCAACTAAACTTGACAGTCTCCGGCGGAAGTGAAGCATAAAGAGTGGTTATAAGATCATTTCCTCTCAAGCAACGTGTTTCGTCAACACAGTGGTACCTCAATGCACAAACAATAAAATATATTTCCCATAAGATTTTTTTTTTCTTTTTTTTTGGGGGGGGGGGGGGGTGTTTGATTGGGCACGGGCGTTCCTATCCTTACTTAGAGGTCAAGTTGCCACCTGTCTTTCGAAGTGAGTATTTGAGTTAATGTTAGATTAAACATAAGATAAATAATAATTCGTAAACAATGAAAACCAGGACCAAATCTAGTTTTGATTTGAGAAAAGCTTAGTTTAAGCGACATAAGGGTACATACATGCAATTCAATAAACTTACAAACGTGTTTGTATGTGTACAAAACATGTAGCGTTTGCGGGTCCAAACCGACAGAAACCTGGTAATCGTGTTGGACCCAAAAACAACACGTGCATTTGCTCTTTGTCTCCTTGACACAAACACAAATGCTGACCCGAGTTCTTTTACTTATATAAATACTTTAAAGTTATTAATTTTACAAAATTTACTAAAGTATACAAAAAAATTGTTATATTTGGATATAAAAGAGTTCAAGAAAAAACCCATTAACTTGTGGTTAACATGAACACTAACATATTTAGCTAAACGTTTTTGCGGGTTTAAACAAAACCAACTCGAACTTGTTTATACAAATTTTAAACCCACAAATTATTTTCCTTTCTCATTTTCATATTTAACAAAGCAAAATTGCTTTGGCGATTTTATATAGTCCCTTGTTTCTTCTTGGTAGAGGTTAACCCATGCGTAGTTTTTCTCATTTAAATATATGTAACACGAATGGATCACTTAGTTAGAATTGAATCGAAAAGGCAAGATAAAAAAATGCATAGATCATCTTATGTTACTCTTTTAATAAAATAAAATAAAATAATAAAGCTTAGATATCAAGCATACATTCAAATCTAGCTTAATTTTCTCTCATAATCTTCTGATCTCTTATCTTATTTATCATACATATCTATGGATCATGGGTCAAAATCATTTTGACAATTAAGTTATAAAATAGTCAATTTTGTCTCGTTATATTCTAATCTCTTATCTCAATCATCCTAGCTATCCATCGGTCAAACCATTTTGACAATTAAGTTATTAGATAGTCAGCAAATTAAAAGTAAAATATTGATTGAAGATTAAACAAATAGAGATACGAAGTTAGACATGTAGAAAATAACCAAGAACAATTTTTTCTAGGTTTGGTTTGTTCCTTCGATGTCTAGTTTTTTTTTCATAGACACTATATGTTGTATTACCTATGGTAACTGGCAGACGCGGTCTAAAATTGTTAATATTGGATGACGATGAAAATATTTGTGATAAAACAATAAATGTTGTATATAAAGAGATTTTCTCTAATTTATAAATTTGAGATTCTAGATTTCTAATTGTTTGTAAAATATATTTCATTTTTTTTATCTTTAATTTTATTCTTTTTTTAAATAACGTGCAAAATTAATTTTTATTATTTAACGAATCGCATTTAATACATGGGGTCAACAGCAAGATATATATATATATATATATATATATATATAACAAGACAAAATTTTGAATTTTAAACTCCACAAGCCTTAATCCATAAAATTATAAAAATTGATGAGTTGCTCGTTATTAACTAACCCCCTGATATATTAATTCCTTAACTAGGTTTTATCTTCCGTATTACGGTGATTGTTTTTAGTTTTCGTTTCTAATATTTATATATTTTTTTTGAATTTTAGTTTTGTTTATTGTAAGGAAGTTAATAATATACTTAAGGTTTGATTATGAAAGAGTTTCACAATAAATACGATGTTATAATCCGTTTAAAAGTTATCTAGATTTGTTGAGACTCATGACTCACTTATGTTTTTACTATAAAATTGTTTTTTAATTATAAATAATATATATATTTTTTAAATAATTGGATATTAATTTCCTATTTTACAGGATTTTCATATCAAATTTTTGGTGAGATAATTTTTAATATAATGAGATGTTATAACTCATTTAAGGGTTATCTGGGTTTGGTGAGACCTATACCTGTGAATCCGGGTCAAATGTATTAAAAGCCTCTATTTATAAATAAAGTAATCTAGTGGCTTGAGAGGATGTAGAAAGTAACCAGGGAGCTTTTAAATGTTTCATTTATATATATTTATAAGATTAAGATATATTGGCAAATGGCAGTCATGAATTAAAAAGAAAAAAAAATGGAAGGATCAAAATTCATTTGATATTATACAATTTAACTTTATTTACACCTAAAAATCCTAAAAATATTAAAAAAAAACTTAACCAAACAATCAAATTAAAATATCTGACTAATTAAGTTCCTAAACTCATATAAACTTACAATGAGATATCATGTTGTCTCCTTCCATCAAGCGATACGACTCTTTCACTGGACATGACATGTTATCGTTATTAACTTATTATCAAGGATATATACCAATAAGTAACAAACTTGATATTCAAGGTCTAAATTCATGAAAAGGCACATGCTATAACTGACAACTCGTAAATGTTTTTTAAATTTATAGAAAAATAGAAAATAAATTCTTTTTATAGAAATGGTCGTGCAGGTGTTAATCATGATGACGGGTTCAGGTTAATTGCTTAAAATCGATGAATCCAAAAAAGACCCATGCCTTATTTGTGTTAAAAAAAATATCAAGCTTAACCCGTATAGACTTGCAACCTATATATATAACCCATACAACTTAATATTTTCCTACACATGTTGGAGGTTAAACAAGTTGTGCGGGTTGACTATATACTCTGTTGTGGATGGGTATAATCTAATCATGAAATCATTTTCTTTCCCATAAAATTCAGTTGTTTCGTTAAGTTCGTTTTATTGTTTTCTCCCTTTTAGTCTGTATTTGTATACTAAAAATCGATTTTTAGACGGTATTCTATCTAAAATAATGCTTCTTGCCATTCTGCGTGTAGATTTTGGATTTGTGTATTTCTAACTTTATGAGTCATGTAATAAGTCCACTTTCAATTTTGCATGGCAAAAGAAACCGAAAATATTTTTTTATACAACTTTTATACAAACAGTGCCTC
Source organism: Bidens hawaiensis (assembly GCF_021521415.1). Lineage (NCBI taxonomy): Eukaryota > Viridiplantae > Streptophyta > Magnoliopsida > Asterales > Asteraceae > Bidens > Bidens hawaiensis. The sequence goes on along the minus strand of NW_027492976.1, from coordinate 288,988 downwards.
AAACCATATTAATATAAAAAAAAAAAATAAAATAAAATAAAAAAGAAAAAATGACCATATAACAATTTTCAATAGGAAAAATGTTACAGAATAGTAACCAAGTTTTGAAAGTGTCTCAATTAGGTTACTCATGCAATTTTTACCCAAATTAGGTTACTAAATCTTCAGATCAGGCCTTGTCGGTTTTTTGTGTGTCAAGAAAGTAATACAGGTGAAGATGTGGGTCGGGATTTGCAATATATGTACTTATATTTAAAAAATAAAAAAAATATTAATTATATTAAAAAATAAAATTCACGTCACCACTCCACATAAAAACAAAAAAAAAAGATTTTCTCATTGAGACAAACAAAATATGATAAAAAAAATTGTTAAAAGTTATAATTTAATAAAACAGGAATGTTGAGTGACTTATTTAAAACAATTTTTAAATTTGAGTAACCTAATTGTAACTCTTTTAAATCTTGGTTACTATTCTTTGAAAAATGTCCCCCAAATCCTCAAAATAGCCATCAAAACAGTCGCCGGCGAAGGTTCTTCCTCATCCGCATACGGTTTAAGACTGCCAGCTGACAAAACTCGTTATCTATAAAATTTCATCACGTGTCAACGTATTAATTGATCCGACGAAACTCGTTAAAAAACCATCGGATCTGACGGAACTGATAATGGATCTCTCTCTCTCTACAATTGAAAACCCACAATGAGATGAAGATGATGGGCAGAGACGAAGATGATGATAAAGGAAGGATGAATCTTAGATGGCATCAAAGGAGTATTATCTTGAATTGTCGGCCATGACGTAAGTTTTTGTATTTGCATGAAAATTTTAATAAAATGTATTATTTTTTTAACTACTACGTTTTCTTTTCTTTGAAAGGCATTATATATTCCCAACACGAACTAGCAATAACTAGCCCGCAAAAACAACGAACTACAAGCTAGTTCCCACCATCAAAATTACATTAATTTTTCCAAATGACTCCTATTATCTTCGATCTTGATTACACCCACAAATAGTTTAAGATTTTTGTTAAAAAGGTAGTCAATTCATTAGCAAACTTGAGTTTGGCTTGATAACTTGAAATATTGTTTGTAGAGTATACTTGAAGATGGATGGTTGGATATGAAAGTTGCTGAAAAGTTGAGAGGCTAAAAAGTGAAGTCCCTGGATGATGAGGGGCTGAAAGGCGACACATGAAGAAATGAAAACGCTTAAATAGGTTGAGTTGTGGAATATTGATAGCGGTTATTTTTCCTCTCAAGATTGTTAGATGAATCTTGTTTTTGTAATCCGAGTGTTCGATTGAGAGATTGTTTTGTAATTGTTTCTTTGTTCTTTGACTCATTGTAATCTCATCGCTTCGGTGAAGATTTAGTTTAGGAATTAATCACATATTCAGATTGAATCTGTAAGTCGTCAAATTCCTGTTGTTCTTGAGTCTTATTATATCCGATACATGTTTTGTGACAATTTTCATGTTATTCACAATTTGAGTAGGGCACGTGTTGATATTATTAATAATCTTGTAATTCTTTGCTCTCAGTATGCACCAAATTGTGACCTGGAAAATTGCTTGGATTATCTTTGACCATCTTTGGTCACGGTCGAACCGTTTTGGTAGCACCAAACGTTATTTACCGAAAACCTGAAAAACAGTGGTAACCTGCACCAGCCCGCTATGTGCTGCCAAACACGGTCCGACTTCAGACAATACAATAACAAATGTTCTACTGTTTCGTCACACTCCAAACAAAACGGACATGCTAGGGTTTAGGCATTCACCTTCCTCCTCATGAGAACGATTCTTGTGGCAATTCTTCCCAATTGAGCTTTCCACCCGAACACATTTACCTTTCTCGGGACCCAATTATTCCACTCCTTTGTGCATGGATTTTCTAACATTTTCCTCACGGATTTGACCGAGAACATCTCGTCCGAAACAGCCGACCACACCCACTTGTCTTCCATGTTAGTGATAGTGACAGAGCCATCACACTATCACAGAATAAAACTTTTCAAACAAGAACTCATGGCCCAAACGAGTATCGTCTTGAATTGTCGGCGGCCGGAGAGGAAGATGATGATGGGATGAATCCCGCTATTTGACAGCGGCGATGACAGGTTGCTAGGGGACATATTTGATTCCGGCATCACCTACAAACCCATCTCCAGTTCCGATGGCAGCAACTAACCCGTCTCCGCTTTCCCGGACAAAACGGTGGTTCTTACGGTGGTGGGACGAAGAAGAAGATGCCGATCGTGGTGGTTGTTGGGGTGTCGGGAGATGAACGTTGATGATCATCATCTTCACCCATAACCATTGTGGATTTTCATTTTTAACGAGAGAGAGAGAGAGAGAGGGTGCTCCATTATCAGTTTTTTCGGATCCGATGGTTCTTTAATGAGTTCTGTCGGATTGGTTAATACATTGATATGTGAAGAGATTTTATAGGTCAACAAGTTTCGTCGATTGGCGGTCTTAAAATGTCAGCGGCTAATGAAGAACCATCGCTAGCAACGGTTTTGATGATTATTTTAGGGATTTTATGAAAAATGTGACTATAAATTGAAATTTGAGCATTTAAAACGACTATTATGGTCATTTTTCAAAAAAAAAAATAAAAAATCATCCAACACTAACTAAGTTATTAAAAGTTTCATTAAAATTACTTAACTTTCTATACAAAATTCATTCTAACTTTCATGTTATAAATCGATCGTTTGGAAATTAGTTGTAAACGTAGTCTTGTTATGGTTAAAACGGACCTTTGTAAAGGAATAGCCTTATAACGGAGGATATCCGCGACACCAAGCTGATTCAGGGCGCGCCACCCGTTTGGTTGGATTGTGATCGCTGCTCCGGTGTTGTTCATTAGACATTCTGATCTCTCGATTATTATGCTTTTGATCCCTTTCTTATGAAGTGCTAGGGCCGTGGCTAATCCACAAATCCCGGCCCCGATTATCACCACTTCTTCATCATTCATCGTTACCTCTCAAAGAGAGTAATTAAGTATTTGGTTCTCAACCAAAATTAATTGATCGCAATTACATTATATATAGAATGTCACACAATAAAAACAAAGAATGTTGGCCCCTCCATCAAAAATTCACACGAAGAATATGTTAGAAATAGAATCGTGGACGTCATAGAATCATGAATTCATACTTTTCGTGCGTACTTGATAGAAAATACACTTAACTTCACACTTTCTGTTCATGTTCCAATACCAAACTCGAACATTCAACCATTTGATTTCAAGACAAACTTAAAAACCACCAAGCCACAAGAAGAGCGGCAACGTACTTCATGCTTTCTATATAAGGTTTGCGCTATGGGTCACTCTCATGTGGATCATTTTCGTCACATCACACCACCTCATTTCACTCAACACATGCTATACTTTTTATTTATATTATTTAAATACTAAAAATTAAGGAACAAAAACTTATTAGTTAGTGATGTGCATGATGGTGATCACGCGGATCACGTCACTAGTGACCTGAGGGTGGGGGCGCGATGTTCCAAGACCTCACGCAAGCCACATTAGCGTCACTAGTGAACCAGAGTGATCAATACCTTCAGCCTATTCGTATGATCCCATTCTTGTAAGAGATCAATTATATAGTGCCTGCCCCATAAATCCCTGTCCCGATTTTCACCACTTCATCGTCACACATTGCTACTTAAGAGAGATCATGTGTTTGTTCATAAAGGAAAGACTATAATGTCAAAGCAATAATATTAACGATGCCAAAGAATATTGGGCCCTCCACCAAAAGAACGCACAGACTACAAACAAAATATATATGTGAAAAAAAAGACTATATTAGAAAACTAATTTTCAGTAACCACAATTACGAATAGTTGGATTGCTTCAAAATGTAGTTTCACATGTAAAACCCGAAATCAATTAGCTTAAAACAAAAATATAGATAAAATAGCGTCAACGAAACAAACAAATGACAGCCATAGTCATATTTATTGTTTGCTAATTGATGGATCGGCTTCAACAACCAATAAAATACCTTTTGACGGAAAGATTTTCAATTCCAATTACAATTTCTTTGAATACCACATACCAAACGGGCTTCTCACAAATAAGGAAATTTAAAACATAAAGATTTCATCAAGCGTGCAATCATGTTACAAAACTTATTCGAGTTTGTATCTAGCACCAACACTATATATATGAACGCATCAAAGGCCACCACAATCATAATCCATGTGACTCTCCTGATTAGGAAATAGAAGCTTTAATAAAATGATCCATATTATCTTCTCTAAACGTGAACTACCTAATAGCATGCCAATGAGGTACGCTTGCAATGACAGTCGAACCACTCTTATCCTTCGTTGTCTTACAAACTCATTAAATGCTGCCCCAACTCTATCGTTCAAACCCGTTGTAGCCATATTTCTAGCCAACACAACAGCATCTTCTAGTGCCGCCGAACCACCTTGCCCTAAAAAGGGACCCATGATATGCATAGCATCGCCAGCAACTGTCACAGTTCCTCTAGAAAAGTTCCCTACGAGCAAGTCCCACGGGGTGCGGTATCTTAAGTGTGTAAAAGACAATGAATTTATGTCTGCGTTTTTAGCCATTTCCTGAATTTCTTGGGGATAGTTGCTTAGCAACTCTATGGTGTATTGTCGAATTACCTCGTTATTTTTCCAAATTCCTTCGTCTGTTCCATCAGTTTTTGAAATGAAACAATGTATCTAACATTTGAAGTTAAATCTATATAATATGATGGTAAAAGAGTTCTTTAGTAGGTGGTTTAGAGTTCATATGAGTATTTATACAAGCTATTTTGAAAGTTCATGTACTTCAAGGCAGTTCGTTACCCCTTCAATCAAAAACTCGACAAGTTAGCGTGTTTGTCAAAGAAAACTCCATGTAAAAAAGTACTTTAAGCGGCAGGTTAAGTTTTGAAGAAACACTAAGTGACCCCGGGCAGATTATGGGTAATCTGGGGGCTAGGTAATGTTTCCCACGAAGGTAGGTCCAGCAGAGTAATTTGTACTTCAGGGAACCTGCAAAACAGACACCGTAAGCTCGTCACTGAGAAGGGGGGGGTTCCTCCTTGTGACCACCCTCCGGCGTGAGAATCAGTCTATATTGCTCTTTGAATATAAAAGTATATGAATACTATTAGAGCAGTTATCAAGTAAGTTATACGAGATAGTAGATGATCTTACCATTCCAAGATATTGGAGTATTTATAGCCGAAGGTAGGTTTTCTAGAAGGTACAGCCGGCTGAATAGTATTCCTGTTCAACCAACAGTGGATTACGCACAGGCCATACTGGTTGGTGGGTAGGTTACAGCCAACAGTAATAAAGTCGGCTGCACTATTCCACCAACTGTAGACTATGCACGTCCCACTGACTGTGGATTGTACGCAGGCCATGCTGGTTGGTGAATAGGTTACGGCCAACAGTAATACTATTCCACCAACTGTAGGCTGCGCATGCTCCACAGTGAGGGTTGGTGAGTAGGCAGCGGCTAATAGTGACAAACAGTACTAGAGGGTGCTCCTCCTCGCACTGTTGTCGGTGAGCTGTCACCCTGTGATTGGCTCATGGGCTGTTCTGGTCGGATCGTCTGTCCTATCCATACCTTGGTAGGTATGGTACAAAAGATCTTTCAGAATCAGACTGGCTCATTTGGGCGGGATTGTTCCCGCCTTGCTCATGCCTTCACGTGACTGCTGAAGTAGCTAGTGTCTTGTACGTGTAGCCCTGCTGTCTGCGGGTAGCCTTCCCTGATGGCTTGTATCCGCAACTGCGGGAACAGGCGGGGTACTTCACCATTGGGAGGCTTTCCCTGCGTGTACAGGTTGCGTACTGCGCGTAAGATTCTATGAGCATGGTGGGTCCTGCGGGAGCAGATGGCCTTTGCGCAGACGTCCATGTTCAAGGTGAGTCTTGCGGGACCAACTGGTCTCTGCTGGGACCTACCTCTTCAAGTCCCCCCAGTCCAATGTTCTTCTCATGCGTGTTTAATAAAGTGAGGTGAACTTTTGGACTTAAGCAAAGGGTTTTGAAAAGGGTTTTGTAAGGTTTTCCATGGGAAGTCCTTGTCACTTGCAGAAATGCCCGAGTTTCCTGCTTGGTCTTTGGGTATGATGCGGGTAGGTCTGTAACCTCCTCGCAAGTCAGGAGCATTGAGTCCCAGTTGTGTGGATTCTCCATGAGGTTTTGGTAGTTTTGAACATAGTGATCAATTATGTTAAAACCACCAATTCCATCCTGGCGCTTCAAACAACGTAGTTCTCAACGTTCCCGCTATGCGGGGATGTTATTTCCGTTTCCGCAAGCATTGCCCAGAAGATCCTTCCTGGTTTCAATTCCCAGCGGAGCGCTAAGTATGTGAAGGGTTTTGCCTTAACACTGTACCAGCGCTCGTCTTACGGTTACTTTACTTCCAAGGTATTCCTAGCGTCAATTCCCTGTAGGTGCTAGGTACGTGAAGGGTTTTGCCTTTACACTGTATCCGCGCCTGTCTTATAGTTACTTGGTTGCCGAGGAATATTTGGCTTCAATTCCCTGCGGGTGCTAGGTACGTGAAGGGTTTTGCCTTTACACTGTACCCGCATCCGTCTAACGGTTACTTGTTTACCAAGGTTTACTTGGCTTCAATTCCCTGCGGGTGCTAGGTATGTGAAGGGTTTTGCCTTTACACTGTACCCGCATCCGTCTAACGGTTACTTGTTTGCCAAGGGGTAAGGGGTATTTTCCCGCTTACTTTTTAATATTTTTTAAATTTTGAATTTTGAAATTCGAAGAGTTGGAAAGATAAGAACAGTCCAAACCTCTGAAACGTCGTGCGACGGTTTCTTCTGACTGTGTCAGGACGTGCAGGAAGTTATGGTGACGTGACAGAACATGGTCATTCCAGTCGCTTTTTCAGGCGCGTGGGCGTGATTTTTCGGGCGCGTGGCCGCGAAATTACTGGCACACGTCCTTTCAACAGCTGTTGCCAGCCTGCTTTTTGCCACGTGTCATAGTTTCATTGCACCTTTGATTTCTCTCTCCTCCGCATTAAATTCACCGCATTAATTGCGATTACTATATAAAGGGGGAGAGAGTTATTTGTAATTCACACTTTCACCTTTCTTCTTCTTCTCACGTAATTTCCGGCGAATTTTTCTGTTCAGTAAAGCATTACTCTGAAATCTTTTTCTTTTTTCCACCATGTCTTCTCATGATACTGATGATCAGAAGACTGCTGGCGAATGCCAGTGTTCTCTTCCTGTCGATCTGTACCAGTATATCGTCAGGAAGTTCATGCTCGAGTCTCTCGAGCCTGAGTTTCCTGAACCCCACCATACTGTGTACGATGCCCCTAGTGGCAAGATCGGGGTTTATGCTGCATTCTTTGTCTACGGAAACCTTAGGTTTCCGTTGACAAAGTTTGTGTACCGTGTCCTGGAGAGGCACGGTGTGCACCTGACAGAGGTGCACCCCATGGCCATTGCCAAGGTCCGGCACTTTGAGTGGGTGTGCCGGATACTGGGCCTTGAGCCCCTCGTTGACCGTCTGATGACCTTCTACACTTGGAGGTGCATCCAGGGGTGGTATACTCTTACAACCCGTATCAAGGGTTTAAAGATTTGTACCACCGAGCGGAGTCTTCGCTCATGGAGAAGAGAGTTCTTCTTCATATCCGCTCGCGCCGTCCCCATCGCCATGAAGTTCAAGAATGGCCAGGCGCTTCCAAACCTTCCCGCCCTCAACTACGAGGAGGCGGAATGGTTTTCGAAGATATCCCGGGTCCAGTCCCCGGTTTTCCGTTTTCCGGAGTCGGCGATGGTGATGCTGGGGATGAGCCGGGTGTGGAAGGCGGCGAATGCGGACAAGGTTCCGATCGTCCTTGAATATGGTTCGAACTCTGTCCCTTATGGTACGTCTTGTTTCATTTTGCTGACTTCGATTTTTACTAACTTGCTTGTTGATTTCAGAGGGGAACGATCTTCAGTCGCTCCTGAACCCGCGGGAGGAAGATGGTCCCGCGCGGATGGGTACTCGTGCTCTGGACGAGAACGAGTTGCCCATCTTAGAGCAGACCGCGGGTCGGTTCGTGGAGGTTTACCCGCCAGGCCAAGAGATCCTGAGCCACCGACGGCCAGGTAAGCCTATCTTCTACCCTGAACCTCTCAATGCTGTGCCTGCTGCTGGAGTTCATGACATTTCTTCTTCTGAGGAATCCGCAGAAGGTCCTCCACTGGTGCGGAAGAAAAAGGCTGCCGTCGGGAAGGGCAAGGAGAAGGTGGCCTCTACGGCCGACCCGGTAGTCTTATCTGACTCGGAGTCAGATAATGCAGAGGTGGCGGGGAAGCCCGGTGGTGAGGAGACCACCGCTCCGGAGGCTGCAGGTGTTACCTCCGGGGAGGCAGCGACGACGACGGTTACCGGTGTCAAGAGGCCGGCTCCATCGGGTTCGCCCCCGCTCGTCCGTGCGTTCAAGCTCAAGAAACCCCGTGAGTACCCCCATAATTCTTGTCTAGATTTGTTTCAAATAAATTTTTCTAACACTTTTGCTTGTGCAGGTGTGGATGTTGACGCATTCCAGGGTGGAGTTGGAGCAAGTATTCCCCCGCCAATGACGGTAGGCTCGGTCAGCCTTCCCGAGGCATCGACTCAGGCGTCTACGCCTGCTTCCGCTGGTTCCAGCCTTCCTGAGGCTGTTCCAGCTGAGAAGGTGTCTCCGCCGGCCGTGAGTGCAATTTTTACAGCATCTTTCACGGAGCCGGCGGTTACTGTTACTGAGGAGGTGGCGCCAACCATGGCTACCACAGCGGCTGCGACTATACCTGCGCCACCGGCACCGACGGCCGGACCATCAGGTATGCGCCAGGCTTCCCGCCGATCTATGCCACCTTCCCGTCTGCCTGACCTGTTGGATGGATTTCCTTTAGGTTCAGGTTCAGGTGATGGGTTTGGCGGCTATCGGCCTGTTATTGACCCTACAGGTACGTAGGGTTCTTTTTCCTTTGTATATTTTTATCATCTTTTCCTAACTGCCTTTGTTTCTTTTGCAGTGTCGGATTCCAATGAAGTGTATGTTCCAAGATGGAACATACGCCGAGGAACAACCCTTCGCACCCCCGTGGAGTGCGTGGACTGGGCTCGCCACGCCGCTCCTCATGGTGCGTTGGGGGAAGCCATGGCTAGCTACCAAGAGGGTAGGCTAACCAATGAGCTTCGGGTTCTCCAGGCCCGAACGCAGCCCCGCGTCGAGCTGCTTTGTCGTGAAAACGACAAGTTAAAAGCAGCTCGCGCCAAAGATATATCTGAAGCGCGGGCTCTTCGGGAGGAGAACCGGCAGTTGGCCGCTGCCGCAGCCGAGAAGGAGAAGGCATTCAAGGCCCTCGAGGTTGAAGTCCAGGCGCGACTTGAGGCCCGCTCCAAGGCTGCTCAAGCTGTGAATGAACAGCTTCGGCTGGCCAAGGAGACTGCGCGAAACTCAACTGAGAGGGCTGCCAAGGCTGAAGCTGTTGCTGAGCCACTTCGCGAAGAGAATGAGCAGCTTAAATGCAAATTAAAGGCTCTTCAGCATGCTCATGACGCCTTGGCAATGGAAGATGCCAAGAAGCTGCAGGAGATCCTTGACCAGAGGGGGGTGCTTGACCGTACTGAAAGGAAACTCAAAAGCGTCGAAGAAGCTGCCGCCAAGGAAGTTCAACTTGCCAACCTTGATAAAAGCGGAGCCGAACGTGCTTGTAAAGAAAGTCAAGCTACCCTCCAATGGTTGCTTCGAGAAGCGTTGCCTCAGGTATCTTTATCTTTTTCTTTACGCTTTTCGTTCGTAATTAGAAAATGTTCTAACTTGTATTCTTTTGTAGGTTGTGCGTCAGGTCCTCTCAGAGACCTCTTATGACGATGCGATGAGCGCAGCCCTCAACGCTTCTCATGAGGATGGGCAGAAGACTGGCTTCCTGCTTGGTCTAGGGTTCGCTGAGAGAGGCTTTCCGCCCTCCAACTTCCCTTTATTCAATGTTAATACTGAAGCTGCTTATGACCATGCTGTGAACCAGTACGCTGCCTTCCCGCATCCAGTGGTGGAGAAGGTGAATGAAGTTGCTGCTGCTGATGATGGGCTAAACATCCTTAAGGCTTTCCTTGGGCAGCCGCGCTCTGACGGTGCTGGTCCAAGCGGAGGTGGCCCTGAAGCCTGATCCTGAAGATCCCTTCCCACTGCTAGGATAGACTTAGTTTTGTATAGATTTCTTTTAGGCGGGTAGTTACCCGGCCACTGTTGTAATATATCATTGAAATATACGATTGTTATTCCTTTCGCTGGATTCTTTGCTTTATAAACTTATGACTTGCATACTTAGTTTGAATTAGCAATTTTCCAAGTGTTTAGAATAGGAACCTTTGAACGTGGTTGATGATGGGTTAAAGTTTTGCCTCCTCCTTCGTGATTGTGCGGGTAAAACCGTCACTTGCACTTGGTAGGATGGCTAATCTTTACCCTCTATCTGACCTGCGTGTAGGTTTTCCTTTTCGGAATTTCTAAGGCATTAAGTTAAACCTTTGAACGTGGTTGATAATGGACTAAAGTTTTCGCTTCCTCTTTCGTGATTGTGCGGGTGTAACCGTCACTTGCACTTAGTAGGATGGCTTTAACTTTAGACCTATATCTGACCTGCGTGTAGGTTTTTCTTATCCTTTTTTAAGTGTTCATAAGTTAACCTTTTAACGTGGTAGATGGTAAGTTAAGTTTGGCTTCCTTGTATGTGATTGTGCGGGTAAGACCGTCGTTTGCACTTACAAGGATGGCTAAACTTTACCTACATCTGACCTGCGTGTAGGTTTTCCTTAGAACTTTTTTTTTTTTTTTTTTTTTTTTTTTTTTTTTTTTTTTTTTCAAAATTTTGGCGTTGTGTTTATGCGGGTATTGCCGCCTTCCACACGCAACTACTTCTTCCCGTAAGGGAAGTTTCATAGGTTACAAGCTATCAATACATCATGAAAGGAGAATCATTTCCATTAGAAGTGGCTCTAGGCCTTTTCTTTACAAGTTGGAATTGATCTACATATAACATTTGCGTAATTGAGCTCCATTCCATGTTCTAGGGATGGGAGTGCCATCGAGCCTTTCGAGCCGGTACGCGCCCTTTCCCAGAACTTCTTTGATAATGTATGGCCCTTCCCAAATCGGGGCCAACTTTCCTGGGCGTTGTTGGTTCGAAGCCTCGTTGTTACGCAGTATGTAGTCTCCTTCGTTGAAGTTGCAGAGTTTTACCCGCGTGTTGTAGTATTTTTGCATTTGTCGTTTGTAGTTTTCTTCACGCACGGCGGCTAAGTCTCTGCGCTCTTCGGTTAGCATAAGGTCTAACCGTCTTTCCGCATCATTGTCTTCTGGTTGGATTAAGACCCTTGGTGAGGGTAAACCGATTTCGACTGGGATCATGGCTTCAGTGCCATAAGTGAGACTGAACGGGGTTTCTCCCGTACTGGTCTTCTTCAGCGTTCTGTTTGCCCAAAGGACGTGTGGAAGCTCGTCCACCCAACCGGATCTATGTTCCAAGAGTCTTTTCTTTATGCCTTCGACGATGCTCTTATTTGCTCTTTCCACCTCACCGTTACCTTGCGGGTGTGCCACTGAGGTAAAGGTGTGGGTGATTTGAAGTTCTTTCAGCCACTGCTGTAGCTTCTTGTCAGCAAAGTTGGTGCCATTGTCGCTTACCAAATTCTGTGGAAGTCCAAAACGACAAATAATAAATTCCCAAATAAATTTTTTGATATGCTTTGCGGTTGTTTGGGCTAAAGGTTTCGCTTCTATCCATTTGGTGAAGTAGTCAATGGCTACCACTAGGAACTGAACATTCCCAGCTGCTGTTGGGAATGGGCCTGTCACGTCGATGGCCCACTTCTGAAATGGCCACGAGGAAGTGACAGGAACAAGTTCATTTTTCGGGCGATGCGTGTTGGGTGCGTAAAGCTGGCAAGATCTGCATTTTCTGATGTATGCCAACGCGTCCATATGCATCCCCGGCCAAAAGTATCCCGCGTTGTTTAGCTTGGCTACCACAGCGCGGGGGCCTGCGTGTACTCCACAGATGCCTTCGTGAACCTCCCTTAAGAGGTAGTCAGCATCTTGGTTGTCCACGCATCTTAACAATGGGCCAAGAAAGTTACGTCTGTAAAGGGTGTCATTGACCAGTTGATAATTCAGTGCTTTACAGCGTAGTTTTCTTGCCTGTGACTTCGACTCTGGTAACGTTCCTGCTTCAAGGTATTTTATTATTGGGGTCATCCATGTTTCTGTACCGGTTTGGATGACACAAATTTCCTTGTGCGGGACTGATGGTGTTTCGAGGAGTTCCACGCGGATGTCCTTTCCCAAGTGGGTGAAGGCCAGTGATGCAAGCTTGCTTAACGCATCCGCAGATTTGTTTTCGCTGCGCTTGACGTGTGTCACTTTACAATCATTAAAATCGCGCATGATGGCTTTGGCTTGGGCAAGGTACAGGGCCATTGTGTCGTTCACAGCCGTGTACGTCCCGTTTATTTGGTTTGCCACTAGCATGGAATCTACGTGGGCTTCCAAATTTTTTACACCCATCTTTCGCGCAATCCTCAATCCGGCCAGGAATGCTTCATATTCAGCTTCGTTATTCGTACTTGGAAAATCCAGCCGAATAGCATAAGTATATTCCTGGCCTGCCGGATTTGTTAATTTTAACCCTGCGCCAGATCCCTCGTTACTAGCTGCTCCATCAGTGTAGAGTCGCCAGACTTCGTCGATTTCGTGTGCTGGGGAGGGTTGAACCTCCTCCTGGCACTCTTTCTCCCGTGAAGCGGGGACTTCTGCAATAAAATCAGCCAGGACCTGACCTTTAATGGCTGGTCTCGGCTTGTATTGAATCGCATATTCTCCCAATTCAATTGCCCATTTGGCTAGACGTCCCGATAACTCGGGTTTGCCTAGAACATTTGAGAGTTTGAAGTTGGTGAGAATAGTGATTGGGTGACCCTGGAAATATCGTCTCAACCTGCGTGAAGCGTGTATAAGTGCCAAGACCAGTTTTTCCAGGGTAGAGTACCGGGTTTCCGCGTCTGCCAGCACGCGGCTAACATAATAGATTGGCATCTGGATGCCTTTTCGTTCTACAAGCATGACTGCCCCGGTTGCTCTATCTGTTGCGGAGAGGTATAGGATTAACTCCTCCCCCGCTTGTGGTGCTGTGAGTGTTGGGAGTTCGATCAGGCGTGATCGAATCTCCTGAAAAGCTGCTTCCGCTTCTGGTGTCCAGCGGAAGTGCGTTTTCTTTAAACAATTTCTTAGCGTTGACACAAAAGGGAACGACCTATCCGCATGGTTTGCCAAAAAGCGGTTAAGCGCGACTAGTCGTCCATTAAGTGTTTGAGCCTGTTTTATGGTGGTAGGTGATTCCATTTTGACAATGGCTTCGACCTTTTCAGGGTTCGCTCTGAAGCCATCTTTAGTAATAATGACCCCTAAGAACTTCCCTTCTTCCACCCCAAATGAACACTTGCTCGGGTTGAGCTTCATGTTTATCTTTCTGAGCGTGTTGAAAGTTTCCTCAATGTCTTTCAACATCGTCTCTGGCTCGGGGCTTTTGATGACCAAATCATCCATATAGACTTCCAAGTTTCTCCCAATTTGGGCGTGAAACTCTTTGTCCATTAGTCGTTGGTACGTGGACCCCGCGTTCTTAAGTCCGAACGGCATCATTTTATAACAAAATGTGCCATCGGGCGTCCGAAAGGCGGTTTTGTCCTGGTCATCCACAGCCATGTGGATTTGATGGTACCCCTTATACGCATCCAAGAAGCATTTAAGGCGAAATGGTGCCACCGAATCCACCTTGAGATCAATTTCTGGCAACGGATAACAATCTTTGGGGCATGCTTTATTCAAATCTTTGAAATCTATGCACATGCGCCATTGTTTGTTATTCTTCGGTACCATTACGGGATTTGCAACCCATGTTTGATATTTGCTAACGCGCACGATGCCCGCATCAAGGAGTTCCTTGACTTGGGTTCTGCACGCGTTGGTTTGCTCGGGCCCCATTACTCTGCGCTTTTGTACGATCGGCGTAACGGCCGGATCGCATTTGAGCTTATGCTCTGCCTTTCCCCGGGGTACACCAGTCATGTCGGCTGGTGTCCACGCGAAGATGTCTGCGTTTCGCTGCAGTAAGCGCTTGAGTAAGGTGCGTGTTGGATCAACAATTGTCGGGCCAATGGTAACGGCCTGATCGGGATATTTCCCATTGAATGCCCACTGTTCAGGTTCAGTGATGGTTTGTTTGGCCATCTTCGGTTTGGGTTTAGAGGAGACAGATGCGATGCATACCTGGGGAATGCCCGTGATCATCGCTACGCCTTCAGTTGTTGGCCATCCCATCATGCCGTGGACTGAGGATACCACGGCGTTGAATCTTGCCATCCCGTCTCTCCCGAATAGGATGTCATACGTATGATGTGGTTTTTTCATCACAACAAAATCCACATCCTCCGTGCGTGAATAATTCCCATCAGTGAGAGTGACGGGGAAAGATAGGATGCCCAAGGGAGTGTTCATGCTGCCGTCAAACCCTTCCATTGAAGCGTAGACCGTCTCCAGGCGTTCCTTGTCTTCATCATCGAGCTTGTCGAAGAACTGCCTGTACATCACTGTCGACGATGCGCCATTGTCAACGAGGGTGCGGGAGGTGATGTAGTGCCCCAGCTGGCTTTTAATGACAATGGGGCCTTCTTTGTTTGGGCCTCCCGGCACTCGCGGGAAGCGCACTTCTGCTTCCTTCCATGCGCATGGTTCGGTCATTGGTCTCTTTCTTCCTCTGACCTTACCATGGACCATGTTGATGCTAATGTCGACGGGCTTCCGTCCGTTACCCCTGTACCTGTTGTCGTTCCTTCCTCCCTTCTTGATAGATGCCACGAGGTGTGCGAGCCTCCCATCCTTGACGAATGTCTCGACGATGTCCCTCAAGGATGTGCACTCCTCAGTGCTATGGCCCTTTGTCCCATGGAAGTCACAAGACTTGCTTTGATCCGCATTGGGTTTCTGTCGGATCACTGGGGCTTTTGGCCATGGCAGTTTTTCCGTGGCAAATATCTCCGTGACGCTCTTGGTGAGTGGCGTCCAACGGTTTTTCCGGTTCAAAGGGTGCGTTTTGTCCCTTCCGCCAACCAGAGGGCGAGAGCTTGAGGGGGCGTCAAAGTTTATCCTTGACTGCCAAATACCTTGCCGCCTCTTTTTGTTTAGCCGGGCGGTTCTCACATTGTTCTCCCTTGTCCTCTGCGTGTAGAGGTTTGTATTCTGGGGGAGATCTCTTCCCAGCTGTTTCTCTGTTTCGGCAAAGCGCTTGGCTGCCGTCATTATGGCATCCCACGTGGATGGCATGCCGTCTTTACCCGTCAGAGTGCGGATGAGTTCTGGGTATTCGGCGCCCTGAATGAAAGCGGCGCGAACGAGGTCTTCACTGATGTTGCCCAGACTCACCTTCTTGGAGTTGAAGCGGGTGATGAAGTCCAGTAAGGATTCATCCTCTTCTCTGACACAGTTGAGGATCGTCCACTGCTCCTCAGTGTGCTTCCTCTGTTGACTAAACTGTTGACTGAACTTGTTCTGGAAGTCTGCCCAGTCATAAATGTGGTGGACCGGTAAACGGTCGAACCATGCTCTGGCTGCTCCTACCAGAGTCATCTGGAACATGTAGCACCACGTGGGTTCCGTCCAGTTACTGACGGTTGCCCCCGCAATGAACCTGTTCAGATGGTCATCTGGGTCGGATAGACCATCGTATGTGCCAATGTTGGACATTTGTTTGGCACTCCTCGGGGCGATTGCCTCTGCAATGTCCCTTGCAAATTTTGACCTTCCTGCGTTTGTAGCAGTAGGTCTAAAGGCCTTGGAGAAGTCACGCTCGCTTTTTTCCGTGACTGGTTGGAATGCTTCCCCAAAATTCCTTTTTGGCTGGGGATCCGTTTCCTTACGCTTCCCTTTCGCCCTATGGCGAGGGTTCGCGTCGGTGTCGGAGTCTTCCCCCTCGCCGTCTGAGTACTCGTACTCACTACTCATGTTGAGGTGCTGGCGAGTACTACCGAATTCCTCAGCTTGTTGGACTGAACGCAAGCGTTCGTCCAACTCAGCCTGAAATTCTCTTTGAC
Source organism: Bidens hawaiensis (assembly GCF_021521415.1). Lineage (NCBI taxonomy): Eukaryota > Viridiplantae > Streptophyta > Magnoliopsida > Asterales > Asteraceae > Bidens > Bidens hawaiensis. Next base: position 272,819 of record NW_027492976.1, on the reverse strand, counting down.
GTGTCTCGGCCCATGCCTTCACTTGATCAAGTGTTTGGCGAGGGGCTCGAGTTCGTTTTTCCAGCTGGGCATCAGTGAATCCCAGTGGAATATTTACTCCACTTGCCCCTACATGAGTGACTGGGGTAGTGTTCGTAAAATGTATTTCACTTGCCCCAGCTTGGGTGGCTGGGGTAGTGTTTGTAAACATTGTGTTGCCGGTGTTTACCCCAGTGGCTGGGGTTGTGGTTACCGGAATTTCTCTAGTCATCTTGGAAGTTTTGAAAAACTGGAGAAAGATGTAGTTCTAGCTTTATGCACGGATGGCGCCAATGAAGAAACACTAAGTGACCCCGGGCAGATTATGGGTAATCTGGGGGCTAGGTAATGTTTCCCACGAAGGTAGGTCCAGCAGAGTAATTTGTACTTCAGGGAACCTGCAAAACAGACACCGTAAGCTCGTCACTGAGAAGGGGGGGGGTTCCTCCTTGTGACCACCCTCCGGCGTGAGAATCAGTCTATATTGCTCTTTGAATATAAAAGTATATGAATACTATTAGAGCAGTTATCAAGTAAGTTATACGAGATAGTAGATGATCTTACCATTCCAAGATATTGGAGTATTTATAGCCGAAGGTAGGTTTTCTAGAAGGTACAGCCGGCTGAATAGTATTCCTGTTCAACCAACAGTGGATTACGCACAGGCCATACTGGTTGGTGGGTAGGTTACAGCCAACAGTAATAAAGTCGGCTGCACTATTCCACCAACTGTAGACTATGCACGTCCCACTGACTGTGGATTGTACGCAGGCCATGCTGGTTGGTGAATAGGTTACGGCCAACAGTAATACTATTCCACCAACTGTAGGCTGCGCATGCTCCACAGTGAGGGTTGGTGAGTAGGCAGCGGCTAATAGTGACAAACAGTACTAGAGGGTGCTCCTCCTCGCACTGTTGTCGGTGAGCTGTCACCCTGTGATTGGCTCATGGGCTGTTCTGGTCGGATCGTCTGTCGTATCCATACCTTGGTAGGTATGGTACAAAAGATCTTTCAGAATCAGACTGGCTCATTTGGGCGGGATTGTTCCCGCCTTGCTCATGCCTTCACGTGACTGCTGAAGTAGCTAGTGTCTTGTACGTGTAGCCCTGCTGTCTGCGGGTAGCCTTCCCTGATGGCTTGTATCCGCAACTGCGGGAACAGGCGGGGTACTTCACCATTGGGAGGCTTTCCCTGCGTGTACAGGTTGCGTACTGCGCGTAAGATTCTATGAGCATGGTGGGTCCTGCGGGAGCAGATGGCCTTTGCGCAGACGTCCATGTTCAAGGTGAGTCTTGCGGGACCAACTGGTCTGTGCTGGGACCTACCTCTTCAGCCATCATCCTCAGCCGATGCACCATCATCCTCCAGTGGTCCTTGGGACGATGCTCCTTTCTTTAACAGAACTACACCTTTCGCTGGCTCACCAAGGCAAACACCACCAGCTTCTAACCCCGCCGCAAATGCTAACGTTCGTGATTCATCGCTAGGTACCACCTCCATGAACGTTGTTCTTGCAGCTAGGCTTGCAAGTATTATCATTTCAGTCATGGCTTTATTCCTGTAGATCATATTTTCGGAGTATGATGGATTATTAGATTACTAGAAAACAATAGAGATGTAGTCATAATTTTTTGGGACTATGTAATGTTCATTTTTTGGCAACTGATGCAGCCTTGTAGACATTATTGATACTAAGGACCCGAGACACTATTTCTAGTTATGGCATTTACTGTATTTTTGTCTAATTATGTTATTCAAAGAGAAATGAGAAACTGGAGACAAGGTCTCAACTGCTATATTAAGGACCAGATACTTTGGCGTTGGCTATGGCTATTCAGACGCCCATTCTTGCTATCCAAACGCCCGACCCCACCTATATGAGTCGTGTAGGTTCATACAACTCATGTGGGTGGGCAGCCTTTGTGTTAGAACGTTGACCACTTTATACAACATTAGTTATATTCGGCGCCATATGAGTAGAATTGGGCAACACGAGAACCATTTGTTTTATACGAGTCGGCCACATATCAAATTGTGCTTTGGAATTACAGGAGTCAACCCTATACTAGTAGTATGGTGTCATACGAGATCCATTTGAATTATCATATACGAGATTGGGTCATACGCGAAGTATGAGTCCATGTACGAATAAAATGAACAAATGGATAGTCCTATATATTTATTTCGTTAGAATAGAATATTATATCGTGTCGAATAAGTAGCGGTGGAATATTATATCGTATTAATTGACGGAATATTGTATCACGTCAAATTATTTCCGCCACGAAAAACTATGAGAATCTCGGTACGGCCCAAATATATCTAACTATATATATAATTGTCTACCATGAAATCCTACGTGTCACTCTCAGGTTGCTCCCCCATTCTCTAGAGTCACCAGATTGCTTGATTTCTAAATGGAGGCTTCTCATGCATTTGACCCGAATTCGTGGGTATGAGTCTTACCAAACCCGGATTGTCTTTAAATTGGTTATAACATCTCATTTATTTGTGAAACTGTTTCATAATCAAACAATAATTTTTGTGGGTCATAGGTCTCACCAAACCCAGATAACCTTAAACGGGTTATAACGTCTCATTTATTTGTGAAATACCCCATTAATTATCAAAGAATAATTTTCATGGGTTATAGGTCTTACCAAACCCTAATAGCCCTTAAATGGGTTATAAGATCTCATTAATTAGTAAACACTTTCATCGTTAAACCCTAATTTCATTTATCTCTTTCACATGTTCTCCGTTGTTGGTCTATCATCTCCTTCGCCGGTTAACTTCCGATACTACCCACCATCGTCAACTACATCAACGTACCCTTTTTCATTAGACAAATATTTGTGTTCATGTTTATTTATTTAAACAAATCAACATGCCCGTGTTCGTTTATATTTGTTCGTTAAAAAACTAAAAAAACATACACATCTTAATTGAAAAAACCCAAACGCTAAAAAATATAATAACAAACTAATATATGTGTATTAAGTTAAAACAAAACTACGTTTATAAAATAAAATAAATCATCATAAAATAGCAAAACGAATAAAAACAAAAACTTGAATAAACTTCCGTAACACGGTAGGATCAAACTAGTGTCCTATATATTTATACAAGTCGTATGAGTTTATAGTACTCGTATAAACAAGTCATATATAGTCTCGTATATGAGTAAGGTCAACACAAGTTCTGAAAAGCTTGGCATGATGTCAGTGTACAGAATCCCATACGACTCGTATGGATTATACGTGTCGTATAAAGGATGTTTGAAAACTGAGGTTGGGCGTCTTAACAGCAGGACCCGATAATTTATCCTATTAAAAAGGAGCCGTAGAAGATTTTCAGATTTTACAATGTGATAGTTGGCTGTTCATGGCCTAGTCGTGCCTACTGGTCAATATCAACAATGCAGTTCATACAACGATAAACTTAATTCGATTTATAGAGCTACGACACAATCAAACCCAAACGAACAAAATGTTTGATTGAATCGTTCCAGCCTCTACTACGGGTTACTCATTTTTGTTTAGAAATAGTAGCTAAAATTATCAAAATATAATTTGTGTGAAAAATGGTGATCGTACATATATGATAATCAGATATGACGTACTTAAAAGAATTACCGCCAAGTCGCCAGCCACATTTCAGTTGGGCTTTAAATGAATTTGTCATGAAAATTTTCTAATGGGCCAGATTGACTGGCTTGAAGTTTTAAGTTTAACCGAGCCTGTTTTGGGCTTAATTGTCTAGGCTTTTCACTGTTCTTTTAATTAGCTTTTATTTTTCAATCGACGAATTTATACACCATCTATACATTTTTCCGTCACAATATTAGTACACTAAACCACTTGGATTTACTTTTGATTAGAGTAATTTTACAACACACACACACACACACATAAAACTTTGATATAACTTAGGAGGCGTCGATTGTAAGATACATGTCTGCTCAATATTTTTATGACTTTATTTACCAACAATTGGCAATGAACTCAGGGTGGTAGAGTAGTGGTGGTAGGGATAACGAGGGGGTGTTGGAGGTGGAGATGGTGACTGTGGTGGACACTGTGGCGGTAGTTGTAACGACAATGTTAGAAGGCGGTGGTACACTACTTAGTAGCATGAACACTTAGTAAACATAGACCAATTGCCTACTACAACCAAAACTAAAACTTATTACCAAAAAACTAGATGTTAATACAGATCAACAGTCAAATCAATCCCTTTACATCATAGGTAACCAAACTCCATCCAATACAACTAATATTGATTGTTGAATAAACCAAACTGTTCTTTAATAACAAAGTTTGGTTTAGTCTCATTTTCATTTGTTTCAAAAGAAAAAAGTAAACTCGTTGTAAAGACATAATTTATGGGTCCACATTGTTAAGGGGTGGGGTCCACTCAAGAACATGGGAGGTCTCTTTCTTCTTGTGAAATGATTAAAAGTGTATGAAGGTACCAGCATAAAGGGGGCAGCTTTATTCACAAGACTAATGTTTTCCACCATTTTTAGTGTCCCATATGTTATGTTTGAGCATCTATATCAGAAGCTTAAAAATAAGTTCAAGGATATGCTGAGCTACATCAACATTTGCATCTAAAATTCAAAAAAAAAACATTTTCATCAATTTTTTGTAACCATAATTGAAAAAACAATAATCCACTTTTTTTATGTATGAGCCTCCATTCGAGGACGTGCAACATAGCACCACACTATTTCATACTCGAGGAATGAAGATTAATATAATATCAGGTGAGCCATTGGCCCACCAGTAATCCAAATGATCGCCAGAAAAAAACTATTACTGATTGGTATAAACATTGGTGAAATAAGATATTGTCTTGGCCTATAGGTGGCACCGGTGATCGCTACTATTCGTACTCCCAAAAGGCAGATGCATGTTATGCACTTATTCAAATTCTTGCTTTTTTTGTTATATTATTTTTTACCCTTTAGCTCAATTAATTTCTTTTATTTTATTCTGTTTCTAGAAATTTAGTTTATTTTCTATTTTTTTTCCCTATATTGTGGTCGAATTTATTTTAAAAATTCAAATATAGTCACAGAATTCCACTAAATCAAATTCACGATCAGACTTTTCCGACTTTTATCATAAGTTGGTGGTAAGAAATTGGAATTTGACGATATTGTTAGAAATTGAGGATGGGGCAAACATGGAATAGCATTTTTTTTTACAAACATGGGTCATTTTGGTAATTAATATGCAACTAAGAGGATCATGATTTAGTGATAAAAACACTTATGGACGAAATTTTATTAATAACAAAATATTCCATTCTTTTTTCATTTAATACAAACTAAAATTATCTTATGGGATTATCTTATTATCATATCATATATGGATTGTTAGTGGGTAAGGCCTACTAGTCAGTAGTCACTAGACAGTCGAGACTTTATCCTTAGGTTTGCATCAACCAAATTAAGCAAGCAACTTCCTATCTACCTTATCCATATAACTATCTATAACACTTACATTTTTAAGTCTTGTCTACCTCATAGGATAACTATTTTCACATTTCCATACCCATATATTATTTATCTACTTATATATTATATTAAATAATACTAAAAATACTACTGATGCATCTAATTTCAAACACATCTACAAATGTCTCATAAGTTTTTACATCAGATTTTCACTCATCTTTTTTACACATGCATTTCTCTGTAATTCTACGTACACTACACCATTTCCAAATAAAAAAGTACTTAAACTAATACATATAACTTAAACATAATCGATCAAGTGTGAAAGAGACCCACCATCCATCTGGTTGAGTTTGAAATTTAAGTTGTTCTTGCAACACATCCACCCGTCCACTAAAACATTCAAATGTGATAAGCGTACAAAATTATCAATTGAGCCTTAAGGTGCTCAATAATATAAACGTTTGTAGAGTACAAAATTGAAGTATTAAATAAATAAAGGTAGATGTAACATTAATGGTAGATAGGTGAAACTTTGTGATCTATATGAATATCAGTCATCTATCTACACACTTCGAAGTTATTTTCACAACGATAAACAAAAAACACGTGTATAATAATAATTTTATTAATACACGACTTAATACTTGACACATATAATTTGAAAAAAAAAAAACACTTAACACATACTTTTATATATGTATATATACATGAAATAGTTCATACATTACTTTCATGAATCATGTTTCTCTATTAAACCAAATCTTAACAAATTTAAAATAGATAATGCTTCTCATTTCCATATCTACACAAACAAAAAATGATTGGAAATTCAAGAAACCATTAAAAATGGAATTAATGTATAAAAGTGCACCCCTTTACTTGAAAGTCACAAAAAAGCTTTACATTGGTCTCTTTAACACTTATCACAAATCAATACATCCACCAAAAGAAAAAATAAACCATTCCACCAACCTTCAAATCTCTCACACACCAACACCACCATGGATGAAAAACAAATGAACAAGAACAAGAACAAGAAGCAAAAACATAAACACACAAACCACCAACCATCCTCAAACTACTCTTTCAAACCCTCATCAGAAGTCAAAGGCCTCCGGTTCGGCGGTCAACTCCTAACCAAATCATTCACAATTCGCCGAGCCCGGCCACTCGAAATCCTTCGCCTCTTGTCCATACCACCACCACCATCCACCACCGCATTCATACCCACCAACTTCACCATATTAGCCCACCATGCATGGCACACACTCACTCTAGGCCTAGGAACCAAAAAATCAAAAGTGGTCATGTTTGTTTTCGAGTCAGAAAACATGAAGGTGGCCGTGGACCGGATGTTGCCGGTCGAATTACCCTTAGGGGAAGTGAACAAGAAGCTTATTAGAGGATTAACCGGTTGCGAATTGGCGCGGTTTAAGTTTAGAAAAGGGTGCATAACATTTTATGTGTATGGTGTGAGACGTGTTGGGAATATAGGGTTTGCATGTGCGGATGATTTAAGGGTAGTTTTGGAATATGTGGTGGCTTTGAATGATTTTATGGATCATACTGCTATGCTTGCTATGCCTAATCAAAGAAGTATTAGCTTTGCTCCTCCTGCTGCTATGGCTTGTTAAAATTACTGTATTAATTACCCTTTCTTTATCTTTTTTTTACTTTTATAGAGAAGTTAATAGTTTGTGGAATTTTTTGATTAAATTTGATGTGAGATTCTATATTTTAGCAATTTGTTTGATGTACTTAGGATCAATAAATTGGGTGTGACAGTTGTACTTGTAAATGTCTAAATGTTAATTTCTATGTGTTCTTGGTAGGTGTCCCACTGTGGGCTATAACTATACATAGCAACAAACAAATGATAGCCATCTCCACTTTGGTGGGATGGTAAAAGGCTTAGGCCTTTGGGTAAGAGGTCCAGGGTTTGATCCCTGGTAATGATGGTTTATTGTAAATAGTATGAGGCAAGCTTAAACATTCAAAAAAAAAAAAAAACAAATGATAGGTAGTTTTTTTTTTATTATTATCATTATTACCTTGTTTAGTCAAGTTTCTACAGCCATTTTTCAGAACACTTGTCATGTATATCTTACTTTCTGAAAAACAATCTTATTACTTTGTTTGTAGTTAATTTAATAATTTTAGTGATTTGATTTTGTAGTTATGCATTTATGTGCAAATGTTAGCTTGTAAAATCTTGGATGAATAAAATAAGATTTATGTAATAGTGCTGTTGCTTCAGTAGTTCAGTCCCTGGTCATATTATTGCTTCTTTATTTAAAAAGCAAAAGTATATAAATCATGTAAATAACTTTAATTAAGCGCGTTATGACTAGTAATATAAAAAGTAAAGATTATTCTAGGCATCTTATACGGCCTATTGGCCTAATGCAGCTTAGCTTTCAAATAAATAATTGTTAAATTAATTCGGTATGTAATGAGATAACACAAATATATATAGACTGAGACTGATTCTTCCATATATGTATGTATGAAACTTTAAAAGAATACATGTATTATGCAGTCAACATTATTTGTTATATATATATATTTTTATATTTAATTGTATTATTTTAATATCAAAATTATCATCTTACTTATACGTGTAATCTAATACATATATCAATGACTTATTTTTCTTAACTCGAATGCTATGCTACTATGCTAGTTTATACGGTGAAATGGATATGTGTCATAAATCTATGTACATAAATAAATAAACGCAAATATCCCTCACCTTTTAAACCCGCTCATATTCACATATCTTTTTCTCTATTTGCTTTTTACGTTTTAAGGCGAAGTTCACTTTATACCATAACCAACCCTATATGTGTGTGTAAACCATTATTAAATTTGTGTATGAATTTGGATGTTTATGAATATATTATCGGTGGGAAATAGTGCATGGGTAATGAGGGTGATGATTTCTAGTTGAGCGAGCATATTAAAAAACGTCGGCAGAATCCCAAGGCAGGACAACAGCTCTCTCTTGCTATGACCCGTGCTCCCTTCTCATTTATTTATTCATGACAATCATATTTTATATTAAGTTTTGTAGATATTTTATTTCCACACACAATTCTTCCAACAAAAAAAAACAAGCTTTTTTAGTTATTTAAGAAATACATATGTGCTTACTTTGACTAAATTTTTTAAACGTGTTAGCAGTAGTCAATTTAGAGTAGTAACTTTAATTGTTGTTTTATAGCTAGATTTTGTTTTATCTAGATTTTTTAAGGTCCATCTCTTGGCTTTCACTTAAATCCTGGTTCTTGAATGCAACGTTTATTTTCGCCAAACATACAGCTCGGTCTTTAATCGGTTTACTTAGTTTCCACTTCTTAGACCATCCACATTCACAAATCAACTCAAACCAATCTATTATTATAAAACTAATTTCTCTCTCTTCCACCTACCCAATCCAACCAAACCAAACTTTCCACACTTATTAGCAAACCAAACTTCATTACTTTTTATTAAATAAATATAATTTATAATTGTTTTTATTAATAATTGTTGTTTTCTATTAAACGTGTTTAAAAATATAAAAATAATTACTTTCTTTAAAATAAACAATATATATATATATATAGTATAAAAAAATCTAAAAAAATATTTATACTGACAAAACACACTTAATAAAGTAGATAATAAAATTATAATCGTAGCATTAAATATAAAGTGTCGGATAATATAAATCAGTAATGATTAATATTTATTTTATTATAATTTTTTTTTGCAATCTAATGGCTTTTAATAAAATTTATACCAGTGTGTTCACAAAAAAAAACTAAACAAGACTATATTTTTAGATTTTTTTTAAAAACTTATTAATTAAAAGTTTTTAAAGAAAAACAATTTTAGTGTTATAATTAATTAGTATGAAAAGAAAAGAAAAAATAAATTAGAATGGAAACCAATAATATGGTGACATGTGGTCTGCAAGTGGATTGGCAAACTAGCTTGGTTTATCGAGTGGTTTGCCCAATTTTGAGACATTTTTTTAAATAGTGTTTCAAACTCTCACTAGTTTGCTAATGGAAGTAGTCTTAGCACTTTAGTTTACATATTTCAGTATTTAGTTGTAAATTGTAACGATGGTAATATTAGGGCCGACCCAACTTCATTAGAAGCCCAAGCTGAGGCTTTGAGCCTTCATTTCAAAAAAATATAATAAATAGATATTATATCTTATTCAATTAAACAACAATTTTCGCGTTGGCTTGGTGGCATTTGGCAAAATCTTAACTTCAAACAATAAATATGTGCACTCGGTCCCATGTATCGACTCCATCTCTATTTTTTCCCAAAAATTTTTGTGTAGTGGTTTAATTGACACTACTAAAAGAGATCTGATGCATAATAAATTTCTAATTTTTAATAGTTTTGATTTTCAAGTATGCTTCATTCATATGAATAAATGTTATTGTTGTATAAAATATCACCCTAAACATATTGAGATAATTATAATATTTTATCATTATTTGTTCTTTTATTTGACGAACTCGGTCCATTTTGTGTCAAAATATAGTTTATAAGTGAGTTACGAACTTTATTTTCTAGGAAAATATTCACCTAGTTTATAAATTGGATTGAAGCTCATTAGCTCCTTAGATAATCAAATATAAATAAAAAATAAGAACTCAAACATTTTTAAAAAGGGCCTTGGATTATTTATTTGCTTTAGGCCTAAAAAATGGTTGGGCTGGTCCTGGGTAATATATGTGTATTATTAATCATTATTTATAACAAAATTTCAATAATAATTCCAAAAACCACTCAGACAAATCGCAAACCTCTGATTATGGAAATGATGATTAGAGTACACGATTGTGTTTGCAAGACAACGACAACAACATAAGGATGATTGGTAATTAGTTTGGTTAACCGCTTGTTCTAGAACCAGGTAAACTCAGCCGATTACTACTAACAAATTCAATTAGGTTCTGGGTATGACAAAAATATAGCGTGTTATCTTATATTCAAGAAAAAGAAGGCAAATTATATGTTTATTTTAATATATTTTTTTTTTGAAATAATAAAATTGATATATTTCATAAAATTCAAAACGATTACAATAAAGTGGCAGGCAAACGGGCAACAAGCTGCACCGCAACCCCTTTTGAAGTTTTGGGACCTAGGAGCCAAAGAGGTTCCGTGTACGACATGTTAAACTCTACTCTAAAACTTCACAGTCTTTGGGGCCAGAAAACCAAATATATCAAAAGCAAATGTGATAAACACATATTGATTCTCTAAACAAGCTTTCTCTTGTTTAAAAACTTTGCCGGATTCAGCCTTCAACGCAGTCTAACCCACAACAAACCCACGATCCCTGAGCACAACAAGAGAAGACACTCAGGTAAGATCCACATAGACGTGTTTCTTCATTACCCACCCGAACAATAGCTCCCAGACCAAAATAAGTTAGCCTTTTAATAGTTAGTAGTTGGTTAAGTTATGTTTGTTTCATGTATAAAATAAGAAACTGAACCATAAATTTGTTATAAAAAAAACGAGATAAATCATAACCAGCCAGGATAAGATTAAGATGAGAGCCCAGGCCCGTTTGTATAACCCAAATATCAATCAGTAGCCGAAACACAAAAAAAATGATAAAAAGTTACGCCCACCGTGGGGCTCGAACCCACGACCACAAGGTTAAGAGCCTGTGTATTTAGGGTTAGTTTGAAGTTTGAAGTTTGAAGTTTGAAAACATCTTAAATCTGATGTGTTGAATATTTTACTTGGTCTGATACTTGAACAATGGAGCTATGGGGTTTGTCGACGATGCTTCAATTAATATTAATCGTAGCTTTAATTCTCGGATTAGGCTTAGCAGCTGCTGTTATTGTTGAAGCATTCCGAAGACGATTCAATCACAAGTACTGCTATATTCTAAACCCTAATTATTTACTATTATTATTTGCTTTGATTGTTTGTTTATTGTTCTTTGATGTTGATTTTATTTTCACAGTCATCTAGAAGCTCACCCGATCTTTGAAAATCCAAATTCATTGAAACAGGTATCATTGTTATCTAATTTCTTATTAATTGTTAAGCATTCGTTAAGTTAGGGATTAGATCGGTACCGAGAACGATTAAAACCATATGCTGAATACCGTACCGATTTTTTCGGTTTGGTATTGATAGGCACCGGTGCCATTGAAGGTACCGTAAATACTGAAACCGAATGCTGCTGATACCGAAAACATGACAGAACGGATAGTGGTATCGGTTAGGGGTGTGCATGAAACCGAAGAACCTAAATACAAACCGACAATTTGGTTGCATATAACTAAAAACGAACCGAATATGTAGATTTTTATTTTGTACTTTTTATGTTACCGCTGAGTTATATCCCTTCCCTGCCCCCATCGAGAAATACAACTGACCAATTCTAAGCTTAAGTATCAAAAAGAGTTTAATAAATATGTAACTCATATATATTAAAGCAAACGTATTTGAATAAATTAGTTATTAATTTACAAAATGATTTAGGCCTATATTCATTATTTTGGCCCACTTTTTGTTTTCAGCTAAAAAATTTTCAAACTCAAATGTCAAAACCGGAAAAATCAAACCAAAACCAAAAATTGAGAAACCCAATCCAAAAAAATCGAAACCAAATGGTTTTCACAAACTCAAAAACCAAACCGTGCACACTCATGGCACGGGCACTGATTGTGTCCGGTGGGTACTGGTTCAGTACGCAACTAGTATGCTGTAAAAAAATGTTCCATCCCTACATTTATGTGTCGTGTCATTGAAACATTATTAGGAATTTAATATACAGTGATTTAGGATCATTTGTTCAGAGCGATGGGGAATTAGACAGTGATGTGACCCACCGAGTTCAGGTAGGATGGTGTAGATGGAAGGCAGCCACAGGTATATTGTGCGACAAGAGTTTCCCGACTAAACTAAAGGGAAAATTCTATAGGGTGGCAGTTAGACCTGCAATGCTATATGGAACAGATTGTTGGGCCATCAAGAAGGCACAAGTGCGGAAGATGGAGGTAGCAGAAATGAGAATGCTACGTTGGATGTGTGGGCACACAAGGCTAGACCGAATAAGAAACGTTGTGTTTCGCGAGAGATTAGGGGTGGCGAACATAGCAGACAAGATAAGAGAGTGGAGATTGAGATGGTTTGGACATGTAAAGAGAAGACAGACGACGAATCCTGTTAGATCCGTAGAAAACATTACTATAGAGGGGAGAAGGGGTAGAGGACGACCTAAATTGACTTGGGATGAGAGGATTAGGCATGATTTGATAGACCTAAACCTCTCCGAGGACATGGTTGAGGATAGGAATTCGTGGAGAAGTAGAATTAAAGTTAAGGATTTTTAGAGAGAATTGAATAACTTAGGGCTTAGACTTAACTTATTTAGGTCACATACCATAATGGTATTTCCCTTACATATATTATTATTATTATTACTATTATTATTAGCTTTTATATTGCTGTTAAACTGTGACCTTATTATTAATATTATTATAATTAGTAGTAGTTTTTATATAACTGTTAAACTTTGATTTCCTTTATTTTGCTTCATACACATGTACTTAGAGCCGAGGGTCTCTCTGGAAGCCACCTCTTTATTCCTTTGGATAGAGGTACGGTGTGCCTACATCCCACCCTCCCCAGACCCTACCTATAGCTTTGCTGTCGGTGGGATTTTACTGGGTATGATTGATTGATAATATACAGTGATTTATGTAAGTAACTTTGAAATTCTTTTGTAAACAATTCATTTATAAGTGTTTAGAAGAAGAGTTAACCATATAGTTATTTATGGATACTAAATCTATTTGATGCATTTGTAACAGGTTGAATGATCCTGCACAAAAATATATTTCATTGATTGTACCTGCATACAATGAAGAACTTAGACTGCCTGTTGCTCTTGATGAGACAATGAAGTGAGTAAAAAATATATTTCATTAATCTTTTTACTACCAATAGTCAAAGTTTGTGCTAGAATAAACATAGTATGTATGACTTGATCAGTACTTCTGAATTATGATGTGTAGTTATCTTCAAGAACGTGTGAAAAAGGATCCCTCGTTTACATATGAGGTATTTTCTAGATCTAATCAACTCAATGATTGGTTGCTTAATAGCTTAGTTTTGAAAGGATTGGTTTTTGAGCAGGTGATAATTGTTGATGATGGAAGTAAGGATGGAACAAAACGAGTAGCCTTTGACTTTGTGAGGAAGTATAAAGTAGACAATGTTAGAGTTGTGCTTCTAGGAAAGAATCAGGGCAAAGGAGAAGCTATAAGAAAAGTGAGTTTAGTTTATATGATGCTTCATCTTCACAATGTTATAATATAAAAACTGATCAAAGGTCGTTGCTTTTGCGAAAGCATTGTAAAACAGGGAATGCTTCATTCCAGGGGAAAATTACTTCTGATGCTAGATGCTGATGGTGCAACCAAAGTTGATGACTTGGAAAAACTTGAAAATCAGGTTAGTGTCGGTTAATTCTGTTTTAATACTTCATTGGATAGCAGTTGATGTTTTCTGTATTAGATCCTTGCAGTTGCCAAAAAGAAACATCAATCAGATGGAGATTTAAGTGAAGTAATTCAAGACATCCCAATTGTGGCCTTTGGTTCACGTGCTCATCTGGAGAAGACAGCTCTAGCTACAGTTAGTTCCTCGCGTTTAGTTTTGTTATTTTTCATTTATTTTTCTGAATAATTTTGTTTTATGCTTCAGAGGAAATGGTACCGAAACTTTTTGATGAAAGGGTTCCATGTCGTAGTCCTCCTTGCTGCTGGCCCTGGCGTTCGTGATACACAGGTTTTGTTCTTAAACAAGTTATTTAATTATATACCTCTGTTAATGTATCAAATTGACATAGTTTTTTTTCCTTTAAAAAATGGGATTTATATTAATGCAAAGTTTGACGTGTATGGCAGTGTGGATTTAAGATGTTTACTAGAGCTGCTGCAAGGAAGCTTTTTACTAATATTCGTTTGAAAAGGTATGAAAATCTTTTACTTGCTGAGTTTTATAGCCATATTTATAAAGTGTGTTGTTAAAACAATAGTCTGAAATTGAATAAAACGACTTGAGAGGCGATATGCACTAATAATAGACTCTAATTGACTTTCAATATGATTAGTTTTTTTTTTGTTTTAGCATAAGTGTGATGAAGTTTTTTAAACTATAATGCAGATGGTGCTTTGATGTGGAATTAGTTTATGTAAGCAAATACTTTAACATCCCTATAATAGAGATATCAGTAACCTGGTCTGAAATTCCCGGATCGAAGGTGAGTCTATTAAGCATTCTGAACATGCTATGGGAAATGAGTCTTATGTCGGTGGGGTATAGAGTTGGTATTTGGAAGATAAGCAGCGATCGACAATAGTTCAAGTAACAACAGACAGACAGCAGCCTTGTTTTATCCTCAACCCTGAAGGCCAGTTTTTAAACATACAAATTATCAAGTCATGTAACCAGGTTTCTTTTTAATATGTTTGAAGGAATCTCAGTTATTATTTTTCTTGATGCGGTTGTTATTAGCTGTAAGTTGAAACTATTATGTATGCTAGAGACATCATGAGTGACAGTTATACTGATCTATGCTGAGACTTAATGAGACTTTAAAGTTCTCAATTTTTTTTTCTTTAGATCATTTAAACACTCTTGACTCATGTGTAACACTCTTGCACGCCTGACCTATACCTCATAAACCATAGTTGACATGTAAGAGGCATGGCATTGTATATTTGTGTTTTACTTTAAACAATAAGAAAATGATATAATGGTCCCCTTGTATTTATACAGTTACACTTGACGATAGTAGTTTAATACGATTATTTATTGTATTTTGAGATTTTGTTTTTAATAATTAAGAGAACTTTACATGTACAATAAATCTCATAGTAGCCTGATTTTTGACCATTTAGTTTGTGCATGAGCATCTCATAAAGATAAGGTTAACAATGACATCCAATATTCTTCAACTACTGACTAGGGTTGTTTGCAAGCCTGAACTTAGCTCGGATTTTTAGCTGAGCGAGAAGCTGCTTGAGTTCTAGCTTGGCTCGGTTTGACTTGGTTTTTCTAAAACAAATTGGCTCAGCTTGTTCTTGGCTCGGCTTGGTTTAGATTGGTTAATGATAAGAGTTGGTGTAGACACAGGTTGAATATTTTTCACTTAGGTTGTTAAATGTTAAGGTTGGGTTTATTTGGCTCGGCTTGTTTACAAGTTGAGCGAGCTTGGCTGTGCTTGTTTACAATCCGAGTGAGTTTTTGTTTTCTTCTTTTGAGCTTTTTCTAAATGAGCCTCAAGCAAGATCTATTTAGACAATCTTGCTTACATACGGATTTTGTGGTCAAACAAATTTGATTATGATCTACAAATAGTTTTATATGTTTTGAAAAAAGTAGATGAAATATATTTTTTTAAACGTAAAGCAAAGGGGACCATTTCAGAGACCACCCAAAGGTTTAGGTTCTTTCAAAATCTTCAAACATGCAACCCACCTTCCTTGCTGATTGGTGAGTCTTTAAGCTATGTCACAATCATGATTCATGAGATGCTGTCACAAATATTGCTTAATGTACAAACAAATAATTGCCTCACACACCCAACACATTCAGAATCCATGTGCCAATTGTACCCTACAACTAAACTATATATGTAAAAAGAAAACTTATAGAAACCGGAAATTTGATTGATTAAAATAAACAAGAACAAGGATAGTTGGGCCGATTCAAGATGGACTATTCTCGTTAGCCATTCAAGATAGTAATTCTCCAAATACAAGGTTAATAACCCACAATATTTTTAATACATAAACAATGATACCCTAGAAACTAAAACAAGAACCTATAATTTTAGACACAATTTTATTAATAATTGTTGCGGTTACTTAGCCCCTTCAACATCCTCACCCGTTTATCTCCCTTGACCCTTCAGCTTAAGACGGGTTCGTATCAAAAACAAGAAGATGAACCAAAAATCATCACTAATAAAAAAAACAGAATCATATTCTCCAAACACAATACTTGATACAACACTTCTAAAATCAAAGAATCGCAGACGGTACAATAAACGCAATGACAAAACAACATGCATGCGAAAACGGAACATCACCGAAACTCCTTAGAAACACTTCCTGTGCACGATTGACGGACCAGATTCGTCATATTCCGCCTTTGAAATCCACATCTGCATCATTCCAAACAACCCCATATCAAAACCAACATATACACTCAACAGTTAACACACTAGTTAATGACAAAACTAAAAACAAACCTGCTGGAAGGTACTGAGTGATGCCAGAATAGACCCACCAATCCAGACACTATACTTTCGTTCCGGTGGTGCGACAACCTTAATCTTCATACTACTCGGGGCCAACGCAATAATCTCCTTACTCATCCTATCAGCAATCCCGGGAAACATAGTCGTGCCACCACTAAGCACAATGTTCCCATACAAGTCTTTCCTAATATCCACATCACACTTCATGATCGAATTATACGTCGTCTCGTGAATACCAGCCGCTTCCATTCCAATCATAGACGGCTGGAACAACACCTCTGGGCAGCGGAAGCGCTCAGCACCGATAGTAATCACCTGCCCGTCGGGCAGCTCATAGCTTTTCTCGATAGAAGAACTCGTTCTTGAAGTCTCGAGCTCTTGCTCGTAGTCTAGAGCAATGTAAGCTAGTTTTTCCTTCATGTCTCTTACAATTTCCCGTTCGGCTGTTGTCGTGAATGAGTATCCGCGTTCGGTTAGAATCTTCATCAAACAGTCGGTTAGATCACGTCCCGCAAGATCCAACCGCAGGATGGCGTGTGGCAATGCGTAACCTTCGTATATAGGAACCGTGTGACTCACACCGTCTCCTGAGTCAAGTACAATACCGGTAGTACGACCGCTAGCATAAAGAGAAAGAACGGCTTGGATGGCAACATACATAGCGGGTGCATTGAATGTTTCAAACATGATTTGAGTCATTTTCTCACGGTTGGCTTTCGGGTTCAAGGGTGCTTCGGTTAAAAGAACCGGGTGCTCTTCTGGGGCGACACGAAGCTCGTTGTAGAAAGTGTGATGCCAGATTTTTTCCATGTCATCCCAGTTGCTAACAATACCGTGTTCGATCGGGTATTTTAGAGTCAAAATACCTCTCTTTGACTGAGCCTCGTCGCCTACATAAGCGTCCTTTTGGCCCATTCCAACCATTACACCCGTGTGACGTGGTCGACCAACGATACTTGGGAACACGGCCCTTGGTGCATCATCTCCAGCAAAACCAGCCTGCAACAAAACGTTTAAGGTTTAAAGTTTAAACATAACTTGTTTATCTGAATGTGTGTTGAGGAATAAACGGATACTATATTTGGTTACCTTAACCATTCCAGTTCCATTATCACAGACAAGTGGTTGAATCTCATCCGACTCTGCCATCTTTTACGCTACCTGCAGAACAAATACAGCTTCAGACGGTCTGTGTTTAAAAGCACGCATAACACCGCACACATGACACTCATTATATGGATACCAACTTTCAGTTACATACCAGAACAGAAAACAATAATCAGTCATATCCTTAATACTTATACTATCATAATCATGGAAGTTATGTGAATTAGCAAACATAAATCATCGATAACATCGATAAAAGTTGAGATGTAAACATTTCTCTAAAAGATCGTTGTCTATTTGTTCTTTTGTCATGAATTGGCTATTAATATACGGTTGACTTGGTTAAAAATTGGACAAAATTGTGTAATGACTTAATCGAGTGCGATTGTTTAGAGATAACTATTAAGTACCAGACTGATAAATCTTTTGGGTTGACTGTGCAGGTTTAAAAAATGTGAAACTAAAGTTAAGACTTTTATTAATCCTGCAGGCCAAAACTCAAACACAGGATCAACTTCACATGAGATACTACAAGCAAAAAAAGACGGATATTATAATATATGCTGAAATCATGGTATTTAGCAAAATAAAGATGATCTTGCCTAATTAAGATCGAAACAGAGACAAAATAAGATAATTAATAACATAATATGCTATAACTCTTAAGTAATATACTACAACGACGGCAAGAACATCAAACGGTCAACGTGGCAAAATTATTGTGTGAAATCTTGTCTTATAGCTCATTAAGGGTAACTTGAAGACATACAAATCAGAAAAATGAGTTTTAACAATATAAATATTTTACAAATATGAACTTAATTCTAGTGTATCATTGAATCACAGGCTCCATTTCATGTATTTATACCTCCATTAAATTATATGTACTTATACGCTCATTTCATTGATTTCCTAGGCAAAAATACTTGGCCCAAGTTTGGTTTTAGTTAGTAACCGAAATTGAACAAACCAAACTGAAAACCGACAATCTAATTAGCCAATAACCGATTGGTTAGTAAAATGGAATAACCGATGACTTCGAAAATTCCGGTACAAAAGTAACGGAAAATGCAAATTAAAACCGGTGCATGCTTTCTGGTTACAATTAAGTTATCGACTCATCCAACCATTTGTAAATAATCACAACTTTGAACATGCTCTACGAGACATGAACGCGCCAAAACCTTGTCTGTAAACATGCATACACATATGATCGTAACAATATGAATACAAATTGTTGATAACGGATCTACTAATAGTCATATTATAATATTAAAAAATAAGTGAATAAACAGCATGAACAAACATATATACCTGAGGAAATTGTATAAAAAAATAAAAATGCCGGAAGATGTTGAGATAGATGAATGACAAGTAATGGCAACAGAGCTTGAAAATTGAATACAAATGTAGGAAATAATATAGAGGAGTGATATGAATGTGGACCGTTGGATGAGTTTGGTCTTCAAGATCATTGATTATTATACATTATTTAAGTGGTGGATTACACGTCTGGGTCCCCACATCCCTCTTCCATTTTTTCAAATCGTATCGAGTACCCGTACTAGTACTGTAATGACGGAGTCGGTATCTACGATATCGATACCATATAAAAATGAGTGTTTTGTCATGAGTAGTATAGGTACCATATCGATAAATTTGGTACCCACCTTTCAATAAAATTTTTATCGGTGTTTTCAGTACCTGATGTTATCCCTAGAATCATAGTTTGTTTTTTAGTCTTTTATAGAGTTTATTCTTGTAGATCTAGATTAAGGATTTATTTCTTCTTGCAATAATTAGAATTTCGTCTCAAGTCAACTATAACACACACTAGGTTAGAAGCTCGTATATTACATGGTTGAATATAGATAATACTAAATAACTAATTAATAAAGTGATATTTTGAGTTAAGATGTTAATGAAATTACGTATAAGTTGCTATATTTAAGGATTTGAAACAAAACAAGCGGGAAAAGGAATCTTGTACTAATAAGATTATGACACTTGGCCCAACCAGTTACTTATGTAATAGGTACAGATTTGGTTTGTTATAAAATGACAATACTATCATAGTATTAAAATTTAAAGGTGATTTAAAACTAATAATAAGTCGTTCACGGTGAAGATCAAGCGTGTTACAAACTTACAATATGACAAACAATAGTTGATACTTACCATAGGTCCATAGGGACAATACATGTGATTAGTTGTAAATTATATTTTATAGGAAAATTGGTTTTTATTGGTCCCAAATATTTTATTTTTGTCGGCTCTGGTCCCAACTATCATTTTAGCTGGCAACGGTCCCAACTTTCACATACGTTGAATCCACCAGTTCGCGACTAACGGAGTACTAACTCCGTTAGGTAAAATCTGATGTGTCGTCCTAGTTGTCAAAATCAGATGACATGGACATCCTACATGGACCGGTTGTGTATTATAACCAACGTTTTATACTTAAACATTATACAAACATAAATTCCCAAATTATACAACCCTAAATCCCCAAATTCTCTCTAACTCAAGAACCCTAATTCACTTTTAAGAGATGTTTACCCAACAAACATGGGCGGGGAGGTCAGTCTGAAACCGTCCCGACCCAACAAACACCGGCTGGGTGAATTAGGGTTCTTGGGTTAGAGAGAATTTGGGGATTTAGGGTTGTATAATTTGGGAATTTATGTTAGTATAATGTTTAAGTATAAAACGTTGGTTATAATACACAGCCAGTCCAAGTAGGATGCCCATGTCATCTGATTTTGATAACTAGGACGACACATCAGATTTTGCCTAACGGAGTTAGTACTCCGTTAGTCGCGGACTGGTGGATTCAACGTATGTGAAAGTTGGGACAGTTGCCAGCCAAAATGATAGTTGGGACCAGCGCCGGCAAAAATAAAATAGTTGAGATCAATAAAAACCAATTTTCCTATTTTATAAAACCTGTTAGCATCATTTTTATATCTTGGGGTATAATATATTTGTATATTGTTTTGCATAAATGAAATAAATAAAAGGTAGCATGACCGAATCTGAGGTATCATGGAAAAAAGCAGACATATGTATTGGTACCCATAAAGATTTGCTACCTTCTTACTTTCAAAGGCTTCACTCCCATGTGTGGTGTCTGCTAAAGTACATTTAAAGGAGAAATTAACATAGCTTTATAAATGTTAGTTATGATCAATTATTTCTGAATATCCAGCTTTAACATTTTTCTTTTGAAAAGAAAATCATAAATTCAATCTTTGAATAAAGTTTTTAGAATTATAGCTTATCTTGAAAGCGAACTTTAAAAAAAAATAACAGTTAGTTATATTTTCGACTAAAATCTTGACCGATTATGAATGAAGTAACTTGTGTTTATACTTGCTTTCGTGTTTATCCAGTTATGTGTGAAGAGATATGGTCTGGGATTCAGATCAAGACCAATCACCAAAGACCAACTCATTGACAGGAAAACGTCAGAGGAAACAAACCGCAAACACGCACCCTCAAGAAGCTAATACGGAGACTCCATCTGGAAGAAGGTACACCTGAAGACCACATTGTCAGTTAGGCAACTGTAGAGGAGAAATAAGCGCCATCAGGGTAACGCAGTTTGTACAGATTTTACGCTCGGGGACCACTTTAATAGTTGTATAAGGAGACAACCCTACTACACGGTGGGACTCGCACAAAACAACCTCCACTACGTTAGCCACAATGAGACCATGTGGATATACCAATATGGCATGTGTGCAATAAATATATCATACATGCAATAAATATAAATAGGAGACTCCATCAAACAGTAAAAGGATTCATGTTCTCTCAGCTCTCTTCTTATTATCAAACAGTAAAATGATTCATGTTCATTTTGCAGATTTAGTTCTCTACTTGGATTAATGGTTTCAGTATGCTTTACCCTACGGAAATACTCATCTAAACTCTAGTTTAGATACATGTTTCAACGCTTTCGTAGGATATCACCAAAACTTATTATTTCTCCTTCCAAAATCTATATGATTATTAAATACAAATTAAAAACCAAGTTGTGCGACCTTTAATCCCATTCAACAATCTAAATCCATAAGGTCTTGGTCTAGTCGTATCAAGAAGTTGGATAAGATTTTGTCTTTTCAAGTGGGTGTGGGTTCAACCATGTTGACAAATAAAAATAAGAATAAAAATTATAGTTTGAAAGTAGAGTTAGAGAATCTATTAGTTATCATTAATTGATGTAACAAATATTTGTTTGACTAACTTACAATTACATAACTCCAAATCTAAGACCACTCCCGTTCACAACCCAACTCAACCCAATCTTTAAATAAAAAACTAATTTCTCTCTCATCAATACACACAACTCATTTCACTCTAAATTTTCACTCTCATTCACAATCCAACCCAAACAATCATTTTATTAAAGAAATATAGTGTATGATTATTTAAAATGTATAGAAAAATATATATGTAAATAATAAGTTTACAGCCAAGATTATTATATTGAAAAATTATTTAAAAAGTTTAAATATTTCTTAATGAATCTTGTTTTTAATAAAATTATATCGAAATGTTCATAATTAAAAAATAAGCACGACTGCGTTTTTAGAATCTTTTTTAAAGTTAGCAATTTAAATTATTAAACAAATCTCTAATTGTATACTAAATTAATTGTTAACAAAAAAAAAGCAAAAAGGAAAAAAGAAACATGCACTACTGACTGGTTGATACCTGGCAAAACAATGGGTTGCAAACTAGATTGATTTGGTGAACGAATCGTGAGCTTAAAGTATAAAACAATTAGTTTTTTATTACTTTTAATGCCATGTGGCAACCCAATCTCCCATTGGGTTGCCAATGGGAATGATCTAAAGTGCTTGTCAACCATCTAGTTGCTTATTAAGGTATATTATTTTAAAAGATCAAGATTTTCTCTTTAAATATTGGCCATATTCTTTTCATGGAACATGGATGAACTGGTTTCGTGGACTACTAAGCGTGACATGCGCTATTTTGTAATGTTACATAATAAAAACACATATTAGAATATAATTTTGATGCATTAGAACCATATTTGTATGAGTAAACTCTGAGTTTGATTGAGACCAAGTCAAAATTGAACTTGTAATGAATCTTTAAGTTTAGTAACTACAAATTTAAAGCTCAATATGAGATGCATATATTCCATTTATTCACTTTTTTCCTCTAATATTATATGATTTTGGAATATAAGTTTTAAAACTATTTTTTCCCTTAATAATCAATTAATATTGTAGATCACTGAAAGATCAGTTCACAGATCATTTATTAAATTAATCCCAAAATCACTTTCATCATATATCCATCCGCCCACTATCACACCACCATGGCTGTCATGACTCATGTTTATGTATATATAGAATCTTGCCAACTTGGTGATGTATATATTCTTGTGTGTTGGTATGTGTATACATGTAAATCATTTATAAATATGAACTCGACGATAATAGGCAATGACATGAGACTAAGTATATATTTTAAAATCTATAAGTTCAGACATGAAAGTAAGTAGGATTTGGATCAAATACAAATGAAATTAGCGTGCTAATTGTGAAAATCAAGTAGAGTGTTTTTGTAATTACATCATAGTGTAATTATGTATATATAATTACTCTACTTGATTCTCACAATTAGCATGATAATTTCATTTGTACGTTAGCTTTCCCCCTTTATATAAAGTATAAACGCCAAGAAGTAGACATAAAGACTCATTTAAACTGGAAGAAATAATTAAGATTATGCAAAGTTGCTAAAGATCCAGATATCACAAAATATAAGACTCAAACTAACAGATACAAATCATATGTATGATTCACAAATCGAAAGGAAACATAAGTTCTTAACAATCTGTTGACTAGAACAAACTTAAGATACAACCCACGTGTGCAGTCGTTTACAGGAACGGGGGCAATATCACCCATCGGCGAGGGTATTTTGGTCTTCCTTCCTTCCCATCAAACAGCTGCAACAAAAAAAAACATCACAAAATGTATCAGACCTAATTTATCATATGACCATATACGACATTTCAACCCGTTTGAGATCAAACACGAGCCCAAACTGACCCATGAATTAATAAAAAGGTTTAAGAATATTACCCTCCTGAGACGTCGATGTTTAGCCAGGGCCCAATTAGTCATGATGGAAGCAGCAACCAAAAGAAAAACATAACCCGCAACAGTCTGTGTCGCGATATTAAAACCCAACCACTGATAAATCTCGGTTGTATAATTTGCACACGTCACAATATTAAACAAAAACCCTTTTGGAATTTGGTACCCTCCATTCCCACTCGGGCTCCTAAGATTCCTGAGTATGATGTGGCAATACAAGTTTGCAACTTGCATAACCGACCCAAACCCGAATCCAATCTTCATCTGGAGGTCACTTACGGGTGTGTAGTGAGGATGGTTAACATAATAAGCTATGTAACACCCAAAAGTCCAATAATAAGAACAGTTTCTAAACACGTTTGAAAGAGGTGAAGTTGCATGACTGAAACGGTGCACAAAAAACGTCTCCATGATACGCTTGAAATAATGGAAGCACCAGTAGTATAATGCGTATGTTTGAACCGGATGGATAACCTGTTTGTCTTTGTACCCGAAAATTTGGTACACGTTGAAGTAGTAGAAGACGGGATAGAGGATTAACGGGCCCAAATACTCAAAAAAGAAGAGTGTGCGATATGAAACTTGTGGGCCCAGATCCTTAAAAACTATAGTAAGGGTGTCAGAGTTTCCGGTTGTGTACTCTTTTAGAGCTTTCTTGGATTGAAGAACAACGGGCTTTTCCTTTGAGCCAGGTTGGACGGGTAGGGTTAAACGTTGTCTTGAAGGATAGTATTTCTTGACTGTTTACAGAAGATGCATGTGAGTAATAAGAGATTGTTTTGATTATATAAAAGTTCTTCAATAGAATGTATCATATTAACATTATTAAACATTAAGTTACTAATGCAATGCACCTATATTATTTTATATAAATATGATAACTCTGAATGCCTTTTGTTTTATGGTAGGATGTATGCAGCGTCAAGCCAAAAGCCTAAAACAGTGCATTACTACATTATATGTAAACCTTAACTCCTTAAGGAAGTTGGAACAAAGTTTTGAAGGTGAAAACCACAAGTCATCTAAATTTAATGCTATATGGTATGGAATTTAAACGATAATCTTTGATATATAAAGTCAACTGTGAGCATTTCTTCCAAACTGATTATCACTCAAGTAAAATAGCTGGTGATTTCACTTTCAACTTCATTCTAGATTTCTATCTGCCTTCGCTCATGATTCACAGTAAGCCCGATGCCCTCTCACAAAGTTACTATTCATAAAGTTACAACAATTTGTACACGTGATCTAGGTACATTAAACAACTTATTTATGCAATGTTTATGGACTCATCTAATGAAAAAGAAGAAGTTACCACAGAGTCTGCACTTTAAATAAAGTTACCGGTTGCACACAAACTTTATGTTTTTTTCTCAGGGCGAACCAGGTTACAACACGTGGCCTTGGTCCAAGAAAAAGGAGAAAAATTTTTCTTGGATCTACCAGGTTGTTGTGAATGGGCCACCGGCCACGTGTCGTAACCTGGTTGGTTCTGAGAAAAAAAAAGTTTAATGGTAACTTTAGCTGAAGATCAGGGACTACATTGTAAGATCTTTGTTTCAAAGGAATGAGTCCATAAGCATTGCATAAATGAGTTATACAGCGTACCCATCTCACTCGTACACGTTGATGTGGCCTTGTCAACAATAACTTTGTGAGAGAGCATGGTTTTGCCTTTTGTAATGTGTATAATGGGAATAGGTATGAGTTCAAATTCGATTTTTGGAATATTGTATGGTCTAATGGATGTGGAAATGAAAAATGTAAAACCCATCCACTCCAATGGTGGGTATAGACAATGGGTATCAAACCCATTCCTTCATTCCCAAACCCATCAACCAAAAACAACCTTTTCAAATTAATATAAAAGAGGCGCATTCGATAGCGTGTTAAACATATACCTTAAATGCATTGGTCTTAATGTATATCAATACAATCAAACCTTAGGATAAAAATAAGTCTATAAGCATCTATGGGTAATTACTGGTACTAATTACTTATAATTTGCAAGTACACAATCACATGATGCAAATTCATTTACAATAGTCAACATTCACTTTGTGTTTGATGGGCAACTAACACATGTTTTCTGGTAACAAGAGTGTATCACAATAATTAATAGTTGGTCTTAATACTTGTTATATGTAGTCAAAAGTGAATGGCTTGCATGCTAGGAAAGGCGAGGGCCCCTCAAAACATATGCAAGGCACACCTCTTTTGAAGCAAGCGGTTCAATACGTGCTGGAAAAACCATACTGAACCGGTACAAAAAATTTTACATTGCCTACTTCCTTTACAATTCTTGGCATGCAGCAATCATGTTTTTTTAATACAAAATAATAGTAAGTTTGTATGTAGGTACATATTGAATTATAAAGTAAAAACCTTAAGTAGTTATGTATTTATCCTTACTTCGAGTGTTTATACTAATAAGTAATATAATTCACGGTTGTAAAAATCGCGCCTAGGCGCTAATTAATCACCGATTGATTGCTAGTCAGTGCCACGCTGACTAGTCTCAAATTAATCGATTTATGGTCAAATCAGTCAAATTTGGAAAAAAAAATTATAGAAATATTGGTATATATGTGTATATTTGAATATTTACATATAAATTCTAATCCGATTAATCACCAGTTTGGTCAAAACGGTCAAAATTGAGAATTTTTTTAATTTTTATATAAAATTTGGTGTATATATGTAGATTTGAAAGATTACATATAAATTATAATCCGATTAATCGTTGGTCCTACCCGCACTGCCCGACTAACGCCCATCGAGTTCAACAACACTTACAGCACACTATCTATGAGATATTGAGAGTAGTATAGCTTTTCTAACTACATTAGGTTTTCTGTTATATTGAAATCAGAAAAGGATATTATTAAATTATTTTCTATTGTTATATATTAAATTGTTAATTGAAAGGTATTAAAATTAATAATGAAGATTGAGAAGTGAAGAAGTAAGTAACTTACTTCGTTGATGAATTGCTTTCTGCAGATCAGCAACAGTAGCCTGACAAACACCCCCCAAAATAGCATTAAAAAAATGAGTAAATAAAGAGAAGTGAAAACTGAGAGGTGATTGCTTACAGAGTCGTCATGAAGCACAAGGCCACCGTTGATTAGCTCTCTACCGCTCCGCGTAGTAACCGTCACCTTCATCTTAACGGATCGGAAACAATGAGGACAAGTGCGGTGATATTATTGTTATGAAATATTATAACTAATAGATTTATGGGTAGGAAGATGATAATGAGATTTTAATTAAATAAAATCAAAGAGGAGGTATGGTTGGGTAGATGGGTAGAGGCAACCACTACTGATTTTAATGAAGAAGCAGCTGATGCTGATAGGCTAGTCTAACTGCATCTACCGATATTCATCAACTTCGCACGTGCCAGTAGCTCTACAAAATATCCTTTGCTAAAATTTAACTAACCGCCTCTTTGTATTTGGTCTTAGGCACGTATGGTACTTGATAAGACACGAACATGAAATATGTATATGAACACGAACTTGTTAATACCAGACACATACGAGGATAATCATAAGAGGGTTCGATTTGGGTGCTTTAAGAGACAATTAGTTGTAGACGTGTAGGTGACGGTGTTTGATGGGGGGGGGGCGACCCGGTGGCGCCGTTGCAGAGTGTGCGAAGAGAGATCGGAGACGTGGGCTACGAGGAGGGAGACCGGAGACGTGGTTGCGAGGAGGGAAAGCAGAGACGTGGGTTGCGAGGAGGGAGATCGTATATATGGGATGCGATAATGGAGACTGGAGATGTGGCATCGAGTGCATCGCTACATTTGTCGATGGACAGACGATGGTATGGTACGGGTGTAAAAGAATTAAGGTTGAGTAGTTAGGGTACAATACATGTTATATTATATATTTTTAGTTATAAAAAAATATAATTAGGTATTAACAGGTACTTAACAAATAAATGGGTATGTTACCAGTTTAGACAGTAAACTTAGCAGGTCGATTCGTGTCTACCTGTTTAACCCACATTACCTGTAAAGGTTGTGTAGGTTCGTGTCTTCTATCCGTGCACGTGTCTAAATTGTCAACCTTTATTTGGTATGGGTCACGTATGCTATAAAATATATGTTTGATAAAAAAACATTTAAAGGTACACTATTATTGGGTCGGTAATAAAACATTCATATCCTTCCTCATATATTTTGTGAGTGGAGATTTTTATAATGTAGAGAGTAATATTATGAGTAAAGTACAAATATGAATAATTACAACGAATAATTTGATCACTAAATTTAGGAGTTTTAGCGTTAATTTTTACTTAAAGTAAAGCGTTTTGTTTGGGTTCTCCACGATGCATACATATTTGGAATGCCAGTTAAGCATCTTTTTGCTAATTATTATATAGTATAAATTATATTTACCACCGATTTTCATCCTAACCACTTGTACTTTTATTAGAATTCGAAAACCCAATGCCTAGCCAGTTGCCACTAGACCAAACAAATTTAATAAAGGTTTAACTTTAATATTTAATTTGATGTGAATCAAAGTTTCGTTTACCTCCATTCTACTGAAATTTCAAAATTCATTGGGTCATGTGACCCCGGAATCTATAGTGTAGGTCTACCCTCATCTTTAAACATTGCTACACCTTCAATATTTCATATTCGTTTAACTCCTCTTTTTCCCACTCCCACCTTGGACTCTTGGAGTAACCGAATCACCCATCCTAAGTATGCTTTCTGCTATTGCGCCGTTTTTTAGATGTTCAAGATTAAAAAGTGAAGGAAATAAGCTAATTAGTCCGTTACAATCCAACTATTTATCCAAAATATATGGGATGCTTCCAGCTCCTCAATATAAATGGAGTAAAATTTAAGTACTCATCAATTCTATTTATATTTTCTAGGTGTTGGTAATAAAGCATTTTTAAGGGATGTACTTTTACGCTTTATTACTATCATAAATAAATGGATTAAATCACACTGTCTTACAAATATAAGCTATCTGCTTTATATTGACACCACAATTTTGATAGGAATGCAATGTTGAATTTATAGAGGCCCCTACCCCATGCTCTCTCGAATGTATTGGAGCTATCGTCTTATCCTACGCTACCTAGTTTACTTTAAATTTATTTTCGCCACCTCATTATTAGAACAATAATGCTTTTTAGTTCATAATGACACAATGGTGTTGGGGAAGCTTTGTTATAGGGTACTAGGATGTCAACCAAAGTCCGAGATGAACCAATATTTAGTAGAAAGTCGAGATGGGAGCAACGCAATTAAGTCGAGATGGGAGCAACGCAAGAAGATACATCACACTTTAAACCTAATTTAATATATAAAAAAGTTATTAAACGGTATATTTTCCCCTCTAGAAAAATTATGTTATGAAAAAATTATGAAATACTAGTGTTTATTACATATTAATTTTATTTCAATAAATATGACATTGTGACATCTTTATTACAAAACTGGTTTAATCTATAAACAATTACACTTTATGTTTTATAAAAAATATTAAGAGAGAGGAAAGACGAGGTTAAATAACTTTATTATAGTTATTAGTTAAAGCTATAAATGATTTTTGCATGTGTTTCCTTAGATTTTTTTCAAAACATTTTTAATTTTTTTATTTTAATTTACCATCACGCCATTATCAATATTGCAAACTCGACGTACAAGGCTTCCACATACATAAAGTATAAAATGTCAAGCCGACTTAGACCTGTCGTACGAATATGTACCTTACATTTTTACAAGAGGTTGCTTCCATAACCCAAACTCATAACCTTTGGGTCACATGATAACATCATGATGAATTATATGGATGACGTCGGTACTAACCCATAACTTCTTTATCCTGGATTCCTTAAAAACTCGATATCGGTACCAATTTTTTTACTTACGGTACCAGTACTAATCCTGAATTTTTCGATTCCAATTTTCTTAAAAATTTATTACAAGTAGCGGTATTGAAATTATTGTTTCGGTACCGATTCAGTACGATTTGTTTATCCCCATTTATTTAAGTCGGAATAAAAATTTTAAAAAATAGAAAGGAAACGTCATTTGCCAGCGAATTTCCATTTCCATTTCCATTTATATATAAAAAGTTGAAAATAGAAAATATCTTCAGAACCGTGAAATAAATAAATACCAAAACAGGTAATATAAAACTTTAACCTAACCTCTATATTATTTATTATTATTCAGGCTACCACGCCGCTTATCGTCTCCTCCGTCAAATTCCTCCGTTCGACGTCGTTTGAGATCCGTCATCCGCCGTCAAGTACAGGTATCACTCGCCTTTTATTTTATATTTATTTTCCCAACCTGTACCTTTATTTTTTCACGGATAATAAATATTATTCAAACAGATATGACGTGTGATTGATCTGTTAATTAGTGATGAAATTGGTACTAATTTGTGTACTTAGAGAATATAGAAGCTATGAATTATTATCTACGTGTTTGAAATTAATTGAAATTAACGATGTAACATTTAGGCGTTTTTGGTGTTTCGTAGTGTAATATACCAGTATATGCTAATATTATGTGCTGGACCTTTGGAGTTAGGTTATTATGGTTAATAGCTAATTTATGTAATATAATAGTGTAAGGTCAATGTGAATCTCAATAGTTAGGGTTTTGGATAATCCACTAGTAAGATAAGGCATGAGCTCGGTTCCGGAACCGAAAATACCGATACCGGAAATTGCCAAAAGTGGGTAAAATACTGGTACCGTACGGCGTATGTACCCATAACGAAGTGGTACCGAAAGTGCCCTGTTCGGTACTTGTTATGGGCATCCTTAGGTGCTGTAAAGAAGATGGTTGTAGTGAAAGTAATGTTTATTACTTGAAGGTGTGTGAAATACATAAGCCACTACACCTATATATACACAACTAAACCCTAGCTAACAGCCCATAAAAGGCCCATGGGCTCTATCTAACCAAATGGGCTAAAACCCTAACTAAATACAATTAACACTCCTCCTCAAGTTGGAGCATAGATGTTAATCATGCCCAACTTGTTACAAATAAAATCTATCTGAGCTTTCCGGAGCGGTTTAGTTAGAATGTCTGCTAGCTGAAAATTTGTCTTCACATGAACTGGTTGAATGGAAGGAGGATCAATTTGTGTGCCTACTACCCGATCTCTGATAAGGTGGCAGTCGACCTCAATATGTTTTGTCCTCTCATGAAATACTTGATTCTTGGCTATGTGAATAGCTGACTGATTATCACAGTATAGCCTCATCAAGTCATTAGAAACAACCCCGAGCTCTCTGAGAAGACGACGAACCCATGTCATCTCTGATGTTACATCTGCCATGGCTCTATATTCTGATTCGGCACTCGACCGGGAGACCGTGTGTTGCTTCTTACTCTTCCATGATACAAGGTTTCCCCCAACAAACACACAATATCCGGTGGTAGATCGTCGAGAAATTGGACAACCTGCCCAATCTGCATCTGAGAACCCTGATATTCGACCATCTCCTTCTTCCGTGAAGGCACCTACACGACAATGACCCTGATCAGAGTATAATATGCCCAAGCCAGGTGAGGTCTTAAGATATCTTAAGACACGAAGGGCAGCATCCCAGTGACCGGTGTATGGTGTAGCCATAAATTGGCTCAGAACACTGACAGTAAAGGAGATATCCGGTCGTGTGACGGTTAAATAATTAAGTTTACCAACCAGCCGTCTGTATCGCTCAGGATCTTTCATTGGATCTCCTTCCTTTGGGAGGAGTTTCTTTGTAGGAAGCATTGGTGTATCAACAGGTTTACAACCCAGTAAGCCACATTCAGTTAACATATCAAGAACATACTTTCGTTGGGAGAGAAGTATTCCTTGTGGAGAGCGGGATACTTCTATGCCAAGGAAATACCTCAGTCGACCTAAGTCGCTTACCTGAAACTGAGACTGAAGAAACTGCTTGAGTTCGGAAATCCCGACCTCGTCATCACCTGTGATTATAATGTCATCCACATAAACAACTACGATAATCCTCTTCCCTTTCTGGTGTCTAAAGAAGACAGAGTGATCGTAGGCACTCCGCGTCATCCCAAACTGTCCCATAACACTAGAGAATCGACCAAACCATGCTCTGGGAGACTGTTTAAGACCATATAGAGAACGACGTAGTCTACAAACTTTCGAGGCCTCCTCCTTAACGACGAACCCTGGGGGCTGCTCCATATATACCTCCTCCTCAAGAACACCATTAAGAAAGGCGTTCTTGACATCAAGCTGGTGGAGCGGCCAATGATTAATGGCAGCAAGAGCGATGCAAATACGGACAGATGGCATTTTAGCAACCGGAGAGAAAGTTTCATCGTAATCAATGCCATATGCCTGAGAATACCCTTTTGCAACCAACCGAGCCTTTAAGCGGTGTAGGGAGCCATCCGGGTGTAGTTTAACCGTAAACACCCAACGACAACCAACAATACGCTTCCCTTTAGGAAGTGTTTCAAGATCCCATGTATGATTCGACTTTAGAGCCCCGATTTCATCTTCCATAGCCTGTCTCCATCCTGGGTGAGCGAGAGCACTCGTCACATTTTTGGGAATCGGGTAGGAATCAAGGGTAGTGGTGTACGCATGAGATTCAGGAGATAGGTGGGTGTAGGCAACATAGTCCTGAATTGGGTAACGAGTACATGTCCGGGGTTCCTTGCGAAAGGAAATAGGTATATCGGGAAGTGGGGCACCAGGAGGATCATAAACAGGTGTGTCAGAGGTTGGTGGATCGGGTAACGATGTAGTAGTGAGAGGTGTGGATTGCTCAGATGTAGGCGGAGTATCGGAGGGTATTTCGGGGTCGTGGCCAGGTTGTGAATCAAGAGTCGCTGATGTTTGACCCCTACCCCGCCTAGCATATGTGAAAAGCAGTGGCGGAGATTCTGTCGGTGGGTCAGAATCAGTAGAGATTGGATCAGTAAAATGAATTGACACAGGAATGGTGGGGATGAAGGGAGATGTGGGTATATCGAGGTCGGGAAACGGGTCAGAAACAGGAGTGGAACACTCGGGAAAGTAAGGAGACTCGTGAAAAGTGACATCGGCACTGGTAAAGTATCGGTTAAGTGATGGGCTATAGCATCGATACCCTTTTTGAACCCGTGAGTAACCAAGAAAGACACAACGAATGGCTCGAGGATCAAGTTTGATGGTTTTTGGACTATGGTCATGAACATAGGCGACACAACCAAATACTTTAGGTGCGAGAGGAAATGGATCATCGTTGGGAAATAGTATAGAAAACGGTGTTTTACCATGAAGAACGGTTGAGGGCATGCGGTTAATCAGATATGTGGCAGTGAGAACGGCATCTC
Organism: Bidens hawaiensis; assembly: GCF_021521415.1. Classification (NCBI taxonomy): domain Eukaryota; kingdom Viridiplantae; phylum Streptophyta; class Magnoliopsida; order Asterales; family Asteraceae; genus Bidens; species Bidens hawaiensis. The sequence goes on along the minus strand of NW_027492976.1, from coordinate 239,435 downwards.
CCCAAAAACGATGAGGAACACGTGATTGGATCATGATTGTGCGAGCAACATCCAATATGTGACGATTTTTGCGTTCGGACACACCATTTTGTTGAGATGTATAAGCACACGATGATTCATGAATAATGCCGTTGGTTTTTAAGTATGAAGAAAAGTCGGTGGAAAAATATTCTTTAGCATTATCAGATCGTAAAGTTTTAATGGTGGTGTTAAATTGGTTTTGAACATAAGCATTAAATTCTCGAAATATGGAAAATACCTCACTACGAGATTTCAATAAATAAACCCAAGTAGTGCGAGAATAGTCATCAATAAAGGTAATAAAATATTCAAAACCCAACGTAGATTTGATAGGGCAAGGACCCCATACATCAGAATGCAACAGTTCAAAACAAGAACTGACTCGATTGGGCACCCTAGGGGGATAGGGACGCCTGGTATGTTTACCAAGTTGACACGACTCACAATGAAAATTAAAAGATGAAAGTGGTAAATCTGGTCGCATTTGCCTCAGAATTGCTGTAGAGGGATGACCTAACCGACAGTGAGCCTCCCTGACAGCGGAATCACATAAGTTTGCTACAGGATGCGAAAACGGGGATATACGATAGAGACCTCCTGATTCAAAACCAGTACCAATTACCCGATTTGTTCCTAGTTCATGAAAAACGCAGTGAGTTGGGTAAAAGGTCACAGAACAGTTGTTTTGTTTGGTAATCTGACTCACTGAACAAAGACTGGTAGGAAATTTAGGAACAAATAGGATAGAAGACAGTTTTAGGTTTTCCGAGTTACTGATGGATCCTATGCCTAGAACGGGACATGAAGATCCATCGGCAAGACGTACTGGTGCATGGGAAACATTTTGAAGACTAGAAAAAATACCCCGATTCCCAGTCATGTGATGTGTGGCTCCAGAATCAATCACCCATGATAAGTCAAGGCTAGAAGGTTTACCTGAATGTGCCGAGCTGGTTTGAGGATGAGGCAACTGGGAGGTAAGAAACCGTTGAATAAGATCATGCTCCTCTTTAGTAAATGTATACATGTATGTATTTTCGCCCATAGTGATACACGAAACTGAAAATTGACTGTGAACAGTAACAAGTGAGGGTGGAGGGCAGGAACAGATTCCGGCGTAAACAGTTACTCGTCGTGAACAGTTAATCCCGGCAGCGAACAGTAATTCCGGCAGCGAACAGTAACTTTCCGGCAGTGAACAGAAATCCCGGCAGTGAACAGTGTTTCCGGCATGAACAGTGTTTTCAGCGATGAACAGTACCGGTGAACAGGGATTTCGCGTGAACAGTGCTCGTCAGTGAACAGTAGTTTTCCCGGCAGTGAACAGTGTTCCGGCGATGAACAGTCCCGGTGAACAGTGCTCGCGTGAACAGTGCTCGGACAGAACAACAAGGCAGGAGCTTGTTTCAGATCTGAAGGCTGCTGGTGACGGCTGGTCAGACTCAGGTTCGGGTCAGATCGCGGCTAGGGTTTGGATCGAGAGCCGTAGCTCTGATACCATGTAAAGAAGATGGTTGTAGTGAAAGTAATGTTTATTACTTGAAGGTGTGTGAAATACATAAGCCACTACACCTGTATATACACAACTAAACCCTAGCTAACAGCCCATAAAAGGCCCATGGGCTCTATCTAACCAAATGGGCTAAAACCCTAACTAAATACAATTAACAGGTGCCATAGCATCTGCTACATCATATCCTTACAATTAAAAACCCTCATTTCATCTCCAACCGTACAAATATCATTATTATTCTTAGTTTCCACCTCATAACCTACGCACTACACACAACATTGAAATAAAACCTTTTCGGGCCCACCTCGTCTGCAAAACGCAACAAAAACCAAGGCCCTTGTGGAAGGGCTTGGTTGCTTCAAACACCTAAGGGCATAATATACACCTTTTAGGGCTCTCTGTCTTGCTAATATTACTCTCAGCCTAGCCAACTAATTTGGAATAACTACAAAAGTCATCTGAGTTTTGTGCAAGTTGCAAAGCTTTTGAAGTTGTCGGTTATTCCTTTGCTTTCAAACATAGTTTAAGTTGTCTATGTAGAGTTTATAATTAGTTGAATATGTGATATGCTGATGTGTATGTCTTTGCTAGTGTTGTATAAGGTTTGCAAAAGAAGTTACCAATAAGAATCTAACATAACGAATAGAAATTGTGATTTCTGAGTCTTCATGTAAGGCAAAACATGGACAAAGATCACATACAGTGATTGTCTTCTGGTACATTCCCATCTATGTACCTTTGCGTTCACGATTTTGCGCTTTGCGCCTGGGCCCCAAGGGAGGCCTACGCGCCTTAAGTGTGACTAGCGCCTTTGATAACTATGCCTCAAACCATAATAAAACGATTGACTAATTTTAGCAAGAGGTTTTGACGGTCTCTTATGAATGCACAAGGTCAACATTTTGAGATGACAGAGATAAATTACCAGTAAATAGCAGAAGCCGCAGTCTTTTGAGTTTTATTTCATTGGGCTACTTTTACTAAGTCATCATTTTGCGGTTGGAATTTTGACAACTACATTGATTGAACCCCAGCAAATTCTTCCTTTTCTTTTACTTGAATCTCAACTATGCCTTTACCAGAAGTTTAAGATCAAACAAAGACTTGCCACTTGTCTTGGTAGAGAACCATAGGCTTAAACGTCTCAGTCTGAAGTGAGTATGGAAGCTTTCTCATTCATGATAGAAACACCAGAATTTCACCTAGTTTTTTAAATTAAGTTTATATAAGATCTGAAGGATATTATTTAAGCACAGGGAGGGCTATGCTATTGTTGTTTAATTTAAGGTCAGTAGTTTCCGACTTTCTATGATTTGCTTTTGTTCTGGCAGTTTTATGTGTTATATTCAGATTAGAAATCCCTAAAACTATAACAGTGACTGGTCAACTTTTAAGTGTATATCTGTTTCTTTTCTATCACAAATCAGTTGATATTAAGCACTGTCTTTGTGCATTTTTGAATTGCTCATTGGTTGAGTATATTCTCAATTCCTGTGCATTAACTTGCTGCAGGCATAAAGGAACAGGAAAATTAATCTCGGTCCTGATAATATTGCTATAAATTATTATTCTGCTACACCCATTTAACTTCCCTTTGACCATGTCTGGACATAGTTTCCAGCTTTTTTAACTGCTATTGCTCTTGACTGATGCATGAACATAAATTCTTTAATTATTGATTTCTCAACCTTAGTAATTGCTCTTCAACCTCATTTCTTTGCTGTTTTGCATTGTTGATGGTACATTGTAACTCTAGAAGCTAGATACATTTTTCCACATATCAGTTTGAATCTAAATATTGGGAAGTCATTGATACACTGATTTTCCCATTGAATTTGCCTTTTGAACTCTTTGAGCCATACTATCTAATTAATGGCACACATTCTATCACTTTGTCACTCCCTTTCTTCTTTGAATTTGTTTCAATCTTCCCATTGTTGTCTTCTTCCTTCTGTAAATGCATCTGGCTTCTGTGTATCAATCCCAGTTGCTGTTCAAGCTTTTATTCTTAAAAATATAAGATGCCAAGGACACGGGCAAAGGCGAGTGCACATTTGACGTCAATCAAGATTGAAGAACCACCAAAGCCCCCCAAGATAGAACCAGAAGAACAGGTGGACTTTGATGGGGATGTTGAGGAGGAAGTTGAATATGAAGAAGTAGAGGAAGAAGTTGAAGAAGAAGAAGAGGAAGAAGTTGAAGAAAAAGTTGAGGAAGATGAAGATGAAGAAGAGGAGGAAGAAGAAGAAGAAGACGATGATGATGAAGAAGAAGAAGATGATAAGAAAGGAGTGAAAGATGAAGAAATGGATAATGTTGAAGACGACGAAGATGTAAAGAAAAAACATGAAGAACTTCTTGCACTTCCTCCTTATGGTTCAGAGGTATATCTTGGTGGAATACCTCTTGATGCATCTGAAGATGACTTGAAAGAGTTCTGTGAATCTGTAGGAGAAGTCACAGAGGTATCTTTCTCTCTCTCTTATATAAATATTATATATATCAATATATGTATATATTCATATTTTTGATGTTAATTAACATATAACAGGTTCGAATAATGAGAGGCAAAGACTCAAGTGAGAATAAAGGCTATGCTTTTGTGACCTTCAGGACTAAAGATTTGGCTTCTACTGCCATCAAGGAGCTTAATAATAGTCAGTTGAAGGTATTGCGAATAGTTTTGAAATTGCTACCTTTACATTTAATGATGCTCCATCCTATTAAAAATTATAGTTTTCTCAGGTTTTTGACTTCACATTGTTTTTATGTTATCTCAGGGTAGAAAAATTAAGTGCTCAACATCCCAAGCGAAACATAAATTATTTATTGGTAATGTTCCTAAAAACTGGTCACTGGAAGACATGGAGAAGGTTGTCAAAAGGGTTGGACCGGGCATTAATTCTGTAGAGCTGTTAAAGGTTTAACCACTGATTCATTTATTATAGTCATTGTATATATCTGCTAGTATTGAGCATCAAAAGACATGCAGATGGTTGAACATCTAATGGTTGAATATCTAATATTTTTTTGTGTATTTTATTATAGGACCCACAAAACTCCAGACGGAACCGTGGTTTTGCTTTTATCGACTATTATAACCATGCGTGTGCAGAATATTCAAGGCAAAATATGTCAAAGCCTGAGTTTAAGCTTGATGATAATGCTCCAACTGTTAGCTGGGCTGACCCAAAAAATGCTGAGGCATCAGCTTCTTCTCAGGTGCTTACAGCTTGATGAACATTTTCCGTTTTTTTTTCTAATATAGTTTACACACATCATCATTTCATTTTTGTTTTTATGCAGGTTAAGGCAGTGTATGTTAAAAACTTGCCAAAAAATGTTACTCAGGAGCAGTTAGAAAAGATATTTGAGCACCATGGGAAGATTACAAAAGTTGTTCTTCCTCCTGCAAAGGCAGGTCATGAGAAGAGTAGGTTCGGTTTTGTTCATTTTGCAGACCGATCTAGTGTTTTGAAGGCTCTTAAGAACACCGAGAAGTATGAGCTTAATGGTAATGATAAATCGATAATGACTGGTTAATCAAGGCTTATGATGTTTTTCAAATAAATAATAATTTGACATATTTGTAATTAGGGCAAAAGTTGGAGTGCTCTCTTGCTAAACCCCAAGCAGACCAGAAATCGCCCGGAGGATATTCAAGCTCACAGAAGGCTGCTATACTTCCAACCCAGCCTCGTATGGGTTATGGTTTGGTTGGTGCTGCAGGCTATGGTGCTTTGGGTGCAGGCTATGCTTCAGGATATTCACAGGTGTGCTTTTCTAATCATCATCATCATCATCGTACTTAGTATATCCCACCAATAGCAAAGCTATGGTAGGGTCTGAGGAGGGTAAGATGTAGACAGCCTTACCTCTACCCCATGGGGATAGAGAGGCTGCTTCCGGTGAGACCCCCGGCTCGATAGTAGTTTTGCATCAAGCCTTGGACATATTACATAAGGCACATAGCACTCAATCATCGGGACGCCGGCTGATTGGTGCATGTACCCTTGTCTTTCGGCTATCAACGCCACCACATGATGCTTGATTAACCTTCCATCACCTTTAACGTTATTTTCACAAAATTAGTAAAATAACGTCAAAATTAGTGCAATTTTACTTTTGCCCACCCGAGGGTTCACACATATATACATTATATGCGCGCACCGCAAGCAGGGCACGTGTGCTTTTCTAATCTATTCTGTATTTCTGTTATATTTATTGTTATGAAATTGATGATTTTGAGCTTATTTTTATGCTTAATATACTATTGTTTCACAGCCTCTTATGTATGGAAGGGCACCCGGGACAGCTGGCATGGCTATGATGCCAATGCTTTTGCCTGATGGAAGGATTGGATATGTTCTGTAAGTGTAAATCTATTTAGGATATAGTTTATCATGACTATATTTGATGTTTTAACTTTTAAGCCAATGCGGGTTTTTGTCTGTGACAGGCAACAACCAGGTGTACAGCCACACACTCCACTACCAGCTCCACAACAGCAAAGAGGAGGTGGCGGTGGTGGTGGTGGTCGTCGAGGTGGAGGTGGCGGTGGTGGTGGTGGTCGTCGAGGTGGTCATGACAGTGGAGGTAGGGGACGTAGCCGCTACAACCCTTATTAGTCTAAATGTTAATTGGTGTTTCGATTTTAACTTCTATAACATGAGTACTTATTTTAAACATGGAAGGGCTTGAATAATTGAACTTCCCTTATTGTTCACATGCTAGTTTTACTTTGCTCTTAAGTATCATAATTATATTTATGTATGATGTAGCTGAATTTGTCATGGTACTGCTAAATACCACATGTAGCATTACGGCCATACAGGTGCGAACCTTTTAACTCTTCTATTAGATAAAGAGGCTGTTTGGGTGGAGAGTTTGGTCCAATTGGCAAAGCCATTGGACTTTGGTGTTAGTGTGGTGTTGCTCCTTTTAAGGTCATGGCTTCATGGGTCACCAAAGGCGGATTTGCTGTAATTTAGCTTTTTAAATGTAAGATAAAGAGGCTGATCTAAACTGAGATCCCTGGCTCTAAAAGCTGTTATAAATGATGTTAAAGATGCAATTTCCAAGCTATATAAATATACTAATTAGGTCCTATTAATATGTGTGACCAAGTAAAATTCAAAGGCTAAGCATATTAGAGACTGGGTATCTATCTTGTTAGGCTCTTTATGTCGTAGTGTAATATTGGGGCTGTTCTTAAAAACCCACTTGACTACTATTGTTGACTTTGGCATTTTGTGATTATGTATATAACTATGTATAAGACCATAAGAGCATTCGCAATCGTTTCCACATCCATATAATTTTAACAAAAAACATATTTATCCCCAAATTTTAGTTTTAGAGATGATTTAGAAAAACCTTTTAAACCACTTTCATTATATCCATCCATATTCAATTAAATAACTTAAAAAATATAAAGTATAAATATTAGGAGTGAATAGCGAGTCCCTATATTTAGATAACTACCTTAACTTCCCCTCAAATTTTAGGGTTGTGGTACGGGATGTGATGTGAAATTGTGAATTCTACTTGAACTGAAAAAAAGAGTTCTTTGTAACTTACTAAAATTTTGGAGATGGAGATAAAAATAGATAATCAAATGAGACTGCTATTAATATAGATAAAAGTGTAGGAAAAATCGTAATTCCATTTTTTATGTATGTAAATTGTAAACTCCAACTGTTTTTCCTAATTTGAATGACTTGCATAAACTCATTCAACCTAAATTCGATTAACTTATAGGGATCGGATTATTTGAGTTTTTTTTTTCCAAATTAGAGTCGAATTCGAGTACAATCTTCAAATTCAATAATTAACTTGATGCGAATAACTTGAAATTCAACACTCCTATATGTGAAAACAATTACAAGTGGTATATGAGCACAATTATAAATGGTAAACCAACATAACTATAACAATAACCGTTTTATAATTTTTATGTGTAAATAGACGCAAATACCTCTCACTCATGTATATACCAACATAAAAGTAGAACATAGAAGTATCACACTCTCATCACTTCACACGCGTGAAATGAAAGCCACACAATATATATAAAAATATATATATACACTAGTTTGTATCCCGCGTGTCACGCGGGTTACTTTTAGTTTTTTTATTTTCATATATTATTGATGGTTTAGGATGTTAATTAATTAATATTTATAATAATATTTTACAAATGTTGAGATGCAAATGATGAATTGGCTGAAGTTGTCATATCATCTCATCTATGTGGTTGAGTGATGACACATGGTAGTAAGTTTCAAACGATTTATTCGGGTCATGTTCTTATCCCTTAACATGTTTATTTTGCAATAGTGCTTTAATTATTTATTTATCATGGTTTTTGAAACAGTTAGTTTATAAATTCAAATTTGTTCGCTAGCAAATGAACAAAATGATTGAAGATGGTTATCATCTTCATAACAATGAATCACTAATATAAATTGGTAATATATGTCTGAAAAATGATTCTATAGCTAATAAATGTTTTATTAATGTTTCCATACAAAATATATAATTTACCATTATAGTAGCAAACTTCAAATCCTCAGTTACTTCCAAGGACACGTAGATTGTATTCTCCAACTCCCTTTCTATCCAATTTCCGTGTTTCCAAATACACCCTTAACTGAAGTAACAATCTCGCAACTTGAGTTTAGATCAGACTTAATAATTGTAATCGCTTCGCCTATATCGCCATCCTCCACAACACTAACCGCACTGCCCTTATCACTCGTTTGACTATTTGTTGTTTCGTGGAACCATCTTGAACTTTATCAAAAACCTCTTTCTTTATACTATTAATTAACAAAAAAATGTAGGCATAAAGTTTCATGCCCAAATTCAGTATTTTTTTCCCTTTTTTTTCATCCCTAAACTTTCAGTCCCAAATGGTAAAACTAAAAAAAACTGAACCCACTGTAAAATCCAGATCAATCGCAATCTAACGGTTTTAAAAAACCCAAGATACCGGTGAATATACCAACACAATTATCTTTGTTGTAAAGGATATTCGACTCATGTTTTACCCAAAGCGAACCCTAATAATGTATGCACCAAATACTTTATTTTATCACGCTTTATATAGTTACTAAGTAATCTAAAAGACGCCCAGTGACAATTTAACCAACTTTTACAAACGTGTTTAACCGATCAAACCAACACTCGTGAGTGATTAAAATGCCACAACCCTTACATAAACGTGTTTAACTAAATTTGCAAAGCGCCACTAAACGCATTTTATTTACTGTTTTCCGGCCCCAAAACACTGGAAAATCTACATCCTCAGCTATTTTTGTTCAGCCATCCAAACTCGTAACAGGTAATCATTCGCTAATCTTTAATACTTGGACGTTCCCCGTTGAACCTTAAAAATTTAGATGAAACCTCACTAATCTGTAAATCTATAATCAAAAGCACTTAGAGAGGTACCTTTTATGTCGTTAGATTTAAACGCTGAATGTTCCTTTCTAGTGATTTGTTGAATCTTTGCTCCCTCCGGACATATAATTGTAACTATGTTAATACTAATTTGGCTTTCGGTATTCATATTTGTAATAAGCCAAAAACATTTAGCTACCAAACAATAAAGCAACTGGGAACCTAACTTTAAAAGTAAAACCTAAGATTTTTCAAAACTTACAAATGCAAATTCAATACAGTGCCTCTTGCAAATTTAAAATAACACATAAGAAAATTGGTGTACAGAGTAACCCATTTGACTTAAAAGTCAACATGCCATCACATATATATTAATAATGTAACAACTTAAATTTGTATTCGAAGTGGTGCGACTGTTCTAGACCTATCAGTGTAAGGGCAACCGATGGACCCTCTAAATAATAACAGAACAACCTTTGTTTTATTCACAAAAGCAGAATGTTAGAATGCAAACAGATGTGCATATTGAAGGCTTTTGATCCTATACAAAACAACCAAATCAATATATACTTTTGTTATATATATATAAATTTTCCATTTATGCTTGGACTAAAATAGCATTTGTTTATTGAATAAACAAACTTCCGTCAAAAGGTTCATTTACTTTGAATAAAGAAAACAATTAACACTGAACCCAATAATACACTTGGCATCATTAGATATACCTTGTTAACATTGAACCCGATTCGCCAAAGAACCAACATCATCAGGTTTAATATGAATAATGAGTTCTAGGCTTTAGGAAGGATTTATCATAAAATTAATACACTACAAATCCATAAATTAAAAACTGAAAAACATAAATATGGCATAATGATGAATTGCTATATAGTTTCTTACAAATGAAGTACCCGTGGTTCAAAGTTTAATGAAGAGGAATAACCAGGCACCAAACATGTTGCTCCAACCTCCATCACCATCTCTAACACCAATCAATCAACAAATCAATTAAGGTCAGAGAATTAGAGATTTGATATTAAAAAGAGAAGGGTGAAGATACCTTTAAGAATTCTTTGGCTTGTAAAATTAGAGATTGAAAGGTTAGAAATCAGTTTTTAATCATCTATTGGCATCCAACGTACTAACCTTGAATCAAATTAGCCTTGAATTAATCCATCAAATACTTAACCAGTTGATCAAATTAGCGTCGAATTAAATAAGAAAGATTACCCGATCAGAGTTGTGATTAAGAGGAGGCAGTTCTTTGAATCATTCAATTGAAATATTGTATAACCTGAAATTAAAATCAAGATTAAAAGAAGATTATCTGGTGGTTATTGAAGAAGATGATCCAGACGGTGGTTAGAGAGTGTGAAAAGGATGCCCATAGGGTTTGTGAGAGGGTGAGGTTAGGAATTAGTTATGACCCGTGTAAGATTTATTTGGGTCAAACCGGGTTAAATCAATGAGAGTTTACCATTCAAAAATCGAGCAATCTGGTGGCTTTTAAAAAGGGGGGAGCGACCACATCGCGACACCTAGGATTTTTGGGTTTTCGTTTATATATATTATAGATAGCCCACACGTAATAAGTAATAACCTATGCAATGAGACTTGCATGCGTTAGAGCTATACGTGCATTTAAGTCTTTGTTAACGTACGTAGTCCTTTCATTTTCGGTAAAAACCATCAATGTAGTTTTTAGCATTAGTATACTACTATACTTTATCTTTTGTTATAAGAAATGACAAGAAAAATAATATATAAAGTGTACAAGAGGTCAACTGTCACGTTTTATATATTTCGTCTACTTAATCATCAATTCAGTGTCACTTCGTCAAATTAACCTCTTCGCAACATCTCTTTTCCACCACCTGATTACAATTTAGCGTTTAGAGTTTAGGGTTTAAGGTTTAGATGAGTCCAACGACAGTTAATTTTCGAATCCTTCGGTTCCATAACTGCGAAGGTTGCATTCGAAAGCTGGGAATCGCGTTGCACCAAATTGATGATGTCGAACTAGTAGAAATCGACCCCGTGACTGGACATGTCACAATATCCACTTCTAAACACCCTGAAGTAATCAGAAACGCTATCAACTCAAAACCAAGAAACAAGTCATCATTTTGTCACGAGAAATAAACCCTAGAACCCAAAACCCTAACTTTACGAGACCTCATGATCAAGGTACCATAAACGTTCAAGAGTTAGCCGAAGCCTTGTTTAGAGTGTCACAAGCCGAAGGATTAAATAACGTTGAGTTGGTTGGAGATCTTAATTCCAATTCATTCAGACTCAATTTCAATAGTAGTGTTAACTATATGGGGGATGTTATTAATAATACTGACTACGAGTTTCTTCCTCCTCCACCGCGAACCATCATTGAGCCACCAGTGCCGCCACCGTTCCCGACAACAGGTGATCAACTACCGGTGTATGGGTATCCGCCCGAGTTCTATGGATTGTGTACAACTTGTAGTCATGATCATAAAAATAATAGGTGTTGTAGCATTCTCTAAGAAAGGTGGTGCAATCACTTTCTACTACTTGTGTTCTTTTGTTATAATATTATTTTTATAGTAAGGTATTGTCGTGAGTTAGAAGGTTTTGAGTTCATTTGTGTGTATTTTTGAAAGTTTTTGAATAAATGTATGCGGTACGTAGATGAAAAGTATATATGCATGGGTTTGCATAAATAAAACTAAATATACTTTTTAATAGATGGAGTTCTATCACGATCGAGTTCTATCATTTGATAATTATTTATTGTGTTTTAATTCAAACTGTAAACATGTGTTGCTATGTTTTGATATTTTATCAACAATTTAACATAATAATTATTAGTAAGTTAATTCATGACACTACAACAAACAATTTCTTTTTTTTTTTTTTACTTTTAGAGTTTTAGTAACATCACAGGCACACACTTCAAAATATGTAAACTATGTAACAAGTTAAATATTCTAAACTAATCCTTGTGATAAATACTCACATTTAAAAATCAGGATAAATGGCTTAAAATTAATACTCCCTCCGTCCTATTTTAAATGTCTATTTTTGGTTGTCCCAATTTAAATGTCATTTCTATACATATAAATTCAATTTTTAATTGTGTCCTTACTATTACATATACTAGATGTTTCATTTTACAAAACAATTATTACATTAAAGGACATTATTGTCATTTTACAAATCATAAAATAAAATAAGCAAATATTTCTTAATTTGTATGTTCCATGATATTTAAAATGGGACGAAGGAAGTAGTTTTTTAGGTATGCATAAATTTATATGTTTTGTCTTTAAAGCTGCGTGTACTACTTACGAGAACAATATATTTTATCACAACAATCCCGTTTTCGATAAAATTTATATTAAAATCTTAAAAAACCACAGTTTTGTTTATTTTATTTAAAATTACCAAACAAATTATTTGAGATAAAATCAAATTAAGTATTAAATTAAATAATAATGTAATAGAAAATTTTAATTTAACAATGAGATAAAAGTACATAATTGGCTCTCATCATTTTCATTTTACTAGACTGGCTCGCAAGATGCTGTCCACTCCCCAGCCGCTCACGGAACCGCAAACCTTAGCCAAATAAGTAATAACTTTTTGTGAACGATTTCAAAAGAAGGCGTGTGATTCACTAGTGACGGTGACTTTGATGGAAAATGCAATCTTGACCAAAACATGCCTTTCACTTTGATTAAATTAGGCCCACTTGTGGTGGCCACCTGGAAAATATATCTACATCAATTTGATTAAAAACAATCTCTTTGTTATCTAGGTCCAGAAGGTTTGAATATGGAAGTAAACTATTCTTGTTTTGAATTGTTTTCGCTTTTCATACACTTAGTTAGAACAAGTCAATATAACTTTTATAGTTTTTAAGAGAGAAGTATATTTATTTGATATTCTAACTTTTCGGCTACTTGTTTTAAAATTTCAGGATTACAAGCATAAGACTATTAGATTGTCCTCAAATAATTAGAACCAAGAGTTGGTATTTTTAAGTAAGAGTACATAAATAAGACGGTGAAAGAACGACTTGCTAATTATAGCCGTTCAAAAAAAAAAAGATTACATATTAAATATATATAGAGATAAAGATAAATGTTTGAATATTAGAAAGGTGGTGATAATGTATTTACGTGATATTATGACATTTAGTGTTCTTGATAAATAAGTGATTTTCTGATGTTATAGTTGGGTTGATTAGACATGTTTCTAGCATTTTTGTTATCTTAGCCTAGATTAAATTATCGATTCCAATTCCTAATACCAACTACAATCTTAAATCAGATAATAAGTGATTCCTATGACCAACTACAATTTTTAATTATTATTTTTATTGAAAATCTGAACCTATTGATTTGGTCCATATTAACCTACTACCATTTTTAATGTGCAAATGGATAGAAATAAAATCTTTAATACGAAGAAAATGTGGGGTTTATAGATAATACACCAATACCCCATTGTCATTATCAGCGGTCCCTAAACATGAATGGCGGAAAACCTTTCACCTAATGTTCGAGGTGAAGTGATAAGGTTTGCTATTTGACTTGTTTCCAACATTAATCATACGATCCTTACTAAAATAGGTCATCATAAATTACAAAACAAGTTCACATATCATGTCTCATCTTGAAGAGCTAGACCACTTAAGAATTCCATTTGATGACATCAAATCCGCCACCAACAATTTCTCTCACCAAAATTTCCTAGGCCAAGGTGGATTCGGGCGGGTCTACAAAGGTAAGCTCCCCTCCTCTGGCTCAAGTGAGTTGGGTACGATGGTCGCTGTAAAGCGGTTAGACCTGAAGTTGGGTGGGCAAGGAGAAAATGAGTTCCTAACGGAGATTCTTATGCTTGCTAGTTACAAACATGACAATCTAGTTTCTCTAGTTGGATTCTCGGATGAAGGTAACGAGAAAGTTCTTGTTTATAAGCATGAGGTTAATAAGAGCCTCGACAACCATCTGGCTTCAACAAACCTTACATGGGAGCAACGTCTGAGAATTTGTCTTGGTGCAGCACGAGGGCTCGAATATCTTCATGATGGTGTTGGAGCAGGGCACAGGGTGCTACATCGAGACATAAAAAGCTCTAATATTTTGCTAGATGCCAACTGGGAAGCTAAAATTTCAGATTTCGGATTGTCTAAAATAGGTCCTGTGAATCAACAATTCACTTTTCTTGTAACAATTGCTTGTGGCACGTTGGGCTATGTTGATCCACTATACATAAAAACTGGGGTAATTACAAAAGAATCTGACGTGTATTCTTTTGGAGTTGTGTTATTTGAAGTCCTGTGTGGAAGACTTGCAATGATTGGGAAATATGAAGACGAGCGTAGATTTCTATCTCGCCTTGTGAAACTTCATCAAGAAAAGGGGACGTTACACACGATCATAATCCCTGATCTACTAGATCAAATGAAGCCGTATTCATTAGAAGTGTTCTCCAATATTGCTTTTCAATGCCTGAATGAAGATCGCAAACAACGCCCAACCATGGATTTTGTTGTCAGAGGTTTAGAGATTGCCTTAAAACACCAACTTGTAAGTAATCATGATATTCTTTAAATAATATGCTATTACAGTATATTTTGACACACAACATATCATAGACTTTGTGTTATTGGATATTAGGATACACAAACAACCGGTTCAGACTCTCGAATTGTAGGTTATCGTTTCTTTTACATTCGTTGTGTAGTTTAACGTGATGTAACTAAACCATGTGTTATCTGATGGTAGCGTACACGAACCAGGCTATGGGGATCAGTGATTAGTGGATGGCCATTTGTGTACCAGCTTGAGAACAATGAAAAGTTGAGGAAGATAACAATAGGTCACGACCGTTGGATTCATTCACTCATATTTACATTGGAAGATTCTAATGGTTTGTTGCATTCTTCTGAACAATATGGTGGACTCAATAACCCTACCAACAAGGGGGTTCAAATGTCTATGGTCATAAACTCTTATCCCTACGTTTTATTTTATGGTTAATTAATTGGTAATTAATTAATTACTAGTATTAACACCCCGAAGGTGTAAAAACTAAAAACGTTTATTTAATTCAAGTATTAACACCCATGCTAGTAACTTTGTGAACCATTAAGAAAAACGAACGAAGAGTAGACATAAAAACATTAAACCACGCACACCGGTTGCCGCGTGTCCACATGCAAAAATTAAACCGAAACGTACAACATTAGACAAAGTTAACTAATTTGATCGACTTAGGATCCACATGTCGTGACAGAGCTATTAAACGGGAGAAAAATAGACCACACGTGTGGCATCGTGTTAACTTGAATAAAAAATTTGTAAAGATGTGTATAGGAGATCGATGTTGTAATTGGGAAAATGTTGAGGTTAAATATGAAAAATGGTTTGTAATTTGTAAAAGATGAAAAGTATATGATAGAAAGTTAAAAAGTAATAATGATGGTACACATTAGAATGCACAATGTGCAAACAATAATGTGTAGAAACTTTATAATTGTATGTATATATATTGTAAAAAAAGTTGAGCTAATAAGTAAACTCTTATATATCGATGTACGTAGCCGGTTGCTTCTCCTACGAAAAGATATATTATTATTCTTCTTATTATTACTTTTGAATATTTTAGAATGCAAAAGGTGTTAACATGTTGATATATTTTCAATTTTATAGATAACTTTTGAAGAAGGCGAAGAAATAATTGGAATCTCGGGAGCTGTTGGGAGACGTTATGGTCTTGAGTTAATCACGTCTTTATCATTTGTGACAAACAAAACGACGTATGGACCTTTTGGTGAGGAGGACAATATTCGCCCAAGAAAAAAGGCACAATTTTCAAGCTCATGGAACTTGGGTTCATTTCATGGGTTCTATGGCCGTTGTGGCTGGTACGTGGAAGCCCTGGGTTGCTGTTTGAAGACCAACATTTGAAAGCTTTTTATATATGTATGCAAAACGAACTTTAATAGTTAATACTGATACTTTAATTGAGGACACTTGTTGGTTTCACTTTTGTTGCCAAGTGAAATCTCATCTTAATGGAGAATTAACTCTTGTCTACTTTTGAAGATGAGTAGTCCATGGAACTCTGCCACTTTACACACTTTATTTTTAATCATTTTTGTTATTTAATTTCCAAATGATCCTATTACACACTTTTATGGCTGTTCACGAATTGAACCGAACCGAACACGGGCATCCTCATACTTGGTTTGGTTTGAAAGCGAGCCGAACCGAGCGGATTGAATTTAAAGAAACGAGCGATATCTTTATGCTTGAACTTGGTTTGGTTTTGAAACCGAGCGGCTTGGTTCGGTTTGGTTTTGCTTGATTTCGTACAAAGTTTCCAATTTTAAATTTCTAAAACTTCAAAATATCATTAATTCAAGAATTTCAACTCTAAATTGTCTAAACTTTTACCTTTAAAATGTATAAAACTCATACAACAAAACATATATAAAACGAGTGGCTATGGTTTAAATTTGAACTTTGAATTCAACACAAAAGAGGAAAATTTTAAAAACTTTAAAAAACATTATACTTTTATTTATATACATAAAGTTTATATATAAAACTAATAAATAAAAAATAATTCGAGCAAAACGAACCGAACCAAACCGAGAGAGGCTTTGCTCGTGCTTGGATTGCTTTCAAACCGAACTGAGCCGAACGTCTCACTTCCAAATCGAGCCGAAATCGAACGAGCATTTTTCGAGCAAAATTCGAGCGAACGAAGAACGAGTGACGAGCTGTTTGGACAGCCCTACACACTTTAACGAACTTGATTAGTGCAGCCACTCATGCTTACATGATAGTGGCGTGACAACGTGTTATTTTATTTTTTTTAGTAAACTATTACACATAGTCTTAAGTGCCATTTTAGGCATTAAAACATTTGAGCACAATGAGTACCCCAGTCTTTTTCTAACGTTAGCCTATTGGTTTTATGAAAAAACCCAAAACCTTAAAATAAATAAGTTTGTGCAAACCTGTAGAGTGTAGCCCAACAAAAAAAATTAATAGTTTATTCTATATGAAAAAATAAAAAGTGCTGAGCTCAAAGCCTCAAACTAGATCTTTATTTCAGGTTAAACCCCATTTTAAATTTTTAATAAGCCCAATTTCTCTCAAATGCCCAAATAAGCCCACAATCCCATTAACCCAATTTCCGTTTTGTACTTTTGTCTCCCCAAAGTAGAAACCCATCAAAAAATCTACCAGAAAGACAGTTTGTAATCAATTTACTTATTTGATACCACCATGGTTTAAAATAATTTCATTTCGAATATACCCAAACAACATGTATTTAGAGTTTACTCAATTTGCTGTCAACGCTTTAGTTTAAACATAGTTTAATAACCGGTTAACCGACCCGACCCGAAAATTGAACCGAAACCGAACCGGCTTGAAACCGATTGAAATTATGTATAAACCAGTTTGGAACCGATTGAAACCGTATGCTCGGAACCGGTTTGTAATTTTCTCCTCCAAAACCTGTTTCAAACCGGTTAACCGAACCGAAACCAGGCAAAACCTGACAAAAACCGGTCAATACCCGAACCAAAACCGATCAAAACATGGTAAGAAACCGGATTCAACCCGAAACGAAACTGGTTTTGACTTTTGTTGACTAAACGAACCGGTTTCAACCCAAACCGGTTTTGAGTTTTAAACCGGTTTGTGCACCTCTAACCAACGAAGATCGAGGTTGCTATTTCCTTTCCCCTTCATATTCTTTCTATTTTATTTCATAGTTTGCTAACCAAAATTCTCATGAAGTCTCTTGGCCACTTGAGAATCTCATTTGATGACATCAAATCCGCCACTAACAACTTTGTTAATCAGAATTTTCTTGGCTAAGGTGGATTTGGACCGGTCTACAAAGGTCAACTCGATCCCCTCCTCCGCCAGTTCATGCGAGTCCGTACAGTTTGTCGCTGTAAAGCGATTAGATCGATGTGAAGGGCGGGCAAGGAGAACATGAGTTTTTAATGGAGATTGTTATGCTTGCTAGTTACAAACATCACAACCTCGTTTCTCTAGTTGGATCTCAGATGAAGGTAATGAGAAAGTTCTTGTTTACAAACACGAAGTTAATGGAAGCCTCGACAAACATCTCTCCTCTACAAACCTTTCAAGGGAGCGACGTCTACGGATATTTCTAGGTGTCGCACGAGTACTTGAGTATCTTCATGATGGTGTGGGAGGGGGGCACAAGGTGCTACACCGTGATGTAAAAAAAGCTCTAATACACTACTAGATGCCAATTGGGAAGCTAAGATTACGCATTGTCTAAAATAGGTCCAACTAATCAGTAATTCACTTTTCTTGTCACTAATGCACGTGGCACGCTTAGCTATCTTGATACACTATATGTAAATACTGGGATCCCTACAAAAGAATCAAACGTCTATTCTTTTGGAGTTGTATTATTTGAAGTCATGTGTGGGAGACTTGCAATGATCGGGAAACATGAAGACGAGCGCAGTTTTCTATCTCGCCTAGTGAAGCTTCATAAAGCGAAGGGGACACTATACAAGATCATACTCCCTAGTCTACTAGAGCAAATGAGTCCTTATTCCTTAGAGAGTTCTCCAATATTGCTTTCATTGCTTGAATGAAAATTGCAAACAACGCCCAATGACGGATTCAGGTGTCAATGGCTTAGAAAGTGCTTTAAAACATCAGCTTGTAAGTAATCTCAATATTCTTAAACTTAGATTGTAATTTTGTTGTGGCCGTATTAGAATTTGAAGTTTGAACTTACAATCACAAACTTTGCGTTATTAAATGTAGGTTACATGGACAGCCGTTTCAAAAGCTCAATTTGTAAGTTTTCATTTATTTTAAACTTAATTGTAATTTTTGTGAAATCAAAATTGCGAACTGTTACATTTGGTGTTAGGGTTCAAGAACCAAGTTATGGGGATCAAAGACGGGCGGATGGGTGTAAGTTAATTTGGAAATAGGAATAAGAATGCATTGTATTAAGATTATCATCTAGGTAGATTAAGATAAGAGTTAATTATTTTTGCCTAAAATTTTGGTTTCTAGGTTGTAGACTTGTGGGGACCTGTATTGAGCCGTGATCTCAAAAACATGAGAACGTTCATAACAACACTAGCTAGTTGATGAATCAGGGCCTCGATTTAGGAATTCGCTTAGGGCTCCCGAAATGATGAGACTCAAAATTTTAACATTTGCTTGTGAGAAATCCAACTGCTTAATAAAGATGAACTCATAATAAAAATAATCCTGAATAGTTTTGTTCTCACAGAGTCAGTTTTGTTCGTTTTTGTGTGTATTAATAACTCACATATATACACCTATATTTGCGTATATGGTTAGTGTGATCTATAAGGGGTTATAGGCTTGTTAATCACCTGGAGATAATTATTTGCCATGTTTATCTAAATCAAATGTTATGATCAGTTATGTCAGTATTACTTGTATAGTTGTATCATGTATGTATACGATAACTTGCAAATGGAAATCAGAAGAGTAAAAAATCAGAATGCTTGGCAGAAACGGAGAACTAGCAGTCACAAGGGCCAGGCCAAAAAAATGGTAGGTTTTGGATTTTGTATGCATGATTTGGATAATTTCTGAATTGTGTATATTACTTTCATATTAAAGCAATTTGTGCGCACACCGAATCAATAATCAGATAAAACAAAAAATGTTTCTCAAAGAAGATGTTCTTTTATGTGAAAAACAATGTATAAAATTGTGTTTTAAATCAGACCAGATAAATCCCTTTATATATGGTTCGGACAATCACAATGATTGGATGAAATGTTGCAACTCTTCATGAAAGAGTGCAACATATCTTTTTAGAATATCACATCTTGTTTTTCACTTATTTGTTAACATCACATATTGTGTTTTTCACTTATTTGTTAAAGGAGCTTATATTTAGTAAATAAAAAGGACTTACATGTCTGGCTTTTTTGAACCGCTCGGTCTTATTGATTTATCTAATTCATTTGACATGCACATTTAAGGTAAAGCACAACCCAAATCTACCTATTAATTGTATGCAAGCTTAGAGCAATTGTTAGAAAATTAAAGCATTTGTTTTATTGTTTATTACCTGTTTGGAAGTGGTATGGTACTAAATTGTACTAATGCAACACTAAGCATGCCATTTTATTTCAAAGTAAGATGCACTTTGAAGGTTGTTTCAGCATGCTGCAGCTTGGGTTGTAATCTTACCGATCAATTACTTGTGCTTACACATCAAAAGATCTGGCGGTATTACACATAACATGTATCTAGGGCTGAGGTTTTTTTTCCGGAGCATCTGACTCGCACTCGATCTCTAGACATAATCCTAAATCTACACCAAGGAACTAGAACCCTCAATCACTTGCGGAGAAACACCTTCTTAATTAAAGACATAATTTTAAATTAGTTAGTCTGTATAAAGAAAAAGTAAACGGTCTACATATATATTTGAATGAAACCGATATACTTATTTGATGCCAACTTGCTTTAAAACTAATTTAATGTCGAATATGGTTTGGAATTCGATCAAATGTGCATTCTATATATTATATATGTATTAGGTACATTGGAATAAGTCTGGAGTAATACAATATTTGTATTACTCAATGCACATCTCTACATTCATATACCCAAACAACATAATTAAAGTCAACTCAGTTTGCTGTCAAAGCTGTACCTAACCTTGTATTATAATTATACTAGTGTAAACACAGTTTAATATAGTCCGTTTTTCAAGTCACCTAGGAGATAGAGGTTGCCATTTTCTTTCCCCTTCACAATCTTAACAAAATTCACATGATGTCTCTTCCTCAAGAGCTAGACCACTTGAGAATCCCATTTGATGACATTAAATCTGCCACCAGCAATTTCGACTACCAAAATTTCCTCGGCCAGGGTGGATTTGGGCCGGTCTACAAAGGTCGACTCCCCTCCTCCACCCGCTCATGTGAGCCAGGCACAGATGTCGCAGTAAAGCGGTTAGATGTGAAGGGCGGGTGTAGGGGTATGGTACTAAACCCTGCTTACGACCTTAATTTATTATGTCTGGCTTATTTTATTATATGGACTAATACAATATTATTGGGCTGAGGGGGTTTTGTGGAGGTAACCCTAACTGGGCTAGGCCCATTAGGGTACCATGATGGTGGCCATGAGGCTCCCTATATAAGGAGGTCTCCACTTCCTTATTAAGGGTTGTTGTTGTTGCTCTCAATAAGAGCCACCACCATAACCATTTTTGTGTCTGTAAACAAGAGATTCTTGAGATTTCTTAGCAGTCACCTCTACACCCCCAAAAAGTCATTGCAGATCTCAAGCTACCGGAGAAGAATATGAAGTCGTGGCTCGTTTATCTCGAACACCGAGGAACATCGTCTTGGATCAGGTCAGATTCATTTCATGTTTCGACATTGGCGCCATCCGTGGGACGGCAACGAGCTATCCTTCGATCTTCGTCTCGGTTCTCAGATCTGTTCATCCGTTATTCTAGATCTGTGATTTTCTCCTCTCCCAAGAAAAATCCAGATCTGGAAGTTCACAGAAAGATGTTTCAAGATTTGTTCCATTAAAGCTCAAAAAGGATCCATAGATCTAAAAGATGCTTCCAGATCTGTGTAAAAATGAAGCTGAAAAAGATTTGTAGATCCAAAAAGAAACTACCTGATCCGGACGGTCAAGCCTCCGGATCTGTGATGGTTTTAAATTCTCTCCACTTCGGATCTGGTTTACAGATCTAGATCTAGGTTATAGATCTGGATTTTAGGTTTAAAATTACATCATATACTGCGCCATCGCCATCGCGGAAAAATGTGATGGCCGCACGTGCGCCATCGCAGATAAGACTCCTGACGCCGTGCATGCGCACCCGCGAGTCATCACTTCGCCGCCATGCATGCGCTCCCGCAAAAACCCAACACGCGGATCGGAAGACGACTCCATGCCTTTGGTTTTGCGCAGAAGACTTCACCGCCATGCATGCGCGCCCGCGAGTCACCACTCCGCCGCCATGCAAGGGCACTGCGGAGGATCAAGATTCTGCTACCATGCATGCGCGTCACTGGAGATCAAGTCTCCGCTTCCATGCATGCGCAGTGCCGAAGATCAAAACTTCGCCACCATGCATGTGCGCCCACGAGTCACCACTCCGCCGCCATGTATGCGCACTATCAAAGATCAAGATTCCGCTGCCATGCATACGCGCCAAACTTAAAGGTTGGGAATCCTCAACCCATAAGGCCACGCGCCAAACTTAAAGGTTGGGAATCCTCAAACCCATACGGCCACGCGCCAAATTTAAAGGTTGGGAATCCTCATAAACCCATAAGGCTAAGCGCCAAACTTAAAGGTTGGGAATCCTCAAACCCATAAGGCCACGCGCCAAACTTAAAGGTTGGGAATCCTCATAAACCCATACGGCCACGCGCCAAATTTAAAGGTTGGGAATCCTCATAAACCCATACGGCTAAGCGCCAAACTTAAAGGTTGGGAATCCTCATAAACCCATAAGGCCACGCGCCAAATTTAAAGGTTGGGAATCTTCATAAACCCATACGGCTAAGCGCCAAACTTAAAGGTTGGGAATCCTCATAAACCCATAAGGCCACGCGCCAAATTTAAAGGTTGGGAATCCTCATAAACCCATACGGCTACGCGCCAAACTTATAAGGTTGGGAATCCTCAAACCCATAAGGCCACGCGCCAAACTTAAAGGTTGGGAATCCTTATAAACCCATACGGCTTCGCGCCGAATACAAGACCGAACGCAGCTCCGCTCCGCTCAACACGCCATCATAATTAAACCTCTTATAACCCGAAGCACCCCTAATAAGCCACGTCGCATGCGCGCCACCGCGGATCAACCATTCCGCCACTCTACATGCGCACCGCCATGATGCTTGCGCGCAGTCGCGTATCACATTCCACCAACTTGATCCGGTGGGTAAAACTCCGCCGTCACGGAACGCATGTGACCTTCTTGAAGTTCAACGCTAACTCTGGCAATTACGAACTCCATGCAACCATCCCAAATGTTCAAAATGGTGGCAGGAACGTGCAGAGGCAAACTATTAAGTCTAATCTCTTACCTCGCTAGCGCAAGACAAGACACATTAGACTTGGGGGGCTTGAAGGGGTATGCACCCGCCTTAACATCGAGCGGGGCGGGTCAACCCACAAGATATAGACGAGGCTTGAAATCAGGATGTCATGAAGACACAAAGCCAAAACCTATGCGCGTGGCGCATATCACATATGCTCACGCATCACATATGCTCACGCATCACATATGCTCACGCATCACATATGCTCACGCATATCTCATATGCTCACGCATCACATATGCTCACGCATATTACATATGCTTACGCAGATCACATGGTCGTGCACATCACATCAGCGCATGCAACATCTGCGCGTGGCGCATGACACAAAGTCTATGCGCAGGCGCATGCAACATCTGCGTGTGGCGCATGACACAGCCTATGCGCAAGCGCATGAAACATCTGCGCGTGGCGCATGACACAAAGTCTACGCGCAAGCGCATGCAACATCTGCGCATGACACAGCCTATGCGCAAGCGCATGAAACATCTGCGCGTGGTGCATGACACAAAGCCTATGCGCAAGTGCATGAAACATCTGCGCATGACACAAAACCAAAACCTATGCGTAAGCGACACAACAAATGAGACAATAGTCTAATCCAAATCAGGATAAGGACAACCTTATTTAGCAGCAATGAACTGGGGGACTATCGATACACGTTTGTGATTAAAACTTTATTAACAAGTTTATATTACAAGTTCAATGCTCCTAACATTATTTAGCAGCAATGAACTAGGGGACTATCGTGGTATACCACCACTACATTATCGCGATGGAAGACATCCGAATCTTAGGTCGGGAGCCTAATAATATCCCAAACGGCCACGCGCCAATGTAGGTTGGGCACACCTCATAATTTGCCCGAGGATGGGAACCTTGTAATACATCCACTTTTAGTTGATATGTTTTTGCAGGTTCGGCTACGGTCGCACAAGCACCTATGACATTATTATTATCTGGCCGTTTGTGCCCCCATTATTATTTTGAAAACAAGTTGGGACAGTCATCCTGCGTAGAAGAGGCCCGCAAATTATCTGGCCGTTTTTGCCCCCATTATTATTTTGAAAACAAGTTGGGACAGTCATCCTGCGTAGAAGAGGCCCTTGCGGGCCAGTCATCATCATATTATAGCTCATAAGCCGCAACTCGCGCATGCTTTATTATTTTATAGCTCGTAAGTCGCCTCGCGCGCAAGCTTCATTATTTTTATAGCTCGTATGTCGCCTCGCGCGCAAGCTTCATTATTTTTATAGCTCGTAAGCCGCCTCGCGCGCAAGTTGCATTACATTATTATCAAGATGCGCACTCTATCTTTTATCAGGCCCCGCGCCACTATTATTATGATGCGTGCTATATCTAATTCATGCCAGTGCACCATCATTATCATAAGGATCACAACATGTCACCATCATGGAGAAAACCTCTCAAAACCCAAAGACAATAAAGATAAGGCCGAAGAAAAGGGAAAAAACCGCCCCATATCCTAACACACCTTATGAAGTCCAGCGCTCCACCTAAACGCTTACACGCCTAGGAGCAACACTGGACTTGGGGGGCTTGTAGGGGTATGGTACTAAACCCGGCTTACGACTTTAATTTATTATGTCTGGCTTATTTTATTATATGGACTAATACAATATTATTGGGCTGAGGGGGTTTTGTGGAGGTAACCCTAACTGGGCTAGGCCCATTAGGGTTCCATGATGGTGGCCATGAGGCTCCCTATATAAGGAGGTCTCCACCTCCTTATTAAGGGTTGTTGTTGTTGCTCTCAATAAGAGCCACCACCATAACCATTTTTGTGTCTGTAAACAAGAGATCCTTGAGATTTCTTAGCAGTCACCTCCACACCCCCAAAAAGCCATTGCAGATCTCAAGCTACCGGAGAAGAAGATGAAGTCGTGGCTCGTTTATCTCGAACACCGAGGAACATCGTCTTGGATCAGGTCAGATTCATTTCATGTTTCGACAGCGGGCAAGGAGAACACGAGTTCCTAATGGAGATTGTCATGCTTGCTAGTTACAAACATCACAACCTTGTTTCCCTAGTTGGATTCTCAGACGAAGGTAATGAGAAAGTTCTTGTTTACAAACACGAGGTTAATGGAAGCCTCGACAACCATCTCTCCTCCACAAACCTTTCATGGGAGCAACGCTTACGAATTTTTCTTGGTGCCGCACGAGGACTTGAGTATCTTCATGGTGGTGTGGGAGTGGGGTACCGGGTGCTACACCGCGATGTAAAAAGCTCTAATATATTGCTAGATGCCAATTGGGAAGCTAAGATTTCAGATTTTGGATTGTCTAAAATAGGTCCAACTAATCAACAATTCACTTTTCTTGTCACGATGGCTTGTGGTACGTTTGGTTACGTTGATCCACAATATGTAAATATTGGGATTCTTACAAAAGAATCTGATGTATATTCTTTTGGAGTTGTATTGTTTGAAGTTCTATGTGGGAGATTCGCAATGCTTGGGGAATATGAAGACGAACGTAGATTTCTATCTCGCCTTGTGAAATTTCATCAAGAGAAAGGGGCATTACAAGAGATCATGATGCCTAATTTACTAGATCAAATGGACCCATATTCGTTAGAAGTATTCTCCGATACTGCTTTTCAGTGTCTGAATGAAGATCGCAAACAACGACCAACAATGGATTTAGTCGTCAAAGGTTTAGATACGGCTTTAAGACATCAGCTTGTAAGTTATCTCAATTTTCTCAAAAATAGAATGTAAATTTATTGTTGTCGCATTAAAATTTGAACTTGCAGTCACAAAGTATTAGGGTAAGCGGTGCACAATACTCGGACCGGCCGAGTTCCTCGGGCGAGTAGTCGAGTACCCGGGTGAAACCACCCTGGTTTAGTGAGTAGTGGGTATGGAGGTCTAGTACTTGGATTGAGTAGTTGGGATGGTTTTGGTTGACTTGAGGTTGCATTATCCAATTGGTTAATTATTAAGTGTGTACTTGGGTAAACCACTTACCACCCTCCTTAGATTGCGCAGTTGTGGGTTGTTTTGAGGTGACACTATACTATTGGTGGGTTGAGTGAATAGTTTGGGTGACTGTGTAAACCTCCCCTCACCCTTGTTGGATATAGGTTAAACGAACAACCGCTTTAAAACCTCAATTTGTAAGATATAGTTTCTTTTAAGCTTAAAACAAAATGTAAAATTTGTCAACCATAACTACGAACTGTTTTATTTAATCTTAGTGTACAAGAACTGAGTTATGGGGATCAGCGACAAAGGGTTGGCCATTTTTCTTCCAGCTTCGGAGTGATCAAAAGCTGAGGAGGATAGATATATATCACGGCAGATTCAATTGGATTGATTCACTCCAGTTTACAGTTGAAGATTCCAGAGGTTTGTTGCATTATTCTGAACAACATGGTCGGCTCATGCGTTCCTGCGACATCATACATATAATTACGTTTAAGGTGATCAACTCTTATCCCTCCTTAAAAGTGATATATTTCGTGGTTAATTTGGAAGTAATATAGAAAATATCAGAGTTGATTTGACATTACAATAATTTGGTTAGTTACTTATTTTATGAAGCAAGTTTTCAAAATGTGTATAATTATACAAAGAATCGTTTAAAATAATCTCAGCAAGTTTATTTGTAAGTGAAATAATTTATTCGTATATCAAGTGACGCTATTTGCTCTTCTGTTACAGTAATATTTAATGAAGAAACAATCTAATTGAACAAATTATGGTACTCAACTACTCAAATGATTAGTTTAATTACTTAATACAAATATATCAAATGGAACCCTCTACTGGAGGATGAGCGCAAATCCTCGATTCGTCGTCCTCACCCGGAGTCACAAAAAGCCATAATATAATAGGTATTCCTAGGTACAAAAAAATCTAACTTTATTTTATCCATACTTCCCTCGATATATCAAATAAAGACCTATTAAGTTTTTATTTTGGTTTGCTGGTCTTTTTGTACTATTGTGATCTTTTGTTATTGGTTTTGTTATTTTGTACGTTATCTATTAAAAGTAGGGGTGTTCAAAGTCAGATATTCGGAGTTTCGGATATCCGAACATTTCGGATAATAGATTTCACTATCCAAATCCTTATTCGAATTTTCGGATATCCAAAATTTCGGATATCTGTTCGAATAGTGAAGATATCCGAACTTTGAAACCCTAAAATATATAGAACCCAATTTAGCCACAATCTTTGTAATGGAGAAAGTACGTTTAGTTCGACCCTTGGCTTTATCATAGATAGAGTTTGTATCAACCAAACATATCTTTGTACATTTATTATCTGGTCGATTGCTGTTATTCACTTTTCTTAAATAGCAACTAGTATTGCTCATGTAACAATGTCCTTGTATCAATTCCGTGATATGAAGATGAAGAACATATAATAATATGAATTGTGTACATGTGATTCATAGTTAACAATATTTGTTTAATTACTGAAAATCATAAGATTACAGTTTGATGCTGACGAAGAGATAATTGGGATGTCTGGATCTTTTGCGAACCGTGAAGATTCTTTTGAGTGTATCTCTTCGTTGTCATTTGTGACTAACAAGAAAAGGCACGGTCCTTCCAATGACACTGTGAAAGAGGACACTGACTTTTCTCAATCATGGGACTTAGGTTTGTTTCAAGGGCTTTATGGTCGTTATGGCGAGTTCGTGTATGGTCTAGGTTGTTGTTTGAAGCCTATCACTTAAAAGCTACTGTTTTTCTAGAAACGAAAAATTGTGAACTTAAATGATCCCATTTGTATTCTTTATTGTAAACAGATACTTGCGCCTTCTCCTGGAATCCCTTAGTCCCTTACCATGTTGCTGTGCCAGGAACATGGGTTTAAACTTATTTACTTCCACTATTGTTTCCCTTTAGTTTTGTGTGCCTGTATAAGGTTAGTGTGATTCGCAGAAATGGAGAAAATTGATCCCAAACTATTTTGGTCATTTGTTGTCTATTGTCCCACAAGAGTGGGTCCTTATCCTAAACAAATAATTTTTCTTATGGAAATAAAAATAGGTACTAATTAAACTATAGAAATCCTTGAAAACCATATACAACTTCACTACTTATTAATCGATTACTTTTTAGTTATTTACTCTAAACGTTTGATCAAGCATATGCTTATAATCATAATTATAATATTTTTAATATTGATCAACTGATATATCATTTAACTAACTTAAATCTTCTTCATTAAGGTTATTGAAACTATTTTATTGAGTGTATATCCAAAT
This sequence comes from Bidens hawaiensis, assembly GCF_021521415.1. Classification (NCBI taxonomy): domain Eukaryota; kingdom Viridiplantae; phylum Streptophyta; class Magnoliopsida; order Asterales; family Asteraceae; genus Bidens; species Bidens hawaiensis. The sequence goes on along the minus strand of NW_027492976.1, from coordinate 211,122 downwards.
TCAAGAAAATTGATGATGAATGCCGGAAATTCTTTCAGTTTTTAACAATATGATGTTTTCATTTTTTATTTTACCTCCAGAAATCATTTTGAGAAAAGTTTGTGAATTGCATTAGAAATCATTTTGAGCAAAGTTTGTGAATTGCATTAGTATATACCTGAATAAACTATATTCCTTTATGGCTGTGTGTAATTGAAGAGCTTGAGCTTCATCCTATGACTTTTAATCATGTTATGTACGTTGCTGGCCTATGTATATGCCTATATGGCTCCCTTGATTGCAGATGATATTTATCAGTTTATGAAATCATCTTGAAGGCCCATATTTATTATGTTGCTTTGTGTTTTAATTGGGTTGTACTATGAACACGAGTGGAACAAGTTTAATTGGATAAAAAGCCGGTAGTTTTTTTTTTTTTTTGCTTGATTAGATGCATTTATTTTTGCACAAGGACAAGACTTCTTGATGGAGATTGTCATGATCTCTAGTTGCAAACACGATAATCTTGTCTCTCTTGTTGGATTCTCCAATGAAAGTGACAAGAAGTTTATTTTTTTAGGAGCACGAGGTTCATAGAAGCCTCGATAAGTACGCTTGTTCACCACGGATCTCATTCTCACATGGGAACAACTGCTTCATGTGCCTTGGTACTACTCGTGGACTTAATAATCTTCATAATGATGCAGGAGAGGGGCATAATTAGGTGTTACATCGTGACATAATGTGCTCTAAGAACTGGGAAGCTAAGATTTATGATTTGGATTATCTAAAATAGGTCCCATGAATCCTTCAAGAGTTTACTTTTCTGGTCATAATTTAATGCTTGTGGCATATTCAGCTATATCCTATATGGATCCACTATATGCAACCACCAAAGTGCTTACAAAAGAATCTGACTTGTATTTGTTTTCGTAGTATTATTCGAAGTATTATGTGGAAGGCTAGTTGTGATCATAAAAATGCAACGGTGCGCGACAATTTCAATCTCAAGTTGCAAAACTTTACTACAAAGAGGAAAGATTAGATGATATCATCAACCCCAATTTACGAAAACAAATGAAACCAAATTCCTTACGAACATTCTCCAGAATTGCTTATCATTACTTGAAAGAAGATTGAAAATGACGCTCAACAATGGGATTAAATCATAATAGAACTACAAAACTCTTTGGGATTTCAAGTTGCAACTTATCGAAAACGTTTCCATTGATGTTGATTAGATTCAAATTAATATTCATGTTATTTGATGGTAGGGTTGTCATATAATCATGTGGATCGGGTATAGGGATCGACGGCATGTGGAACTCCATGGTCGTTGCAACTTGATAACAATCAAAAGCTTAGGAAGATAACTATAGATCACAAGGATTGTATGTATTCCATCATTTCCACTGCTCAAGTGAAGTTTGGTGACCAGGATCGATAAACACTACAATAACGAAATTTTAGATCATAAGCTCAATCTTTGTAATTCTCATTAGCTCGAAAATTACAATACTCTCAACTCTTAATGATATAACCCACAAGTTCGGGTATATATACTAGTTTAAACATGAAAACCTAATTAGATTAGAATACAAACTCCTTATCATAATCAAATACTAATTATAAAAAAACATATTTAAACAATATTAATAAATAAATTTCTTGTTGTCCAAGTTATTGGCTCGACTTCACATCTAGTAATTTATTCCATGTAAACTAAGTCACGTACTCAACTTGATAAACAAGACACCAACTCATCGTAGACTCAATGAGTCCGCCCAACCCGCCTCATGAACTCGAGGACGGAAATTAAGTCCAACATCAAGACTTCTAAATGACATGGCGGTTACATGGGTTGCACCATTTCTGAGGTTTAAATCTTATCTAGATTCAATGATTCATTTACTTTTTAACAATATGATATTTATTGGTTCTCTTAGATCAACTTTGGCTAGGATGAACAAATTATAGGGATACTCGGAGGTAGAGGTGCACAAGTAAATATCCGGGTTCGGGTATAGAATCGGGTTCGGGTATGACTGGGTACGGGTATGATCGGGTATTGGTAATAATTGGATAGGGTTCGGGTCGGGTATTGTCTCTAAAAATCATACCCTATGCATCGGGTTCGGGTCGGGTATAGAACCGGGTATTTGAATACCCTATTATCGGGTATTGAAAAAACTCTATTTACGGGTTTTTTCGGGTTTTTTTCCGGCATTTTTTTATATAGATTGGATTTTTTAAAAGTTTACACTTTTTAGGGGTATTATTCGGGTATTTTTAAGGTATTTTTCGGATATACATCGGGTATTTGAAATACCCGGTTTCGGGTATTGGAAAACCTCGGTTCCGGGTTCGGGTATTACCGGGTACAAATCGGGTTTTCGGGTATTACCGGGTACAAATCGGGTCCGGTTCGGGTTCGGGTTTAAGTGCCAAAATGCATACCCTATTCGTACCCTACGGGTAGGGTCGGGTTCGGGTTCGGGTATTAAAACCCGGGTATTAGAAAAACCGGTTCCGGGTATTTATTTCGAGTCCGGTTCCGGGTTCAGGTTTTTTGTGCACCTCTACTCGGAGGTTGAACTCGGAACAGTTAGCCTTGAAGGCCCGCAAAAACAAGATATTAAGAAGGCTAATTCGGGCTAACAAAGTCCATCTGTTGATGTACAGGGCCCAAAATGTAAACAAATCTTCCGGACTTGTAGTATCTACTATATATATTTTTTATCGTGTGTAACACGGTATATAAGTCTATAACCTAGTTTGACTAGCATACTACATGAGTTTTATGACATTTTTTTAGTGACTTTCAGTTTTATAAAAGCTAAAAATAAAGTTTAGGCAAATTTCTATAAATTCACCCATGACACCAAACGAATTTGAGAAAAGAAAATAAAAACAAAACGTAAAGACTGAGATTTCCTTTGGCCAGCTCAGCAAGGACCGACACGAAGTGTAGTGCCAAATACCGAGTGTCGCTCAAGATGATCACCACGTGGCATGCAACTATTGGATATTATTCTTGCTCAGAACCTTCTGAAACATGTTTTCAGTTTTTTTAACTACAAAGTCAAATACAATATTCATTTTGCGCGTTAGTCGTTAGTTGTTACCCCCTTAAACTTTGAAGCTTTTACACAAATGGACAAATAGACCTTATTTCTGTTAACGTAAACTTACGTGTCACCCCCTTCATTATTCAAAACTTCATTAAGACCGGTCATGATAAGATTATATTCATAAACTAAGATTATTAATTATTAAAAATGAATAAACAAATTGAGAGAAAGACTTTCATAGCTTTATTTTGCGTACCGACCAATTTATCAACTTGTTCCTTAATCCCTTTATAAACAACCATCTCCTTCATTAAACGCATCAAAATTAAGTAAGCTTCAAACGATACAACAAGTTTTTTCCTCCGGCCAAAACATCATCGGCAAGCACCAGCGGTTTCGGCCAAAGTCGTAAGATTTAAATAGCTTTTATTTAAATTTTTAATTTGTTTATTTTTTACTTGCATAATTTCGATTCATGTAGATTTATCTATATAGGTATATATACACACATTTAATTACTTTTCTTTCATGTATTTGAGATTATTAATAACGCTTTTAAAGTGGTGCAGAATCTTCATCCCTTTCATTCGCCGATTAGATTCCCGGTTTGAACGACTTCTTTTTAAATTCCTTTATTTATTTTATTTCAATAAACTTTTCATTTATTTATTTTCAATTTGTAGAATTGTAGTTGTGGTAGACAGGTCTGACTATGGTTGGTTATTTATTTGGTGATCTGTGGAGGGATCTAGCAAATTATTGTGAGCTAAACGATAATGGTTTATTTAATCTGTGATTTTATTTTATTTTTTTAATTTTATTATCAAATCATCCCTTTGTTCATAATTGTATTGTTTAGACAATGCTTATTGATCTAGGAACTAGGTGCTAATTCCCATTTCAGTTTATAGACACTATTATTATTATTATTATTATTATTATCCCAAACATGGAGACCTTTCCCCGAAAGCACTCTTGTTATAGAGTCATGATTCATGATCTGAGGTACCTTCTGTCTTCTCAAGATCCATCCAATAGCTATTCTATTAATGAGCTTTATTAAATATGATTATACTTGTAATTGTTTTCCCTTATGTTGTTTTATTTATATAACTTATTAGTAGCGTACTCATTATTCGAATCAAACTTCAAATTGAACCAACTTCGATTAACAAATTTGAATTCAAACTTTAGGATATTTAGATTGAATCCTTATTTGAACCAAATTTCTAATACGAGTTCATAGTTTTATATTATTCGAAGAGATTTAATTTGAATAACTCAAACTCACATCATATTTAAAGATGCAGCTATTAGTTACAATTAAGACTAATCTTTTCGTTAAATCTTACATAAATATTTTGAGACAATAATATGTCGAATAATATGTCATGTATTTGGATCACTATTTTACATTTGCAGCAAACATCAACGATGACCATTCCACCGACAATTGCTATACAAATAGATCAATTTTGTAAATGTGATGGATGCAGAGAAAAGGTGAAGAAGGCACTTCGTAAACTTGATGACATCAAATTGCTAGCAATGGATCTCGAGATAGGGAACTTTACAATCCGAACTACGAAACATCCTCATGTTATAGAATATGCTCTTAAGCGATCATTTCCTAAAAAGAATATCATTGTCTCATATCAACATGTTAATGATATCGTTACAACATTGGTGACAATGTCACAAGGTCAAGGATTAGAGAGTATGGAGTACACGCAATCGAGTACTTTGAAGTTTAACTTCACCGACCATCATAATCAACCATCATCTTCTAGTTTACCACCTAATGGTGTTCATCTTGAACATGCTCCATTCTTGCCACCACCACCACCGCCACAAGCTAATATCACGCCATCTGCTCCATCTATTCCAACAACTCCAGATTTTGTTTATAGGTACCCTCCAGAGTTCTATGGTTTCAAAGATCATCCACATGGTTGTTGCAACATTCTTGTACTTGGAGACATTTTTGTGAGTTTCAGTTTTGTAACCGTTTTTAGTTTTTTACTGTTCTCATAGAGTATGTGTTTTATTTATTTTTTCAAATGTATACTTGTACTTGGAGATATTTTGTAGTGTGAGCTACTAGAGGTTAACTTGTTAACCCCTAAAAATGATTGCACTACAAGAAAAACACCATATAGGGACGAAATCTGTAGACACAATACAAGTTGTTTCTATAGTTCACCATATAGGGACAACATATTGTCTCTATAGAAGTTTCATTTTTTTTAAGTTTGATAAGCTTATAGAGACAAAAAGTCATCCCTATAGATTGAATATAACATTTTTTTTATAATTTTCTTTAATTCGGGTTCGATGAAAACAAGCATTAAAAAATGTTTTAACTTGTAGAGACGACGTCTCATGTCGTCTCTACAACATTTCATATACATATATATATTTTTTTGGTTTTTTATAATTAATGATAAAAATAAAAAATTCAAAAATTCAAAATATTATAATTTATAGAAACGACAAGTCGTCCCTATAAATTTTGAGTAAAAAGAATTTACTTTCACTAGGAGTAAAATTTTCACGATGCTGAAAAAGAAAACTATGTTAAAATAATATAACCTATAGAGACAACATGTCGTCCCTAAAAAAGTATTCATGAATAGGCTTAGCATCCTACCAACACCCAATGTCCAACACCACCACCACCACCAACATTGTGCCGCCACCACAACCACCACCACCACCACCATCGTCAACCACCCACCACCGCCACCGTCCATCACCACCACAACCCATCATCGGCCACAACCACCATCCACCACCACTACCCACACTGTCCGCCACACCCATCCACCACCTATAACCACCGTTTTCCACCATCCAACACCACCCACCGCTCACCACCACCACCCATCGTCCGCCACCACCACAGTCCACCACCCATCGTAGGCCACCACCATCGTCCACCACCCACCACAACCGTCCATCACCACCACGGTCCACCATCATTGTTCATCGGCTACCACCAATCATCCACCACCACCCACCGTCCGCCACCACCACAGTCCACCACCCACCGTAGGCCACCACCATCGTCCACCACCCATCACAACCGTCCATCACCACCACCGGTCCATCACCACTGTTCATCGCTTACCACCAATCATCCACCACCACCCACCGCTCACCACCACAACCACCCACCGTCCGCCACCACCACAACCACTCACCGTAGGCCACCACCATCGTCCACCACCCATCACAACCGTTCATCACCACCACCGGTCCACCACCACTGTTCATCGCCTACCACCAATCATCCACCACCACCCACCGTCCGCCACCACCCACCGTAGGCCACCACCATCGTCCACCACCCACCACAACCGTCCATAACCACCATCACTGTTCATCGCCTACCACCAATCATCCACCACCACCCATCGTCCGCCACCACCACCCACCGTCCGCCACCACCACATTCCACCACCCACCGTAGGCCACCACCATCGTCGACCACCCACCACAATAAGATAAAATCATATTATAGACAGTTTTTGTCTTAAAAACAAACAGCACCTAAGTATTTGTATGTGTGTGTTCGATTGAATCAAACGAGTAATCTAAGTCCATTGAGCACACTTAATAATTCGAATGCCCATAGTAAGTGTGGATACATGAGATACCGTATTAAGTTATTCACAAAGAAGGATAAGCTCAATTAGAACTACTAAAAGGTGAGTTGATGACGGTTTTCTAAAGAAAATGACCGGTTCATGTAAGTGTATGTTTATCGTTTGTAGGGACAACATTATTCATAGCTATAAGTAAGCCTATAAACACAACATGTCATCCCTATAAGTAAATATTTAGTGAGCACGGTGTAAACAAAAAGCAAAAAGAAAATGATTTACCTATAAAGACAAAATGTGGTCTCTATAGGTAAATATAAGTATATTATAGGTGTGTTAATAAATGGACACCGAGTAAAAAAGAATCAACAATTATTTTGGGGCTAAATGGAGGGAAATATACATAGGTGTCAAGTTAAACAAAAAGCAATTTCCCCCAAATCTCAAATCTCAACCTGATAGTGATAGCCACCATTGAAGCAATGCACCTCTCAGCACCCCCATTTTCTCCCCATTTTGAAGCTTGAGAGTAAAAAACATGCTATTTCTTGTTCAGTTTGTTAAGTTAGAAACACATATTATTCCTTGATCTGGGCAACAGATAAGGGTTTGTGGTGTTTTCAGTTGTAGTTTTATAAAAGTAGTTAATTTCAGCCTTATTTATGTAGTGTTAGAAACATATGTTACTGTAGTGTTAAAAATTAGTTAATTTCAGACCTTATTTATGTTTTAAAACTGGGTTTCTACAAGTTTGGGTCAAACTTAGAGGTCGCCTGTGTCATATTAATATGGATTATAGATGCGAGTGTTCTTAATTGGTTTACTTTTGTCAAGACTTTTTGTTGGCTATTGTGTATTCGTTGGGTTTTGTACTATTGTTTATGTTTATGCAACCAAATTGGTTGTTAATAGCTACTATAAGAAATTAAGTATTATCAACCTTGTTTGTTTTTGGTGACAGAAAACATGAACCATTTGTTTGTGCATTTTTATACAAAACTAAAGAAAGCTACTATAAATATTATCAATTGGTTATCGATCTAACCCAATTTTATTAAATGTCAGTACTATGCAAATGAATTATTAGCATTGGCCTATGGTCCAACGAGAGCATGTTCTTACGATGCTTGCATAGTCAATGGAGTTAGATTTGTGGTACATAACCGTGATAACCGACACACTACTCAGAACAGTGGTGTCATTTCAATAGGAGAAGATGGTACTCTATGGTCAATTAGAACAGATCATAGAGTTGAAGTATCTAAATAAATACTCGGTTGTACTATTTCGTTGTAAATGGTTTGACACGTCAGGTAAAAGACTAATTAAGAAAAACAATACTGTTGTTATCGACATCAGTCGTGAATGGTTTGTTGGTAATGAATGGTATGACGACCAGCAATATATATTAGCGACACAAGCTAAACAAGTCTTTTATCTACAAGATCCTTCTCAAAGAAGCGGCAATTGGAGGGTTGTGGAAGACGTTCACCATCGAAAACTTTGGGATCATCCAAGTATGAGTGCTGTTAATGAGATAGATATATTGCACGACACTCAATCGTCTGATTACAACTTAGTAGTCGACTCAGGCTTTGATGAAGATTTTACTGAAGATGAAAATTTCATTGATGATAATGGTGACACAATAACTATTGCTCCGGTTGTGGATGATGACAATTTTATTGATGAAGACGAAGAAGAGGACGAAGACGAAGACGAAGACACATACCTTTTAGATGAGGAAGACGATCTTATTATAGACACATGCTATTCTAGTGATGATTCCGATTGAATGCATGTATATAAGTTATTCATGTTAAATTGTGAATATTTATTTAGAATGTTTATTATATCTTTATAACATGTATTTGTGTATGTGAAACAATTGTTTGATATCTTTACCCATATGAAATTGGTTTGTACCTGTTTAATTCAGTATTGTTAGAATAAATAATATTAAACTAGCTTTATTATTTACTAGTTAGCTAGTAAATAAGCAAGCATATTTTATTTTTATTTTTTTTATAAAGGTGACCAGATTTGGGGATAGGGAACAGGGGGTGGATTCGGGTTGGATTGAATGGCAAGCAGTTATATAGCCTTTTTTTTTTACTATTTTTGTACAAAATTAATGTGTTAATTATGATGAAATAGTTGGATTTAAAAGAGATATTTAGTAAATAAAATTAAAAAAAGAAAAAAAAAAGCAAAATAAGAAAATAAAAAGGACCTTCAATTTGTTCTGTTTTTTACGGGTTCCTTCACAGCCCACGCACCCATATTTCGGCTCTTTTACAACCCACGTGCCGCTAATCCGACTCATTCACAGCCAGACGCCGATAATCTAGCTCATCCACAATCCATTTGAACAAATGTAAAAGTCAACGCAAATCTGCTTCTTAAATCACAATCAAATAATCCGACTTCTTCGCAGCTCAAACCGACCCAATAATCCGATCTCTTCACTGCCCACACACCCATAGTTCATAATCCCTTTAAAAAGTCAATGCCTATTTGAATAAAATTGTGGTCAACATGCCTATCTTAATGATTTCTCTTTTATACTCGTAAATAGATTTAAAATGGCCAATATACGTCCTTGTGACGTTATTCTGATCTGTTAACAAGTCTTACCAAAAAAACATATAAAAAAATATTAAAAAGCGTCTAGGCAAATGCCTAGAAATTCACCCATGAAAGTGTACACCACACGAATTTGAGCAGTAAACAAACAAACAAAAAATAAAAATTAAAGTGAAAACACTAGCAACTGTTCATTTGGTGGCTCAACAATTCAGACGGGCTCCGTAAGTTAACACGGACTCAAATCACAAAAGTGAGTCCACCCAGCTCGTTGTACTCAAACCAGATTGTGTCAATTTCAGGAGAAGGATGTATGATTTTTTTTATATTTTTATTAAGATAAAATTAATATTAAAGAAAAGAATCAAATTACAATAGAGAGGTAGATAAGCGGGCAACAAACTGTGTCGTCACCCCCTTTTAAATGAGAAACCCGATCAAAGTAAACATTTAATAAAATGTCTATTTAACTAGCTTTTTTATATAAAGTTCAACATCAATTTGTCGTCCAACACACTATTTTTAACCTACAAGCATTCTGTCACATGTCATTAAAACTTTCGTCGAAGACAAGAAAAATGTCGTTGGACGCCAACTAAATCTAGTCGGACGCCTAAAAGATCCCATCGGCTCCGAAGATTTTTTTGGAAAGAACTATTGGACAGAGTTTATTACACAGTTTAGAATATTGTACATTTCAACTAAATTGAGTATGGACATTAAATTTTGTTTACTTTTAACTTTTGACCGATCAAATGAGCATTTTTGTCATTTTCCCTTTATTTATACATTTAGTAATAATTATTTGCTTAACACCAACATGTAGATCTCACTTAACAACCTTTTAACAACTTCTAAACAAAAATCTCGGTAAATCTGACGAGAACTAATATTTTAGGTTCTATGCTGAACTCTAATTCTCAATCTTGTTATTATAAAATACCATGTAAATCGATATTAGAGAAGTACCAGCATGACATTCGATTACAAAACTAAAATAGCTCCTAGTTTGAGGTTGAAACCAACCCTACACAATCAACTTTCCATAATATAGAACAAAAAAAAAATATAGGTCACCACTAGTGATGGAGCTGTGAAATTGTCACAATTGTTGAAAATTTTCTCGGTTAACTATCGTTATATACTCATACAGGTCGGTCATAATTTTTACACTAAAATAGAACTAAAAACTTTCGCATGGTACAACCAATCCCGTACCACAAGATCAGGTCCGCCTCAGGTCACCACACTTGACCTCATTCCGGAGCCCTAAATCAGACAATAAGCTCACCCCTTCCCACACGTTGTAGAAACCAAATTGGGTTTATATATATGTGACGTACCTTCATGACATTTGGGTAAGGCCACCGACCCATCCACTTTTATTTCCCTATATATATACAACCATTTTTTATTCTTATCACTTCGCATTCAATTCCTTCCTTAGTACAACTTCTTTTTCAGGTAAAAACTAACCAACGGTTCACGCATAAAGTTGTAAGGATTAAATATATACTTTTGATATTAACTTGTCAATATTTTACTTGCATGCATTTAGAATTTTTTATTCATGTATATAAACACATATATTTAACTTCTTGTTTTTAACATTTTCAGCAGACGCCAATATGACCACTCCAATGACATTAACTCTAGAAATCGAACAGTTTTGTAACTGTAAAGGTTGCATAAAAAATTTGAGGAAGACACTCGATAAAGTTGGTGATGTCAGATTGTTAGCAACCGATCCTAGTAACGGAAAAGTTACAATCTTAACTACTAAGCACCCTCAAGTTATAGAATACGCTCTCAAAATCGGTCCATTTCCTAACAAGAATATTAACGTGTCACAAGAAATCGACCAATCAGATCAGTCACAATCACCATCACCGTCACCACCATCGTCACCAGGAACTTATATGATTAAGCCATCCGCTCCACCAATTCACATGCCTCCATATCCGACTTATTGGTGCCCTCCAGGGTTATATGGTTACGAAAATTATCACCGTGGTTAAGGTTAATCTCGCACGTTCTTTAAGTGATGAGTTGATCATAATCTATTTAAAAATTTTAAATTATTGTTGCATGATGTGTAAGTGTTTGCATGATGATTGTATCCTTTTTTATTGTTCCCACAGGGCCTATATGTATTATATATGTTGATTTTTTTTGTATTGAACCTCAATAATAATCGTTGATATGTTTATTGAAATCGTAATGGATTTCTTTGTGATTTGTTTATTTTAAAGAGTCGGTGTACACCAATATTTTTACTTTGTACGTACATAATTAAATTATATTACATAATATAGTTAAAAAAACATTACAAAACAAAACACGTACACAAAAACAGTGGTGTACAATTACAATTCATCTATGAATATTACAATAATACGTACGTACGTAGTTGCATGCACACGTTTTTAAGTTCAATAAAAAAAACATCCGTACATAGATTTGGTTGACAAAACTTTCAAACAAATTGAGCTCATTTGGTTCCAATGTGAATGATGAAGCATACTTGATCTGTTGATTACATACTCTTCCATCTCACCAAGTCGTTTGCAAAACAACTCAACGTAGGGGAGGGTTCTTCCTTCACCGACGGTCTCAACTCCTTCCACCAATATTCGTCATTCACTTGATTGGTCAGTCACATAATATATATGGTTGTAGACAAACCGAACTGGGCAAAGCCGAACCATGTTGGGTCAGGCTTAGTTTGCAAACTAACTAGAGCTAGCCAATGGCAATTACAAGCGAGCTTTTTATTAAAAATAGTTTAAATTTTAATTTGAGTTAACTGCAGTTTTCGTTTCTGTGGTTTGTCCAAATTTACGGTTTTAGTCAAATAGATTAAATTTTAAGATTTTCATCACTGTGGTTTCATTTTACTTGCAATTAAACATGAATTCATTAACCTCGTTAAGTCTGGTCGTTAAACCCATCAGCGTGCCCTTCACGTGAGGGGCATTTTTATCCTTTTTCTCCCAAATAAACCACAGTCGTAATTCGCAAGTCCCCATCACGTGAGTGGTTGTGGTGTGTTTGAGGAAGAAAAAAAGCACCAAATTGCCCCTCACGTGAACGGTAGGCTGATGGGTTAAACACCAGACTTAACGGAGTTAATAAATTCGGGTTTAATTGCAAGTGAAATGAAACCACATGGACGAAAATCTCAAATTTGAAACTACTACACTAAAACCGCATATTTAGATAAAAAAAACAAGGACGAAAAACAGAGTTTACTCTTTTAATTTTTACACATATTGATGTATACAAAACAAAAGGAAAAAGATAAATAAACTACAAAATATATGGTTATATGTAAAATTAAAATTTGAGTTAATCAAGAGATTTGAGTTGAGAGCTTTTTTGAACAACCCTTTTTACATCTATACAAAACACGGGTGCAATGCATTATGCATATATACTTTTTAAGGGGCTTAGATGGACGTGTTGAACGGATTAAAACCCATTAAATAACATATCAAAATGAATTTGAATTATAAAAGATATTTGGATAGAACGACTTGTCCTCTTTAATTTATAGATGAATGATTAATGAATGTGTAATTAACTATCTTTTAACCAACTTTTTTGACTTATTTAAGAAAAAACACAACCCAAGTTATTATATGAAATATACTATTTTCTAAAATGGCAAAATTTTATAGAGTCCCGGAATTGACTAACTAATACAGAAAAAAAAGTTACGTGATAAGGAACGGAATATTACGTCACTAGACCCAACTAACATAATATAACCTTACAATGCCGGAAAATCAATCTTGTGGGATGACTTTCCAAAAACAACTCCATTCTGAGCTCTTCAGGGAACCCACAATGCCGGAAAAATAGTAGCCTCGATCTCCTTTTTACCCGTGCTTACTTCTAGCCGAATTCATCCAGTTAATCAGGATCCCCATGTCATTAGAAGTTGGAAATTTTCCCATCTAACCATCAAGAAATAGCATCGCAAGTTTTAGAAGACGTTATAACACTCCACGCAAATGTGAGCAGTAGTCTCAATCGAATAAAAACAAATCAGACACATGAAGATCGAAGAAATCTGCCTATTCTAATAAAGTAAAATAATGTAGATACGTGTCAGTTTGTGGTTAATCCTCACAATTGTTTTCCCTCCAAAACTAATATATGTTATATATTAATAATTATTCACTTTCCTTTTACATTATATTTATATTATATCTATAACACGATTAAATTATTTATTTTTCTTTAAACTTTATTTATATTATATCTATACACTTTTAAAATAATAAATATTTACATACTATACCACTACTCATTGTTAAAATATATTTCACAACATACTTTGTGAAATCAAAAAATCAACAACAAATCGTTAAATATTGAAAAAAATATAATTTTAAATGTTATCATTAACATATTACACTATGTATATTGTTGAAGATTGTAAATAAAAAACACTAATATGCTTTCAATTTACGAAATAATTTTTTTAATTATTAAATTATAAATATATACTTAAAAGTTGATCCATTTTTTATAAATAAATCAATTTATCTGTTGTTTTTTTTACATTGTCATATAATTTTATAAAGTATAAATATATGATTTAAATTTATCTGTTTATTTTTTCGATTAATTTAGTAAACTATACATATATGTGTTAAATTGTAAAGAGAGTATATACCAACACTTTCAAATATATTAAAGTTTATCATATTTAGTTTATTGTGTTTTTTTATCAAGGATTGCTGCGGGTTTTTTGTGGAACTTAAGTTTGATTGTTGCGGGTTAAAAGTTGATTAATAGATCGTTTGGTATAAACTACATTTGGCTCAAATTTGTTACGGGTAAAAAGGAGTAACTGAATATTTTTAAAATTTCGAGAATGCAAATAGATTTATTGTTAAATTTGTTATGTGTTCAGAGTTTTGACTTGAAAATGTAAAACAAATGAAAGTTAGAATTTTAAATGTGATTGGGGTTCGAATTTATTTTTAAGGACATTTTTGGAAATAGTCAAGATTCGGGATTTTGCACGTTGGGTATTTTTCCCTTGACTATTAAAATTTAAGAAAAAATGATAAGCACTTCCGATATGCCACCTCAAGGCCTATCAATGCTTCTAACTTTTATCAAATTAGAAAAAATTGTGTCAACATTGACTTTTCCTTGAATAGTGATCAGAATGTTTTATGTGAAACATGACGTACAAAATTATGTTCAAGTGAAGCAAAACATTCACAAAATTGAATGGGTTAACATGTTATTATTTTGTCAATTGGCAAAGTCAATAAACCTCTCAAAATTATCAAAAAAAAATTTGTGATTTCGCTCAAAACTATTATTATATGAAAAGTATTCACCAAAATTGATTCATAACTAAATTTATTTCAATTATACATATATGATACTGAGAATAAATTTTCAATGGATTGAGTGTTCTTTAGTATGTTTTTGCACTTGCATTATTTTTTAATTAAGTTCATTTTTCTTATTTTTGAAACATTCATTTTGTGATATAAATAAAATCAATTTATATATAATGATACAAGCATAGATGTAATATATTTTTCTATATATATTATGTATTGCCTTATTTGTAACATAATTATTTGGATCATTCCGTGTGCTACATAGGCTTTAAAACTAGTATCCTAATATTTATCACTTAGGTTCTATCCCATATGAATACGATCTAAAAGAAGAAGCCAAGCTCCTAGAATTAATATTCACCATCCTTGGAGTGTTTTTACTCCAAGCTCCTAGAATATACTCGTAGCATGAATATGATCTTTGGAAGATATAAACTGATTCAGTAAAGTATTAACAACAATATTTACAAATACATGATGACCATGTGGTCCGCACTAAACCGCTGCAAATGCAGCTAGCAAGCTAGGTTCGAGGCTTATATGAAGCGGAAACTTTATGCTACTTTCTTCTTTCTAATTAGCTGGAGCACGAATTTCATTTTTTTTTAGTATTGTACATTTGTATTTGCTTCTTTTATTAAGTTTTATATTTTTGATTATTATATGTGTTTTTTTTTTATAAGTATTTTTGTTTGACGAATTTTTTATTTGTATTTATTCTCAGTATCATAACGAACATTTCCGATATCAGCCAAATTCACGTCGACTTGCTTCCGCAATGTCCTAGTTTTATTAACACCCTTGTTTTATCCATCAAATAAACATCATTTTAAATATATTATACATTTTTTTTGTATCATAAGCTACATGAGTGTTACCACTGTTATGTCGGTGTACTAACTTGCTTTTGGTTTTAGTGCCTGTAACATAACAAACCTAACCAAGACCAACAAAATTAGTGTCAATTTGATCATAGGTTGTGGATTTGACATTACCGTTTTGGACGTTTACATATTTAACCGGTTGATTTAGTGTTGGTGTCGTAGCGAACTTAATCGATACCGGCCAAGTCTGCGTTGTTGTGACGTTGCGTTGCAGCGGGTATTACCTCGTTGAATTTACATATAAAATAATTTGCTTATTGCAACTAAAGTATATTTTCCAATTAAAAAAAATGGTTTAGCCGTTTAAGGTACAGTGAAACAGCCAAATAATTAGAATACATGTTCAAACAGTACGAAAATTTAATAAAGTTGGAAAAGGAGGAGAATTTTCTCTGGTAACGACAAATCCAACCATGTTACTCAACTCAAGTCCTATGTAGTAGTTGTGTCAGACAAGAAGCTTCTCGAATATCCTTTCTATAATAATAATAATAATAATAATAATAATAATTACTCTAAAGGGATATCTGGGTGGTAACATGTTTTCTGTCTATTTTAGAGGTCTAAGATTCAAATTATACAAGATGCAGGTGGCTTATAAGTTATAAGGATAAATTAGGAGCTATTAAAAAAAATGGATGTTTATATTTAACCCGAATACAACAAGATCTTTAACACAAGATTGCAACCAAACTGAATTCTTTGATATCATTATATTATATTATATATAATTAAAATAATTACAAGTTTTTCTGCAGCTGTTACAACCTCTATATTCAACATAATTTGAACACGTATTTCTCCTTTAGGTGTACGTGTATGGTAGAGAGCGATGGCGGTGCTTTTGTCTGTCGCTTATCAAATCTCCACCGCCTTTTCACGTAATTTGCCACCACGCTTCCATCTCCATCCCTTTATCTTCGGCTACTTCCTCTTCCGTCACGCCAGACGAAATTGCCGTCCGCTACACACAGTGGACCGTTGGTCGTTATTGCTGGTATGGGTGTCAATTCCATTCAATTTGTTGCACTGTAAGCCTTATTGCCACGTTGAACTGCAATATCATTCAATTATGTTTCTTTTCTCTGTTTTTGTTATCACTATTAATAATTTCATATCACTGGACAATATTGCATCATACTTTGATGATTATTAATTTTATATTTACTGTTGAGGTGACTGTTGCTAATAAACAACAATATTTTTGTTGTTTCTTTGCAGGAAGCATATGAGAGTTATCTAGATCTACATGAATTGTACAATGATATTTTTGATTTATGTTTGCAAAGGTTCTTATTGATGATTTGGATTTAATGTAGGGGTGTTAATCGAGTCGGGTTGGCTGCAGGTTGACCGAAAGGCATGTTACATGTCGGCGGGTTGACTTATGGAACCCGAACTTTATTAGCATAAAAATATTTCAACGTTAACTTAGATATACATATCTTTGGGTCAACCCGAACACGAACAGCTTAACCCCTATCTAAACTTTTCATTTACACCCTAGATAAATTACCCTATATTTTTAATTATTTATAATTAAATGAGAATTTCTTTTTTATCAAAACTTGTATTTCTATTTTAGGCAAAAATATGTGCAAGAACTTTGGAAAGTAAAAAAAAAAACATGTAAAGAGATAAACACAGGTTAACTAACGGTCAATCCTATCATGACCCGTTTTTAAACAGTTTAATCCTACACTACATGTTTTTTAACGAGTCAACCATGACACAGACCTATTTATTAAAAAGGTTAAACTTGCGGACCCAAAATTCCGTTTCGTGTGCGGGTTGCATTTGTTTAAATCTAATTAATGCCTAGGATTGCATTTGAACCACACGATGTGTATTTGCAGGCGATGAAGACTACATGGCATTCCCTGGTGACAATATATCACCATTGCAAACCTGAAACGGACTACAACCACATAACGAAGCGTGACTAATATTGATGGGAATGAGCCGTGCACTCTTACAATATGTTGGAGTGCACATATGGAGCTTCGATGCAGGTGAACCTGACCCACTTTTTTATTGCTAATGGTGAAAAGCCATGCGGTCAACAATTATTTGTCGGTTATTGTAAAAATAACATTAGTAGTAGTAGTAGTAGTAGTAGTCGGGGTTATGATTGTTTTGTTAGCATGGTTTGTGGTTGTTATATTGCTGGACACGGTTTTGTTAAGGTCATCAGTGCATTGTTTGAAAAACATTCTGGCTATTAGAGTTAAAAGACTTTTTGCTGATTGGCTTGATTGGAAAGCTAGGGTGACTCTTCGCAAGTTAGGGTGAACGAACACATGAACATATGTAACAAAGAAAACAACACATGATACCAACTTGGCCCGCAACAACGTGTGGGTACTCGGTCGCTTATCACAAGTTTTATGTTGTTGGGGGGTTTTCCGGCCGTTTATGGCGGATGCGGACAGAGACTGTAACTTGGAGGCTTCGGAAAAATCGTTATGTTGCGGGATCTTCTGTGGCGATGGCGCAACTCTTTACTATGGTTTACGGACCCTTCAATTTCCAAATTTCATGTGTCGGAAGTAAACAATATATATATTATGATTTTTTTATAACCTTGATAACAATTACCTTTTCTTTTGCTAAGGCCAGGAGCAAAGGCTCGAATCTGCACGAAGAGGTCGTTCTTTGGAACAATCGAGAAGGTACATACCGTATTTCAGTCGAAGAATATTTGATTTTGGTAATTGTTGTGTTTTGTCTTTAAATTAGGATTTAATTGATTTGGTTGTTGAGTTACAGCGTTATTATTGCTAGGTCTTCACTCCAAAAAAGGATTGTCGTCTGACTATGGACTGTGGTAGCCTACCAAACCGTTCCAGGTATGTTCGATCATAGGTATTAGACTATTGCATATCGCAACTTTCCGACTGTCTATGGTGGCGGTGGACTGTGATTGTAACTCGATAGCTCTTAACAAATGCACTGTTCAATTTTTTGATCCTTAATGTAATTGTATGCCGTGCATTTTCAATGTCAATTGTTGCTATTCTAGGTCATGGTGATCCAAGTAAATGCAACCTCTGTTTTCGGGGATCTAAGCCTCTTCAAATTGATCAATTGTTTTTATATATTTGTAGCGACAATGAAGATTCAATTGTTGAAACAAATAGAACAGCCCCTTATCTTATCACTATACCAGTTAACTCCTCTTATATTTTTGTTGTGTGAGGAATAACCTGAAGGGGCTGTTGTATTTGTTTATTTTGTGTGTTGCAAAAAAGTTACAAATTAGGCCCGTTTTTGAATTACGTTTGAAGTGTGGTTGTTTAGTGTAGATTGTACATATTGTTAACTGATAAAGTTAAGAATTGATAAGCACTACTCTGTTTGATTCTTAATCCATTTCTCTCACAAACGTGTATGAAATTCTTAATCAAAAGCAGGAAAGGAAACGGGCTGGCATTTGAAATTGGAATCTGCAAGCAAGTTTTCGTTTAGTTGTTATTTCAATTTTCGTCATTTGGTTTTTACTTGGCCTAGGATTATTTACGCAAACGATCTTATGAACATTACTAATGCACACAAAACATGGCATCAACTTGGCCCGCGGCAACACGCGGGTACAATTACTTGTTATTTTTATATACAACAAATAAAAAGATAACATCTCATACGTATTAATTTCCTGAATTACTATCCGATAAATGATTTTTACAATATTATTGAGCCATTTATCATCCGTAAGGTAAGATTTTATTATTTCATACAACTTAATTGTAGGCTCAAGAAATTCTTCGATGACGTTACATGATCTTCTTTAGCTCCGATAACATATGGTAGAATCTCCCTGCCACATAAAGAAGGGTGGTTTCTTAGTGACTACTCTCAGACGTTAAAAAAACAGTACAAGTAGTATGTTTAATCTATCGATGAGTAAACGGAATGAATATATTAGATTGAATGGTCTATTCCCTTAGGATGTTGATGGCATGGCATATATATATATGGTCCTTCATCATGGTCCATTTAGAGTAATAAGGCTCAAAATGATCCATTAAGATGTGAATGTATCTACTATTGCTTAACGTGATCTATTGTACATCACTACAATAACTCTCTGATTAACACGTAACCTAACCTTATAAAGCCCATAATGATCCATTAAGGCGTAATATAGTCAGCCCTCGAATCTCGATCGATCATGCCTTATTTCTCATGAACATAACTTGAGCCATGCCTGCAGCCAGGTTGATCATTGACGCTTAGCTAGCTAGCTATACAATAATATTATGCTTAATTATAAGTTTTAGTCTTTTTGTTAATTTGCCTTTTCTAAACAACCTGGTGAAAAGGTCAAGAACTTTTGTCTTTTCTTCCAAATTTTTCAGGATTTGATGGTAATGCAAACCTTGTTTGAGTTTTTTTTTTTTTCATTCGCCTCATATACAATATCTTTGGATTTTTGTCTCAATAAACGGTCAAGTTAACCTAGCAAGCTTTGTAGTTTTCTTGTATAGTTGTATATGCACTCGGCTTTTGCCTTGTATGTATTTCTTGTACAAAATCAACAATGCTGGAGACAAGAACACTTATCCCTCATTATATATTGAAGTCCCTCTAACTCAATTCTCCACATCCATCATCTAAATTTTATAAACATATATAGCATAAGGCAAAATGAAGACATCCAAAGTTGTTTTTCTTCTAATTATGGTCACCTTACTCGTCTCATGTATAGAGGCTCGATCTAAGCTTGGTAAAAATTTGAGAGGCAAAAACACACACAAACGCTCACTCTTTACATCTGGGAATGCAAACGCCGTTATGACATTGAACAGCTTTGAGAAGGGTGGAGATGGCGGAGGGCCATCCGAGTGTGATGGAAAGTACCATTCAAATAACAACCTTCTTGTGGCATTATCCAGTAGGTGGTACAATCACGGGCAAAGGTGTTTTGACTATATTGATATATATTACAAAGACGCAAGTGCACGGGCTATGGTCGTGGACGAGTGTAGTGGGTGTGGTGATGATATTGTGGATGCATCTCGTGCGGTTTGGGAGGCGCTAGGGGTGTCTAAAAGTGATTGGGGTGAAGCTGATATTACTTGGTCAGATGCATGATGCAATTGATGATCATGATGATCAGGGCATATTTGTATTGTTTGAAAACGTATTCGAACGTTGGTAAAACCCAAGCATTTTAGGTCTCGGCTTTGAGGCGGTAAGTCGACACGAATTCGGTTAGTTTTGGTTATGTGCGTTATGTCATCGGAAATAAAACTAATAACAATTTAAAAACTGAGGTGGACCAATGGGTTGTCATCGGTCAGTAAAGCTTTGGCTTTGGTAAAACCCGAGTTTTGTCGATCCCGGGCGTTAAGGCAACGAGTCCACAAATTTGGTCGGTCTTCGTCACGTTCGTTACGATACCGGAACTAAAAAGATAACAATAAAATTGGTATCCGGTCAGTTTCGTTATTGTACCGATACTAAAACAAAATGCGATGATTTTACGCAAATTCGGTCGGTTTCACTTAACAACAAAACTATCCGGTCTACACCAAAGTTAATGTTCAAAGAACCATTCTACGATACACAAAATTATAAATAACAAAGGAACCGTCATTCGCTAGATGACAAACCATTCTACCAACCAAAAACATAAAAGAACACAATTAAAAAAGTAACCATCATTTTACACCACAAGGGATTCGAATCCTGGTAGCATACTATTCAAATACTTTACCTTACCAACATCACCATCCCACCAACACCCTTACATTTGCAAATTAACAAAACCATTACTATATATATAAAAACAAAAGTAAGTCACTTTGCGACACCAAAGTTCTCTTTTATACTAATTAGATAATTCCTAGTCTAATATCAAGCTAATAATATTTAGAAATGTCTAATAAGGCTGATAGTCAGCAGCTTATGTTTTCATCATTGAAAGGAAATGAATCGACTACTTGTTAAGTCAAAAATACAATTTTTCGGTATTTTACTATGTGGTACCGATTGGAATATGTAGAGTTTTGGAAGGTTTCTATTTTGATTCATTATATTTGATTAACAGTATGTTTAATATTTAATATGTTGAGCTCCTTGAATATTTACAAGACTGTTGTCTCTTATAGGGTAGAGATACTGTACGCTAATGCCTTAACGTACGATAGGTACGCGAGACGTTTAAAGGCAAAAGTACTAAACGCTCAAAACGCTCAACCAAACCCTAAAACGCTCAGCTAAAAACCTAAAACGCTCAAAAAACACTCAAAAACGGTTTTCATGAAAAAAAGTGAAAAATTGATCGATTAACCATCCAAAACTGTTTTTTTCGGTGAACCAATGATTAATTGGATATGTATTGACGATTCTGAGATTTTTGGATGTGATTTCATGGATCGATTTCGTGAAAAATGGATTCACGTACCTATTGTACGTTAATGTATTATTGTATCGGATCTTTTCCCATCTCTTATAAACTTATTATGAAGTCCACAATATCCATGATATGATTTGGATAATTTAACTGGCCGGTAATGAATTTGATTTCAATAATGACTTCAAACTAAGTAAACTAGCTTAAGATAACCTAAACATATCTATTGCCACCTTAATTTATATGTTTAATTAGGTCATCATCAGGATATTAGTTTGTATAAAGAACACAATTTGAAGAAGGTGCAGTAGAAAGCTAGGGCTTGAGTAATTTCAGTGGCTGAAATGTCCATTTTTGATGTCAAATTTCCATAGTAAAAAATTATGTGGTTTTAACATACTGAAAATTTCAAATATTATGTTTTTGAACGGCGAGATTCAGGGTTGTCTTTGAGGCATGGCAGGGTATTCGACGGCCACATGCCCGATACCCCGCCAGGCCCGAAATTTTTTTTTTTCAAAAAAAATTATATGTATTTTTATCAAAAACACGTGTATAATCAATGTTTCAACACAATTACATAACTGGTAGCTTGGTCTAATGGTAAAGGGGTATGACATCTAACCAAATGGTTGTGGGTTCTAGTTTTATTTGAGGCAATTTTAAGTTTATTTTTATACAAAATTTTTTACACAACTTAAATCATAATCAAATAAGCTCATTTAAAATTAAATTATTTAAACCCAACAAAATGTTTCTTTTACTTAAGACCCAAAAAAAATTTCGACTTTGACCCAAATTTTTTCGACTCTTCGGAGCCGGCCCTGGCGAGATATTATAAATAGCAACCCATCTAGTAAGAATCTAGACACTACGAGACAACATTACAAAATGACCCATAAAAACGACCCCAGCCAATTACAAACACATGACTAGAAAAACAAAACACATGAAAAAAACATCAAAGCGGTTACGTATTAAAATATCAACACAATATCGTATTAAACCAACACATTTCACATTTCTTTAAATTCAGTATTAGTATTTTCGGTATCGATACCGGTACTATTTATTTCATCCCTACCTTCAGTAGCATTCATACAACCAAGCATTTCATGAAACCTATGTTTGCTTTCGTGTGCCGAGTAAAAAAGCTGTACACCTTTGGAAGTCGGTCTATGCAAAATATTATTTAACGCACAATTGAATAACGTCATGAAAGTATTGTTGACTTTCACATACTGCTATTCCAGACATATTCAAGTACTCATCATACCCGTCAGGAATATTTCTGTATTCTAGTTGACGTATTGTAGATGCGCACTTAAGTAATGACGTAAAATTATTCTTCGAGTGAACTGCAGTTTTGGTCCTTGTGGTTTGTCCAAATATGCGGTTTTAGTCCAATAGTTTCAAATTTGCAATTTTCGTCCCTGTGGTTTCATTTCACTTGCAATTAAACCCCGAATTCATTAACCCCGTTAAGTCTGGTCGTTAAACCTATCAACGTGCCCCTCACGTGAAGGGAAATTTTGTCCCTTTTTTCCCAAATACAACCCAACCCCTCACGTGAATGGGCTTACGAATTAGGACTGGGGTTTATTTGGGGGAAAAAGGACAAAAATGCCCCTCATGTGAGGGGCACACTAATGGGTTTAACGACCAAACTTAACAGGGTTAATTAATTCGGGTTTAATTGCAAGTGAAATGAAACTACAGGGACGAAAATCGCAAATTTGAAACTAATAGACTAAAATCGCATATTTAGACAAACCACATAGACGAAAACCACAGTTTACTCTTATTCTTCCATTAAGCATCTCAACTTGTTTGAAACCATTCAAAGTTTCGCTTCATGTCAACAACAGTTTGTACACACATTCCCTTCGCATTCAAAACCTTCTTCTAAGCACATCATCGATCACCAAATACTGGATAAACAACGAAGTAATTTTGCACGAGACGATCATGGCCTGCTTCATAATCTCTAAATACATGAACCATTAACCTTGCGATGTCTTCAAGTTCTCAACTTAGTAGATTATTTTATTTTCCCAAATTTGATTTTACAAGTTAAAAGTAGTCTATTTGTCATCATTGCAATTATTTAATTATAATAACAAAAAGGTTTAGGAAAATGTTTCCAAAGTTTCGCACGAATTTGATAGTAAACTGCAAGAAAGTATGTTGCAAAGGCCAAAGATTAGCAACTCTCACGTCTTACCGCGTTGTAGAAAATAGGTAACTGCCATGTGGCATATAGCTATTGGCTACAATTCATTTGTTAATCCCCTAATAATAGTCGTCTTCCTTATATAAGCATCACCATTAACAGTTGCCGGATAAACCCAACCATTGGTCCCGGCCGGCGAACACCAACAGATCAAGCAGTATTCAGAATTCGAAGGTAATAAAATCTATGTACATTTAATTTGTAGTTTTTAAAATTTTAACCTTAGTCCTTTTCATTTCGGTTAATCTTTAATGCATGTATTTATATTACTTTCAGTTGATCTTTCATATATATATTTTATTATATCTTCGTAGCCGTGAGACAATAGTTATGTTTTGGTTGTGTTTAAACGAGCTTTAGCTTAAAAATAAGTTTGTTTAATAGAAGAGCCCGAGATAAAGCTTTATGTGTCGAGTTTGGCAAGTTCATACAAATAAATAACTTTACTTAATATAACAAGTACATATTATTATATATAACAATTTACATGTTTGGTGCCGCAAAGCCCTTATTGGGCCCATTTTACGACACCTATTGATATTATTTTTTTGTTTTGTTTTTGTTTTTGTTTTTGTTTTTGTTTTTTAGTTTCGGCGCGTAATGAACATACTGTTGTGAATTTTGTTTTTGTTCTTTTTTATTAACTTGTTTTAGTTACAGTACCGTGCTAAACGTGACGGAAATCGATCGAATTCGCGTAGACTCACCGCGTTTTGTTTTAGTTTCAGTACCGTAACGAGAACCGACCGAATGCTTATTTTTGTTCATTTAGTTTCGCTACTGTAACGAACATGATGAAAACTGACCGAATTCACGCAGACTCAACCGTCTCACGCATGGGATCGATAACGGTCGAGTTGTACCAATGATCGAGTTTTATCGAACGACACGCTACGCCATTGGTCCACCCCAATTTTTATAATTTTTTGTTTTGTTTTTGTCTTAATTCCGGTACAATAACACACGTACCCGAAACCGACAGAATTCGTGTCGGCTTACCGTATCAACGCTTGGGTTTTACCACCGCACGATTTTTATCGATGAACAAGAAAAAACACTGGTTACATAATAAAATATTTATGCATAACTATACTTATAATCACGTATAAAATTGTATATGTATAGATAAAATCATTAATAAATTAATCAATAATAAACGAACAAAGCTTGAGCTTGAAATAGTTCTCGTAGATGTTTGTAATACCATCGATATCAGTTCACTTATGAACACTTCCATTGAACGTATTGAAGTGCGACCCACAAGATTTTTTTAAGAATTTAAGGTGTTTTCTCTATATACTATATATGCATGCGAGTAATATATACTGTCATATAAATAATGTTTATATGATAGAAATTATTTGATATTATAGAGGTAGGCTAGTGAAAAAACCAAAATACTTTTTCAGATATTGATCATAAGTTGATCAAGACCGCTCAAGATAATACTAAACTAAACTTAAGTCTTAATATAATATTATAAAAATTAATAAACAACTTAAACTCATAGCTTTTGTGTAAGGGCCAATACTTCATTCGCTATATAAATATATCTTTTTACTTTAATATATGTTCACAGTTCACACTTAACAAGTCTATATTTAATTTTCTTTTTCAACAACTCCTCTTTTTAATATTCTTTATTATTAGCTAGCTTGTTTTATCAATATTTATTTGTTTAATGAGGAGTTAATTAATACTAACCATTGCTGGTTAATGCTTTACATAACTGTTAAAAAAATAATTCTTGTCCGGTCGATTTCATTTTTAGTGAAAATCAACGATGGCCAATCCAACGACAATTGTTATACAGATTGAACGTTTTTGTAACTGTGAAGGATGCATAAAAAAGGTGAAGAAGGCACTTCATAAACTTGACGATGTCACACTGTTAACAATGGACCCCGATATAGGGAAATTTACAATCAAAACTACTAAACACCCTCAAGTTATAGAACATGCTCTTAAGCAACCATTTCCTAAAAAGAATATCACTATGTCACATCCACATGTTGATAATATTGCTACAACATTGGTGATAATGCCACAAGGTCAAGGATTAGAGAGTATGGAGTACACGCAATCGAGTACCTTCAAGTTTAATTTCACCAATCGTCATCTTCCGAGTTTTAACGATGTTCATGCTCCAACACCACCTCTAGTGCCACCACCGAGCTAATATCAGGCCATCTGCTCCACCTATTCCCACAACTCCAGATGTGGTTTATGGATACCCTCAAGAGTACTTTGGCTTCAAAGATCATCCACATGGTTGTTGACTTGTTACACACTTCTTTGGGTGGCCATAATCTGTTTTGTGGCTTTCAATTTATTTACATATATGTAACCTTTTTATTGGTCTCAAAGCCTGTATTTTGTTGTATTTTTTGGGTTAAATCTTGTATAAGTTGTATATAGAGATATTTTGAACATGATTTATATGTAAATGGGTTATTTTAGTGTGTTTAATCTAGTATTTGATGCGGCCACCCTCGTGCTTGAGTTGACATTGGTCAACTTGAACATAACTAGTAGATGATTTGGTAAACCTTTGTATTAAATTTAAATGTTACACCAACAAACCAAATACGATAAATAAAAATGATGGTCTACAAGTCACCCCCTATTCTTAAGCACATGTATAGTTACAACAAAGGTTGTACCAGTGCATAAGTTCCCAAGTCCTACCAAAACACACGCAATCACATAACTTGCAGCTTATGTTTCATTTGGTTCCAACGGTAGGCCACTGAAAGATGAAACATTCTTGATTGCTTCCTCTTCCATCTCAACAAGTCGTTTGCAAAACGCCTCAACATCTGGAGCTTCTTCCTTTAACAGCAGTCTCAACTCCTTCCACTGATATTCGTGTGACCCGTCATCTGCCATGGGCCCCACAAACTTCCCCAGCAAATCAAGCCCTTTTCGATCTATAGAAAGCACCAGCGCGTCCTATATTACAAAGGCACATAAGATCACGAGTAAATGAAACAACTTGACTTATTTTAAGCAAGATTTGAGCAATTGTTACTAAAAGGTTATAAAGTGACCACTGATGACTGATGAATTGAGTTTCATACCTTCACAATCTTATTCAAGTATGTGGCACAAAAAATCACGAGGGCTCGACGCCTGGCTTCACTTCGATTAATGCCGTCGATCACGCTTGCAGAAAAAAGTGCTACATGACCAAAATACCAAAAGTAATGTGATCAATAATTTAACAATATATTGTCCATATCCCAAAATGATGTTTTTTTTATTATTATTTTCAAATGTTGAGGAGACCTGTTAAACTCGTGTGAAATGACACCACTTGCTTGAAAAGTGTGAATTTGAGCTTGAGAGCATGTAGGAAGATACTTACACAAGGAGTCAGCTTTTGATTCTTCCACATCCTTCAAATCCACTTCATGGCTGTTTTCCTTGCCTTCTATGTAAGTTATTGAGCTGTATGATGAACAAATCTGTATCAGATGTAAACTCTTACTAGCAATATATATTACCATGATTCAACAGATAGAATCCAACAAGCTATAAGCCAGTGGCGGTCGAGTGTTTATGCTCATAAATATCAATTATTTATCTATCAATAAAAATGTGTAAAGGCGTATTCCTACCTTGGACTAAACTTATAAATCCTGTATTCTTGATCTCTGTTCAACAGTTCTTGGAGGTTTTCAGCACGAGATGTATATCTGAAATCAGATGAACTTAATATACCAGTAACTGAATAACTGAACGCCTTAATTGCCTCCCCTTCTGATATTAATGTTTCTCGGAGGCTTTCTGCAGCTGACTTGACCTGACAGGATTCCACAAAATATGGTCATACAAATAGATGTTATCATAAAATAAATAATATCTACACATTTCTATTAACTAGTATCTGTTACCATTCTTTAAAGATAAGGTGATGTAAATGTGGTTAAGGACAAAACTATGAGCATGACTACTGATGAAGATATTCAAGCAAAAGCCAGGGGAAGATGAACTCGTGCAATACTAGTTATGTTGCGTTAACATCCTTTGGTGCAATAATGTTGATAATATGATATTGACAATACAGTGTTTATCATAGTGTCAGAAAACAGTAATGATATCAAGACCAAATTCGTTACAGAGGAATAAAAAGCGATAAATTGCCAACTCATGTTCAGCTTCTTAATTTGTACCTTTTTATCACTAAGCGGAATAAGTTCACCAACAAGAGCAATCCGATTAGGAGCCTGTAACAATAAAAGATTTATTGTGTTATTATACCATTATCAAGATAATACAGTATAGTCTTCAACTCTCACATTTAAATTTTAGATATCAAAGCTTTGTAATGTGTTATGTTTGCAAGATGTTATCTAACTAACCTTCTTCAATGATTGAAGCAAATTTGCAAGCGAGCCTGGTAACGGACTTGTGACGGCCAATGAGCCACGTTCATCTATAACTGTATTCTTTTTTAAGCAAAATATGCAAATCAGAATAGCAGAGAGTAAATTCAATATCCAGTAAAGCAATCAGCATATAAAGATATTTGCATGTCACAAGTCAAACCACGTATTTTTAAAATAAAATCAGTAAAAAGAGACCCGTGCTAGTCAACTACTCAACTTGTAGTTGAAATTATCTCATTCCAACCGGTTATAAGGAACTAACTTGTAAGAAGGAAGTACCATGAGAGGGTGAGATAAAAACATTTTCATAAGTAGAACATGAACCTAAATCAATCCCTCACTTGAAGGGTCATTTGCCATATACAACTAAATATACAAGGATAAGTTCTACCACTATAGACTATTTCAAACAACAAACAACCTCATTTCTTCATGATAGATGTGTGTTTTCTTTCAAAAGTCACAACAACATGACTTTTTTTGAATGACTACAACAACATGATAGATTATTCTGTGCAACACTGCAGCATCATTTGAATCCCGGATGACATGATTGTCAACTATGTTTTACATGAAAAGGTCGCATATTAAAAGGTTATCTTAAACTGATGTCCCCCTTATAAACCAAAGTATTAAAGGGGATCACAATTTTTCAGAAACAAAAGCATCAACAATGATCAAGAACGCATAACAAAACCAAAAATTACATTCAAGTTTATGAAATCTAGCCATACCACATTATGCAAGTCACCATCAGGCACCCAAATGTAAGGCCTCCCCCTCTTCACAAAATATTTAACTTTTGAACTGTGGAGTTCGTTCTTGCTGTACAGAAAACACACACACACGCACGCACACAGAGCAGCAAACATTGATTAATATTTAATACACAAAAACTAATGCATAAACTAGGGGTGTGCAAAAACCGAACCATAACCGTTAACCGAAATTAATCATAATCGAACAAAACCGATAGTTATGATTAAGTGAGTCTGATTAACCAACCATCCGGTTATGGTTACGCTTGACGTGTCTTCGTTAACCGAATTTAACCAAAAACCGAACCGAACCTAGCATAGTGTTTTTCCGAATTGTATACCTATATTTCCATATTTTATTGCCCCATTTCTAACTTCGAACATTTAAATTTATGTTGCAACTTCATAATTGAGCTTGGATACCATAACCGAACCAGTTTCAACTGGAACAGAGTAAAAAAATGCATTGACGTATAACCGAACTTAACCGAAACCTACGGTTAACCGACCATTCGGTTAAGGTTTTAATTAACCAATCTTCCATAACCGAACCGACTTTGCGCATCCCTAATGTTCATAAACAATCATACTACTAATCGAAGCATAAACGAAAGGTTAAATCAGTACCTTCCTTTGGCATCAGCTTTGACTGTATTAAGACTACCTTGCCAATTTGAAGCCAAAATATTCTGCAATAATACGACAATCAATTACATACGTATTCAATAGGTGTGGTATAAAGTGTAATCGTAATCTATACCTTACACTTTTCAGCGAATGTTAACACCGTGGTTCTCCCTCCTTTCATTGTATGTAAAAGCGAGTGATGCACACCAAGTGTTTGTTGAAATTACTCACAGAAAGGTAGTGATTAGAACGGACTGAGTCAGCTTGGGTTATTCGAGGAAATGTGTTGGGGTGGGGCGATGAAGAATGAGGGTTTTGAGAGCATTCCTAACCCATCCCCTAAAATTACGTAAGAAGTTATAGCGTGGGGTTGTGAGTGGCGGAGAGAGTAAAGGTAGTGATTTTTTATAAATTTGGGGAAAAGGTAGTGATTTTTTTGTAAATTATAAGATGGAGAGAGAAAACTGTAATAAAAAAGATATAAAAAATATTATTTAATTGAACAGGAGAGATACAGAACGGGATGAGAATGCTCTGAAACAAGCCAAATTTTATGGGCTTGGGTAAAGAATCAGAACCGTAATGAATCGATCTAATAGTATTGATAATTTGATATCATCGGGATTCGAGACCGGTAAATTTTTTATGTATTTTGTTCGATCTTAAACATGTGTTGACATCCTTTTACACATATCAAAAGCAAAATATGTGGTTTTGATTATTTTTTTGTCTATTAACAACGTAATTGTGTTTGAAATAAAGCATTCTTTTAGCATCGTAAACTAAGCCGAGTGCATTACCGTACCGGTACCATTACGAACCGAGCCGATACTGAGCCTGCAACATAGGTACTGATGTCGGTAATAGTAGGATTGTTATTGGTATTTGGTTTTATGGTCTTCGATCTATGTAAAACACGCATAGATGTTCTTTAAGGTTATTGTAAATTTAAAATACGTGGAAGCTACTTGTGTGCATAGATTAACGTCAATACCTAAGGTTATATGCCACAAATCCATATATCGGTAATATGTCCATCGCATCGCATGAAGACACTTATTAGTAAGTTTATAATCATCAGAGGGTGTTGATACAATTATTGAAAAATATAGAACTAGCAAAAAGTAAAAAAAAAAAATCAAACTCATTCATTCGAGAGTAATCAACATAACACACACATTAAATGTATACAGCTCAACCCTAAAAGTTTGTAAACATGAGCCTCGGTCTATGGGTCTAAATATCTACATTTCTACGCTTTCTTGATGTCCGATGTCATAGCGTATCAAGATCACTCGGTTTGCAGTCCAACACATAAAAAAACAATTAATTCAAGCTATTTTTAAGATTACAATTTGAAGTATTTAGAAATTGAGGAATTACTAGGTTTTCAATGAAGTTAACATGAATGCATACAAAGTAATGGCGGAAGTCTCGTAACTTTCTTTAGGTGGTGGCAAGGTCAAAAAAATATTGTGTTTTTTCTGACTTGTAATTTTTTGTTAATCACCAGTATTTGCTAGTCGTCTTGTTTTAAAAAAATAATATATCAAATTCAACTTTTGTAAATCTAAAAGCCGGATTACCAATTCTGACCGAACCGAAAGAAAAAAAGAATTTCTTAAAACTAGATTCGGTTTATCATCTACCCTTTTTGAGTTAAAAACAACCACCTTCAATTTGACTTTTACCCTTATCAGAGTTATCACACCTTAACTTTGAAGTTTTAAGTTTTAACCACAAAACCCCTCTACCAGTTTCATTCGGTGATCTACCTTACACATCTCCTTCCGATCCAGTACCAGATCATCAATTATTCGACAGATATAAGGTACTTAGAGATGAATTACCAGTTACTACCTTCACCCTACGAAGGTCAAGAGATCAATCATCTTACTCTTGCTTACTTCATCATCTCTGGTCTTCACATCCTCCACGCACTCGATCGTGTAAGACTCCGTTATTATTGTTAGCCAATATATGTGATTTAAGATCTGATTTATTCAATTAGGATTAACTGTAGTAGTAATTGAAGTTGTTTGACTTGTCTGAACAGTGTGATTCCGAGGTTGTGGATAATTGGGGCTTGATATTTATAATTATCATCAAATTAAACCTAATTAACTTTATGTTGCAACTGTCTATAACATAGCTTGGAACACCATAACCAAGCTTGAAACTGGCATACTTCAACTTCAAAACTTCATTATTCAGCTTGGAACACCTTAAAAGAACCAATTTCAAGTTTTCAACTTTAAAACAGGAAACAAAAAAACATAAAAAAAATGCATCGGACAATTAACTGAACTTAACCAAAACCGACCCGTAACCGATTGTTAACCTACCTATGGCTAACCGACCATTCGATTATGGTTATGGTTAAGCAGTCTTTTATAACCGAACAGACTTTGCGTACCCATATGGCCATATGTGCTAGTGTTGCAGCCTCGCAGTGTAACTTGACTCAGTAAACATATTAAAATGATATTTAATTGATTATGTAGATTGATAGAGAAGCTGTTATTAATTGGGTTTTGTCATTGCAAGCTCACCCAAAGAATGAAGATGATCTAAACAATGGTATGAACTATGAACTGTAAATTTGTCATTTTAGAAGTACAATGTAGAAAATTACTGAACCTACTTGTGGATTGTTTACTGCAGGACAGTTTTATGGATTTCATGGTTCTAAAAGTTCTCAATTTGATTCTGTTGATAATGGGGTATGAAGTCAGGTTATCATTTTTCGGTTTTTGTATTTTTGGTATATATCTCTTACTCTTGTATGATATGTCTGCTTACAGGTTTTGGTTCTTAACAATAGTCACTTGGCAAGCACATACTGTGCATTAGCCATATTGAAGATAGTTGACTATGACTTTTCACTTATTGACTCTGGCTTAATTTCGAAGTCAATGAAGCATCTTCAACAATCTGATGGGAGGTATGCACAATGCTATTTCAATTAGACTAACTAAAATTTAAAATTAGTAACTTGATCAAAGTTTCTGAGAAAACTACATTGATACATATGATGCTGCAATTTTTAAGTAGAATTATTTGTCAGGATTTGTGAAGGCTTTGGGCTAGTTTTGGGCTTGGGCTCAAATTGGTGACAAGGAGAATAATGACTTGGCCCGTTATTGTTTCTTGTTAATTAAGCCTTTAACCCTAGTTTTATATCTATATATACCCTCGCTATGTAATTGTAATCTTTGCACCTAATCAATGAAATAACCTAGTTGCAGCCCGTAGATGTAGGTCCCCCGCTGGGACCGAACCACGTAAAATTCTTGTGTCGTGTTTATCGTTATTTTTTTCTATTTACTGCGTGTATAATCGTGTGTGCTTGTTCGTGTGTTGTTCCGCTGCGCTGCTTTGTTCCTAACAAGTGGTATCAAAGCTTAGGCTCGTTGAACACACGATGTTTCGCACTGAAGGAACAGTTCGCAGAAGTTGGTTAATTCCAGTCGAACATCAGAAGCGTGATTAGGGTTTAGGTTGTCGGCTGGGTTTTGTCCACTGAATTGCCAAATAATCCTTTGGAGATCACCGGGTCTGATGTAGACGTCGACGATCAGGTCGCCCCTTATTTGCAAGTTATCGGTGGTCTTGCCGATTGGAAGCTTGTGTCGCCGGAAATTCGTAGGCCAATGTTGAGCAGAAGGTTTGTGTGGCCGAGGTGTATTTCGAATTCTCAAATCAGAGATACAAGCTTAGAAGGTAGCGGTCGCCGGGTTTAGTTTTGATCGCGATTGGAATTGGTGGTTGGTGCCGGCAGAAGTGTGGAGTTGCCGACAAATATCACTTAGAAATATCACTTAGAGATTCTTGGTGTCACCGGAAAATCGAGACCGATAGTAGGTGATTGTTATGAGGTGACCGACGTTACTGTGGTTGGCCGGAGAATATTGAGCGGCGGCAGGGAGCGTATTTTGCCCAGGGAAGTACCTTGTTTACAAAGAATTAAACCTAATTAATGGGTCAATAACTTTTTCGAATATTTTCTTTTGGACTGAATTTGTTTTCTAGCTTTTGGTCCATGTGTTATTTTGTGGGGGCTGGTGAAAGAAAATGGTTGGGTTCATGGGATGTTTCTAGATTAAATGGAGCCCATCACATTTAATTATATTTTGTTTTGATTAGAGTTTTTTTTTTTAAATAAAACTCTTGGGATTCGAATGGTTTGCGGGTTAGGTTTTGAATTTGATTTTGGGTTTTTGACATTATCATTAACCATAATTATTTTAACCGAGTTTTGTGAAAACTGTTTGGGTTCGGGTTTAGATTTGTCTGCAAGAGATTAGTCTGAGGTTGCAGTTTATTTATAGTTACTAGATTTATTGGTTATAGCAGGAGCAAATCGTTTATTTGACAGTGTTCGGTAGAACAACCGTCAAGTTTAAGCCAGTGCCATTGATGCGTTTGTTCATTGTTTCCGATTTGTTCTCGTTTGTTATTGTTATAACTGAAGATGGGATGGTTCGGTTAAGGATTTTGGTTGATTGGTTTGTCATAGGAACTTGGATGTGATACTAGTGATGGAGAAAATGGAACCAATGGGTGCGCTAGTAACGACATAAGTTAAAAAAAAAGGTT
This sequence comes from Bidens hawaiensis, assembly GCF_021521415.1. NCBI lineage: Eukaryota > Viridiplantae > Streptophyta > Magnoliopsida > Asterales > Asteraceae > Bidens > Bidens hawaiensis. Next base: position 176,659 of record NW_027492976.1, on the reverse strand, counting down.
AGTGACAAGTCATGTGAACTATTGCTCATTTGGATGGTCTTTCGGTTAGGGTTTGTGTTAACTGATTGTGCGTACGGTCATAGAACCCTTGGTACCGCTTGTTTTCCTTGAAAGCTCAACTACTTTCACAACTGTTTGTCTATTAACTGATTTAGAACACTGAAGTTTTATCTTGTTCAGTAGTGACGAGTGGTACAACATTTGAGGTGACCTAAATTTTGTGCTGGGTGAAGACGTTTGCCGGGAAGTACAATTGAGGATTCATATCATGAGTGTTGTTTTGGCATGTGTTTGGGATAACAGAGACAGTGGGAGCTGAGCATAGTTTGACTTGGTGGGGTTGCATGAAGGTGTGGGACATTCTTTAGAGTTAATGTCCATAGATGGTAAATTCTGCTTTTGAGAATGTGTCGGTAGTGATGCATTGGGACTCAGTGGAAGGCAGTGAAGACTCTTGGGTTTGAGATTTTGTTTTGCTTCATTTTTTTGTTACCTACTTTAATGAAGCATCGGTGAATCTGTTATTTAAGACTTTTTCTGGAGTTGTAAAAGTCTTGGCTCGCTGCATCGGGTAGAGCTAAATGGTTTCGTATTGCAAGCATGAATCCTAGAGCCACATGGATGTCAGCTTGAGCATATTCGGTGGTTTAAACCTTGACGGGGATTGGGTAACAGTGGGAGCACGGGGTGTTCAAGTACAGTTACATAGTGACGTTGGGGTTTTGAGACCGGAATTCCAAATGAAAATTCTCTCTTTGGTGCTTGCTGTATTAGGAGAGTGTTCTTTCTTCTGGAAGTCTCTGGAGCCGGTTATATGAGTAAGTAGGTGCCGGTTGAGATTGAAGATGAGTCATTGGCGGGCTTTGCCATGACTGGGTCTGTGATGACCGTATTGGAGCCGGGGCGCTTCAATGGGCCTTTCGGGAAACTGATGCAAAGGCCGGCCGCTGCAACTAGATAGATTGGATTGTTGAAATCTTAGCTTGTTCATGAAGAACTGGAGGCTTGGAGAACTTCCGTTGTTGGAGTTTTAGCTTGTTCTTGGAACTGGTGGTTTGGTGATTTTTGTTATTGAAGATTACTTGAGTTACTAGGTGTCGGGTTTTGTTTGGATGGCTGTTGCGGTTCGTGCAAAGCCTTCAAGTGGGAGATTGTCAGGATTTATGAAGGCTTTGGGCTAGTTTTAGGCTTGGGCTCAAATTGGTGACAAGGAGAATAATGACTTGGCCCGTTATTGTTTCTTGTTAATTAAGCCTTTAACCCTAGTTTTTATATCTATATATACCCTCGTTATGTAATTGTAATCTTTGCACCTAATCAATGAAATAACCTAGTTGCAGCCCATGGATGTAGGTCCCCCGCTGGGACCGAACCACGTAAAATTCTTGTGTCGTGTTTATCGTTATTTTTTTCTATTTACTGCGTGTATAATCGTGTGTGCTTGTTCGTGTGTTGTTCCGCTGCGCCGCTTTGTTCCTAACATTATTAACCAGCAAACATGATCTCGTTGATTTTAAATTATAATATGTTTCATGCTTTCCATAGTTTGACTCTTCCCTTCTTTATAAATGAATAGCTTCAAAATTACTGGCTAGTGGTTTTCTTTAACTTCTTAATATAGGGTTTTTATTTATTTTGTCTTACAAAACTTGCATGCTCGTTTTCTAATTATATGAGCCAGATGTGATTGAAAAAAAGTGAAATTGTATACATGTATTGTAGGAAAACGATACGATTTCTTGTTAAATTGTTGGGGGAATGTGCTTTGAGATGAAGGCACTTTGCACTCGTTAATTTAATGTTTTTGGACACTATAATTGCAACAATCTGGCAATATTAATGAACTTTTGTGCACTATTTTTTTATGTTTAAAGGGCCTACAATGTTTGTTTCACATAGGGCCATCAAAATCCACAGGACAGCCTTGTCAAAAGCTTACCACTTTACGCATGCACGCACACACCAATACACACACATGCATAATACAAGAGAGTAGGCCTTGATAGCAAAGGTCTATATCATCCACGCATATTCACATATAGGACTAATTATAATGATTTATATGAGTGAATAAAGACCACAGAATTTGTGCAATATTTTTAGAGATTTTGAATCAACAAAATTATGTAAAACTGAACCGCGTGAAACACTTAAAAGGATGACCCTGTTTGGTTTTTAGGGACCAAAAACTTGACCGGCCCATGCCCACCCTTGCTAGCCAATGCATACGATATATTTGACATGCTGCTAAGTTTATTTTCATTTTTTGATCTGTTTGCCATTAATTCTATCTATTATTCTTATTTTCTTATATCTATCTGCATCAGTTTCATGCCCATTCATACAGGGGCAGAGACGGATTTACGGTTTGTATATTGTGCCGGTAAGACTTTATGTTTCTTTAAGCACTTAACTCAATTTAGTTCTCTCTAGATTGGATTTCATGGTAGCCACTTTATTTATTTTAGCTGTTATTTCCTCTCTATTGGATAATTGGAGTGGCATTGATAAAGAGAAGGCCAAGAACTACATATTAAGTTGTCAGGTAATATGTTCACCTTCTCAAGTACCCAATTCTTAGGTGTTCCTATATAACACTTTAATTGTTATAACTTATTAGTTAATGTTTTGGTGCAGTCATACGATGGTGGTTTTGGACTAATTCCTGGTCAAGAATCTCATGGTGAGTTTTCTTGCCTTATAATTGCAGTTTGACTTGACACTATTTGTCAACAATACATTTTTCAAATTTTGCACCTTGTCAAATAGATGAGTAATTAGTATTATTACTACGTAAACTGACTTTATTGTTAGGAGCTTCTAATTTTCTTCTTTTAGAACTACGTTTATTACTCATAAACCGTTCTTACTTTTAGAATCACAGGTGGTGCGACTTACTGTGCTGTAGCATCTCTTCGGTTGATGGGCTTCATTGAAGATGATCTAGTTTCTAAATACACATCCTCTTGCATCATAGATGTTCCAATGCTTCTAGAGTGGTGTTTGCAGGTACACGTTCCAATTTTCATTTAATATTATTTGAAGGTACGGTATGCCGATTGTGAGGCCCTGAAGGTAAAATGAGTCATTTTAACTGTTGCCATGTTTCTCATGTTTCAGAGGCAAGCGGTTGATGGAGGATTTCAAGGAAGACCTAACAAAGTTAGTGACACATGTTATGCTTTTTGGTAAGCTCATAACTGCTTCAGATTTCTGTTCTTTTTCTTTTATATTTTTAGAGTTCACTGGTTTTTATGGTAAATTCGTAGGGTCGGTGGAGTTTTGAAGATTTTAGGTGCTAATAAATTCATGAACGAAAAAACCCTACGTGAATTTTTGCTCACTTGCCAGTCTGAGGTCAAATCTTCTTTCTTTTGTGTGCTACACTGTTCTTCATAATTTGTTTAAACAAATAATTTATTTTGTTTATCTTTTGTAGTATGGCGGTTTCAGTAAGTTTCCTAGACAGTTTCCGGATCTTTACCATTCATATTATGGATTTACTGCATTCAGCATGTTACAAGAAACCGGTCTCAACTCTCTTAATATAGAATTGGGTATAAGTACCATTCATCACACCATGATCTAATTTCATTCACCTTATATATTTTGTATCATTTATCATGTAATGTTTTTTTTTATAATTTAGCAATCCACTGTTGGTTTTGTATTATTTAAGCCTAGAAGTTTTGGACTTGTACCGTATGCAAGAATTTTATGTTGTACACTTATACTACATTAAAAATTTCTACTCAAAAGACACATGATTTGACAAGAGGTCATGTTTGGATTGCCAATGTGTCTCTAGTGAATAGTTATTGTTTTCGCATCTTCTAAAAGGGTCTGGGTTCTTATACACCCCTAGAGAAAAAAAGTAATTGACAGTCGCAATTTATGATATTAAAAAAAGTAGACTATAATGTTCTTATGAGTGGAGTGTTGGCATATTTAAAGTCAATCTGTCCTTGCAATACATCTTATGCGTGAAGTGATAATAATTGTCCGAGCATGGAACATAGGATTCTCAGCTAACATAATCGAGGATATATTATCTCTGAACAAGGCTACTCGTCTTTTGTTTCAGCTCCTTTAATAACTATACCAACCGAACACACTCCTGAGTCGTCATTGCAACTGCATGATACTCTGCCTCGGTAATGGACACTTGGACAGTGACACATTTGGTTGTCTCTTACTAGTCTTAATATAGAATTGGGTATAAGTACCATTCATCACATTATGGTCCAACTCCACTCACCTTATTGATCTTGTAATCATTCGGCATGTAATGTTTTTCTAATAACTTAACAGAAATTAACTGTTGGGTTTGTATTATTTATGCCGTGAAGTTTTGGACTTGTACCATATGCATGGAAATTTGTATATTGTACTACATTAAAAATGATGACTCTAAAGACAATGATTTGACAAGAGGTCGTCTTCGGATGGTCAATTTGTCCCTAGTGCTTGTAGCTTTAAGCTTTGCTTCATATCTTCTAACATTGTACAAGTAAGATTTCTTTTTTCTTTTTGGCAACTACATATTTTATTAGACATTTGCATATTTGCCTCGTTATTTTTTGATTGCATAGGTATTTTTTGTTGTCTGATTTTGTGTTTTTTGAAATTGTAGTCGTTGGTTCTTGATGTATGAATAGCTTGTGTTTGCTAATAAGTCATAAGTATATGTTTTCAATTGTTAGTGTGTTGGTTTTATTAGTTTATTTGGTAAAAGTTCTAAAGTTACTTTATATAACTTATTTGAAAGTTGAATAATCAAACTTTGTCATGATTTATGGTGATTTGGACATTTAAGTAATGAAGTATATATTTACAAGGCAGTTAATATGTAGATGTGTAAAGTCTTAATATGCATTGCATACTGTTCCTAGTGTTTTTATCTTTACAATCAACCTGTGAAAAGTTTACACTCGTAAAGGTCGAAAGTTTACATGTGTATGATATGAGGATTGGCTTAATATTTCAGGAATATTGTTAAAATTCTGTAAAGTAATAGTAGATAGTTGAGACTGTTACAAATATATTAATATTATGGTTATCAATACCTAATATAGATTAGCTATTAGGCTTGTTTCACAACACGTTATCAACACGAATTGCTTTTGGAATTGAATCACATATCATAAGGTAAGTCGCATTGTTTAGTTTACATATTGTTGTTCTTTAATCTATATGCATGATCCATATTGTAAGTAATACAATTTTGGATTGTGTTAAAGATATTTTTATTCCACTCCTGTATACCTCAAAATGATTCATATAATTTTAGTTGTGACGGACACCTGTTTTATTATACCTAAATCTTTAAAAAGTAATTCACATGGTTTTAGGTTTATATATCTATTTAAATTTCTTATTCTACAAATCAAATTTGTGGTAGTAAAACTTATGATTTTATTCCGTCGTAAGTGGATTGAAGTTTTTGACAATCTATTTTGATCTACAAAGCTAATGTGGTCTTTTCTTGATTTATTTATTAGTTTATTTTAAAAAATAAATTAGATTTTTTATTTATGCTTATGGTTTGATCAAACAAAGGAAAAGGAACCGGCTTATTTGGCTATCAAATTTTTAACCGCAACGATTAGGGATTTAATAATATCAAGTTGTGATATTGGATTATGTTAAATATAATACACATTTTTATTTTATTATTTCGGTAAACGAATGACAGTAGTTTTATTATTTGTAAAAAACATTTAAAGAAACTATTTTCGACGAGTTTTACAAATAATAATAATAATAATTTGTTAATTATAGCAATAATTATGTATTTATTGACTCTATATGCATGTTGGTATATTGATTTACTGATAAATAATACTGGGATAAATTTTATAGAATAAGATTTTTAGGGTTTGATTTTATATTTTCTTTTATCAATTAATTCTTAGCAATATATTTATTAAAAGAGAAATGAAATCCAGAATACAATTTGAGTATTAATCAATATTATAGCGTAAAATTCTAGAGTCGATTTGAACACAATATCTATATGAATATTTATGTCGTTATACACATACTTTAAAGGTGTATAAGTATGTTGTTTATGATAATTTTCTGTAGCAATTAAAACAAAACATCCTTGAGTGAAAGTTGTAGCAACTTTAATTCTGGTTTAGATATTTGTGTATATTTCAAGTTAAAATGTCAAATACATATAAGATATATATAGTTGACTAGCTGATTGTGACCGATGATACTTTATGTTATATATTGTTGTTTATAAGTGATAAAAATGTTATTTCGTAAAGGTTTATTATAACCCCCTTTATATTGCGACATGCATGTTATAACGTTATGTCTTTATGTACAACTTGTAGTGTGCGTGTTTTTTTATATATACATATAGATATGGATACTATTTGATAGAACAACTAAATCAAAGTTGTGTTTTATTATTACTATCATGAAAGAGTATGTTCAAATATGAGACTTTTAAGTGTCACTTTTCCTAAATCTTATTGAATGTTATAAAATATAGCATGATAAATCTTTACATGACTCATTCATGTAATTACTTCTCATTACTTGTTATATGAAGAGAAGATTAATTATGAGGAAAAACCGGATAAGACCATTTTTCATTTGTTAAACCTAAAATATGCTCTGAAGTAGCATATCATTAAACCGTATGAAGGGTTTGAAGTGATTTTGTATCTATGTCCGAGAAAATTATGAATAAACCATGAAAAGTGTTTGGTTTGATATCATTTCCCGAAGTGAATGTGAATACGCACTGATTGTTGCGATCATGGACATAATAAAAAAAACTTGTAACAATGATTATATTAATAATGAGATCGGCTATCGAAATTATAATGTTTTTCATGCTAATAATGAGATCGACCACCACATGTGGCAAAGAGATTGATCATATATGAGAACAAAATCTGGAAATACAAAAGTGAAATCACATGATCGTTTGAAACGATAATACAACGTTCACTCATATTTACAATCTTGTACTAAAGAAGCATGATACATATACGATCATAAACCTGAAGTTTATGGATCATGATCATCTTATGGCATGACCGGTTAGACCACACCGAGTCAATGATGTGAAATTTATTGAGGAACCAAAAGATTCTTCATAATAAATATACATGTAATATTGCTCTCAAGGGAAATCATTTATTTACCAATTGAAGGGGGCGCGAATCCCTAAATATTATGGAATTGAGAAACGATACACATATGCTCACATGATACCATTTAGTGTTTTTCAAAACAGACGCATCGTCTAAATGGTTATCAAGATCGCAACTCGATGTTTGCATGATCTATGGCTTAGATAATAAGATAGCAAACATATTATTCCAACGTGGTATATTTACATTTGGTTATAATAATGAATTTGATTCCCAAGTTAATAATGATCATTGGAATAAGTGTTGAACTTTATAACAAATTATGTTTTTACATAAATTGTTTTGTTAAAGACGATTACTCAACGTCTGTAATTGGTTGCAAATGCAATTATCACGAGAGCAAAGGTTCATGTTTGTATTTGAGTACATATGATTTTAGATGTTTTTAAACTAATTCATATCAAGCTAACAAGTTATGATACTTCCTCCCCGTTGCAATTGGTTTTTTGTCAGTAACCAAATATATCTCATCTAATATTTCATATGTGTTATATATTGAAATTAATCCACCGCAAGACACAATGATGAGGCCACAAAGTAAGTTGGGAATTTATGTTGGTATTAAATATATATGATGTAATACTTAGAGCCATTATTGTGATATTTGATTATGGCTCATTGGTCTTCATTTTAGTGAATCGATGATCCCAACATCAGGGGGAGAAATAAGGCAGTTGGAAAATGAATTTAGTTGGAATGAATTATCATTGATCCTCAAACTAAGTTATATAAACTGAACATTCAAAGGATAATTCATGTATACAACTTAACGAATCAATTACCAGACAATTCACTGACCAAAATAGAGTGTCTATCTAAGACACATATACCAACTGCTAATGCTCCAATTAAAGTTGTCTAAGAAGGAAAAACGCATATTGATAATGAGTCTAATACACGGTGTAACATGGTAGACCAATCGATTCCAAAGGTAAAATTTCCTCGAAAATTGGAGCAAGTAATAAAGATGGTCAAGTCGAGGTACAATAAAAAGGTCTCTTGAAAGAGATTAGACATGATGGTTCTTGAAGAACCTTAGGTACCAGAAAACAAAGAGCTCTCAATAAATTATATTGTATCATGTCTACTGATGCGTGCTGTGTAGCTTGTATAAAATATGATAGATTGGATATTTAGATTTTGCACAAGATCGTGTTTTAAATTTATAAAAGTGATTTCTACAAAGACTAAACACACACAAAATAGGCAAGTGTACCTATCGTATATGTAGAATAGTATTGGTAAGAACCAAGTATCGATCCGTGGACACAAAGGTTTCTAATAATAAATCGTTGTTTTACTTCAATCGGAGGTTTTAATCATTTTGAGGTTAATTTTTAAACTTTTTATAAAATATAAATAATTATATATATATATATATATATATATATATATAATATAATTGACCAAGATAAGAAATTCTAAACGACTTGTTCAATTATACGAAGGTTACCATCTAAGATCAAGAATCCACTCCATTTTAGCATTGATAATTAATATGTAGACATGTGATAAACTTACCGTAGCAATATATGATAGATAACTCCTTAACCCAAAGTGAGCATCTTTGGCACTAAGGAGATGATATGCGCATTTTAAAGTCCACCCTTTCCTAATGTCATACCATCTCAATGATGTCAATTTAAGTTGGCAAGTAGTTTCGTTAAGTAGAAAGATTAGGATTGGCTTCAATTTCTCGAATACCAATTCTAACAACTTCGGGTGATTGTAGTTCATCACACAACCTCCCCTTGGTTGATTTAAGTAGGTTATGATTACACATTCCATTAACATATGATTTCTTTAGCTAATTTGATATCCTAAGCAAAACCATTTTCGGATTACCAAGGTTTAGAAAAATACACCATAACTTATATCTCATCATTTCTAAGTACAATATAAGGATCCATGTTTCGATAATGTATCAAAGTATTTCTATCTTTCAAGAACATGAATCGATCATGAACGATTGCCAAAGAGATTGACAACCACCAACTTTGAATTAGTGATTTAAGATGGTGAAACATTTCTCATCAAAAGATAATTGTAATATAACCATGTACTTAACTAGACTACATCACATGTCTTGATTAATTATAAAGTAAAACAAAGCTTCTTCATAGATTTTAGATGGTAAAAGGAGTTTAGCTCATAATGAGCATTATGATGAACATTAAGATGATTGATAATAACAAATACATGATTAAACTTGGAACAATCTAACCAAATGTAGATGAATCCTTCTTCTTAATGATGGGGATGATGGTTGATGATGATGATTAGTGGTGATGACCTCCAAACCTTCAAACTCTTCACTAGATCTTCAAGGTGAGTGTTAGTGTGTGTTTTTATAAGAGAGAATCAGATATAAATCTTTTCAAGGCACACTTGATGAATGCAACATGAGCCACTATTTATAGGCAATCTGGATGGTGAGGCACGACCCCGTGCTTGATGAGCACGGCCCCGTGTATTTTTATGACATGTGCCAGATTTGTTTTGTCTTTTGTGTGAGCTGGCAACGGCCCCGTGGTTACCAGGCACGGTCCCGTGCTTTTTAGTGACATGTGCTCAATTCTTCTTTGTCTTTTTTTTCATTCCCGTCCACGGCCCCGTGCATGCTGAGCACGGCCCCGTGCTTTTGTTCTCAGATTTTGTCTTTTCTTGTTCCATAAGCACGAGGGCGTGTTTCTTGAGACATGGGGGCGTGTTTCTTTGTTTTCTTGTGTTTTCTTCTGTTTTTCTTCGTCTTTTTGCTTGTTTCTTCGTTTGAGGTTTGGTTTCACCTGAAATTACGTTTTATTATGATAAGTAGCCTTTTATGCTATGTTATTAGATAGAAATTGCAGTTTTTAGAGATTATTTGATGCTGAAAAGATGTATATTTCTATGTACATCTTCTACACAGATATATGGAATCGAAATAAAGTCGACGTCGCTATACTTTTATATAAATGATGATGATGAGGATCAAGATTATAAATCTGCCTATGAAAAATGATTGGCCAAAGTGAAAAGGCGCAAACAAGGCAGAGTTGAATTCTCTAAATAACGGAAAGTTTGTTGGACCAGCAGTCCGTACAACTAAAGTTGTAAAATGTGTTAGATGTGTTAGATACAAACGGGTATTGTATATGAGTTATGAAAATTTATCAAGTGATATAAGCAAAACTGATGGCACAAGAATTTTTGCAAAGACCCATGATTAATAATGAGGAGACACATTCTCCAGTGGTGGAAGCAATGACTTTCCGATAACTAAACAGTCTGGTAATATAAAGAGAGAATTGATATGCGTCCACTAAATATTGTTATTTAGTTGATACTGAGAGTTTACTAGAAAATCTATGAAGAAATTGAATTATCAAATAATGTGAAGTAAGTTCTCGAGAACATAATGATTGCTGTGTATAGAGTCATGTTTGAATACTTTACGATTATTGAATATGTTAAACATAAATGAAACTCCTGAAGAGTTTCCTAAGGTAATTGAATACTTGAAAAATTAATTGATTATTTGCATCAACAAGCATACACATAGAAGAAAATGTACGTGATGAGTACAATATCTCAATAAACAAATAAATCGTACAATATGGATTTTTGATATGTGATACAAAATGGTGTGTTAATGAGCAAATTATGCAACAAAAATCCTAGAAAAGTGAATGCATATGCATCATTTGTCAAGTTGAAAGAAGTCCATGATGGATTGCTAAATGCATGGATTGCTTATTACGTAAATTTTTTGGATTGAGCTTGACACAACTCAAGAGATATTTTGATAAGGAGGGAGATAAGTTGGATATAATTAGCCATACTTTTATCAAAATATTACTCTTAAATGGTCATTATAATCACAATTTACAATGATGTACATATCACAAAGAGAAACTTACGAGCTTTTATAGAGAAAATTTTTTTTGAAAGACCTTGACATAGTGTGATTATTGTTCAACTTATAGTTCGAGTATATGTGTAATTATATGCTTATAAATCCATCAAAGTGCATCTAGAAAATGTTGAGACATTTTACCATGGACAAATTTAATCATTTTAGCATATTAAAGGATGTCTAAAAATGACTATATCCTTGTCTATCATAATATGAAACATTATTGGTTCGGAAATACCATAATTAAATGCATATGTGCATTATGTCATACTATTAGGTATATATGATTATTATTTTCTATATTTATATTTATCGGCATGTGTCCTGCTAGGAAACATCAGAATGGGTAAAAACACATATTTCTGGTAAGAAAGATATGTATTTATATTTTACTAACCCATCAAAACAAGTTTGGCTAGTCTTGTTGATGCAGAGAAACACAACATGATCATAATGTTTACCAAATGAAGCAATAGAAGTTTTCACGTGAAGATCATACAACATTATTCAACTTGAGGATTCAAATGTCAAGGGACGAAGACACAAATGATTGACTACAAACGTCTTGGGCAACTTTCGCAGAAGATCGATATTTACCATTTTAACGGATATATAAATCAAGGGGAGACAATACGCGCTGCACTCTTTTTTCCTTAGCTATGGTTTTGTCCCACTGGGTTTTCCTAGCAAGGTTTTTAATGAGGCAGCATCTTCAAGCGTATTAAGTTGATAACCAAGGGGGAGTGTTATAAATATATTAATATTATGGTTATCAATACCTAATATAGATTAGCTTTCTCTCCAAGTTTTCCTATCCTATATATACATCTCATTGTACCTCTTTGTAAGACACACATATTAATGAAATCTCCATATTTCTCCCTACATGTTCATCTCCTATTGTTTGGCTATTAGGCTTGTTTCACAACAGAGATTGATTTCTTGTAACATGATAAATATTCATTACTGATACGGTACCGACATTTGTTTTTATAGTTATCGATCAATATAAATCACGTGTTAATATCCTTTGACATATCACGACGTAATTATTTCGGATTTCTCTTTCAGTTGTTATAGCGAATGTCGGTACCATCACGAACCAAACCGATACCGATCACACGATATGGTGGGAATTCGGTTGATATCAGCTCGTTTCGTTATAGCAACCGAAAGAAAAAAATAATAATAATAAAATAATAATAAAGTAGTAATGTGTATTAAACACTCATTTAACTAGAGATAGTTATGTTGCCGCATAAAAGCCATACGCAATTATGCAGTATGTCATTTTCACATTATATTACTTAAAATTGGTTTAAGTATTAAACTGCTGTGTGAGAATGATAAAATAAAATATGCTTTAAAAAAATATTGGTAAGTAATAAGGACTAGCCAATCTTTATAAATATCATTAACATTTTATAAAGTCTTTAATACGAATATTATCTCTTTTCTCTTAAATCAAACAATATAAGTAAATAATTAACATGCTTTTCTCGTTTTGTATATTCATACTATCTCCATTAATATTCAACCAACTTCAACTTCTTTTCCTCTTTTTTTTTAATCGGAATTAACCAACTCCAACTTATTAGATACACTTTCTTGACATTGATGATTCCTTTTTCTTATCATGATGGAGCCACGACTTTGAAGATGTTTTAGGTTTCATTTGTTTGTCAATGTATTTTATTGAAAATGATTCCCTTTGATCTTTATAGTTTAACATTTGACTTTTCTATATATTATTCTATTGTCAATGTAATCAATGAAAAATAACGTGAATTGTTTCATGTGTTACACATTAAGTGTAATTTGCGTTTTGTCCTTGATAAAAACAAAAGAAAAGTTGTTATAACATTTTATTGTTATTTTCTCGTAGTTTGTCAAGCTCAATCGTAGTTTTCAAACTCTAAAGCTAAAATCAGGCTATTAAGAATGACAAAAGGGGTTTAGAACTTGTGTTTCAGACTTGAAGAGTTTGGCATTCCGTCATAATAAGTTTGCCATGCCGCTATCAAACCTATGCCTCAAAGCCATGGATGAAGCTTAGTATATAAATTTTTATTTTTTATTATTATTTTTTTTGGGTGGGGGGGAGGTGTCTTTGACCCCCTTATTTAAGCTCAATAGTGTAAATTTACTCATTTCCGTCCAATTGTTTTTACACGTATTATAAATTTACCCGTTTTCATCCAAAAATTTGTGTCCCAACCCTCTTCGCATTTTCGTCCAAACTTTGTCACTGCTCAAAACGATTACAATTGTGCATAAAACTAACAATGTCTATGGTGTTCTCGTAGTATTCTACTTAGTATAACATGTTATTATTGAACACGCTTGTGATAAGTTTTTATGAATAAAATTCTATATATTTGTATAATAAATAATGAAAGGATGTAGTACGGTTTTATTGTAGTGAGGTGAGATTAAAAGTGGCAAATGCAAAAGCAAAGGCGATGTGGCCAGTTGGGGTTGGTAAACTTTCGGCGAATACCACATGTGCCATTGTCACGGGCATCTTTGTGGTCATTTGTTGTTTAGGTAAAAGTCCAACTCATTTACAAACACAACAAATTCCTAATTTCAATCTTGTTTTTCTTACTTTCCCTATATAGGTCAAAAAGGAGAACCAAATCTAACTCACCCCTGTACCTCTCTACTCTTTATTCAATTTCAATAAACCCCTATTTTCCTTATTATGCAAATTAAGATGAAGTGACGTAAACGGGTCAAACTGTTTGTGAGCTTATAGAGATCGGTTTGTTAAAAGCTCAAACTGAATCAAGCTTAAACGAGCTTAAGCCCAAGCTCTAAGCTAAACTAGCATGTTAGTTTTGACAATGTGATAAGCTTGTTATAGGTATTAAGTGTAAGTTGAGTTTAATCAAATATAGTATTTTAATGTTTAAGTGATCATGTAATTAGTAGAGATAATGTTAGAGAATGAGTTCTGACTTATTGACTTTTTCAAAATATTAGAGAACTATTTGAGTAGGATTAGTATACTTTTTCTAATACTGAAAGAGTCGTGGCGAGTTACCACAAAATTATCGGTGATGTTCTTGTTGTTCGATACAATTAATTCCAACAAAGTTTATTTTATATAGTAAATATATGTTGCATAGTAAGGATCATTGTAAGTATAATTATGATAAAAATAACCAAACAAAACGCATATCGTGTTATTTAGAAATTACACTTGTTAATAAACGTAAAAATTACTACATGTGTATAAAAATAAACAACTTAAATAAATATAAACAAATGAACCAAGCTTGAGTTTGAAAATTTCTTGTGACCAGAGATTCATCTTTGTTAACCTAAACGAGCCAAGCTCGCCTCAACTCGTTTACAAGTGATATTCATGCAATTCTAGGTTATAAAAAAAATAAAAAAAAATTGACATTGGTGTAATATTCAGGGCTACTTTAGTAACTTGCTCTGTATCTTTTACCCCGTGTGAATGTGTGATTCATTGGCAATCATTTTGTGGTCCCTGAACTATATGTAATTTATAATTATGGTCCTTTTACTACAACAGAGTTTACTTGAGTCACAAAATTATGATTTGTTTTCAAACAAATAACTTTACAAGTCCATTTCTTGACATCTACCTTTCGTCACAATGTACACCCTACATGTATTATATATAATCAAGTCCACCGCTCTTGTGATTTCCAACACGTTACTCGCTAACGTCATTTGATAACCGATTTAAGTGTTTAGTCATTTTCCTAGTTATTAAATAGGATTCGAAAATAGGTCTAAACAAAAAAAAAAACACTACAACATAACTTGTTGATATTTTTGGAAAAGAAATACAAGTGGATGTAAAATTGTGAATCTTCTCACCTACCAATGTTTTAGACCAAAAAATTTACATAAACAGCCTAAATTTATAAAGACTTCTATTCACACAAGAAGATAACTCTTTTTTTAATAAAAAAAAAGGTCCTAAATTTATGATTTTTTTTTGTAAACTTATATTTAAACTTATGGCTTTTAGAGTTTTAGGCTATCTAAAAAAATTCCAAACAGTCACAAGTTAAAAATTTAAAATAACTATGACAACAAGCAAGAACAAAACAAGAAACACAAAACTGTACTAGCAAAATCAGAGTCAATCTGGGCATGACCAAACCAACTGTTGTTTATAACAAATATGTCTGATTTATTGTACTGCAATGAAGATAAAAAGTATGTGTTTTCATTTTCCATATACATCCAATACCATCACTAGTCAGCCAACACATGGTTTAACCTTTACCTTTACATACATGATATCACACAACCTAAAAATCATCACTAAAAATAAAGATTCAAGAACCACTTTCTTGAAAGATGTAATCTCATTGGTGATTGAAACTAAAGCAGAAAACCACTTTCACTAATTAAATTAAAGAAATAGCAAAAGTGGCTTTTCTTGAATTAAAATTTAAAACTACTACTAAACCTCTAATAAAAAGTTATACATAACATGTTTACATACATAAAAGAACTTATTATAGTTCTTATTATGATTTAAATATTGGTACCTGATGATGATCAACTTCCTTATCTTTTGACACAATTAGTGTAATAAAAGATCCACTTTCATCACTTTTTTTAACAGGCTCATCAACTGATCCATCAACTCCAAATCTTTCATTCAATTTTCTCTTTTGAAGTTTATCTTCAGCATCTCTTAAAAACTTAAACTTTGGAGGTGGTGAAGCCCAAATCCTGTTGAACTCAGCATCACTAGATGAATGTCTCAAAGGACTAAAAGGTCTACATGTTGAGTCTCTAGGGGTTATAGGTGGAGTCAAGTATGGTGGTGAAGCAAGTGGAGTAAAAAAAGGTGTTTCAACTGAAAACACAACATCACTTAAACTTCTACCTCTTGAACTTTTTTTACTCTTGTCTTCTGACTCCAAATCCTCCTTGGTTTCTTCCTTAATAGTGAACAAAAACCTTGGTGGGCCAGAGAGGTTATGCAAGGCTTCAATGGTCATATCATCACAATCTTGACCAACTGGTCTTAGCCATGATGGTGGTTGTGGTTCATGAACTTGGGTGTCTGTGGTTAGCCCTGTTGAGCTTAAAGATGAAGGCTTTTTCCAACAAAACAAGTATAAAAACTCTCTTGCTGGACTGTTGTAACTTTCTTGAATATCTCTGTTTGCAACTCTCTTCTTGCACCATAGCAAGTAGTAAAGCTCAGCAATAAGAGCTAATAATAAACACCCAAACACAAGACTTAAACCAAGTCCTACACTACTTGAAGATCTCATATTTGTTACTAGTTTACAAATAATTTACATGATGAAGCCCTTATCGACCTGTAGAGAAGCAAAGTGGCTGATGAAACTATAAAAACTTTGGCTACAAAGATAGGTGTGTCCCAAACTATAAAGTCCAGTTTTATCTATAACTAACTACAAGCTACTGTGTTGAAAAATAGAGAAAAAATGTTTTAAAAAAAAAGTTGAAATGAAAGTCTTAAATGATTGTGTATCATTAAACTCGTGAATATCTTTTTACTTTATACCCACAAAATTTAAATAAGACACATGACCACATTTTGTCTTGTAAAAATTCAAATTTTGTGATGTAACATAAAGACAAGAAAAATAAATTTCCACTCAAAAGAAATTTTAACTTATTTGACAGTGGCATCATGATTCACTAATTTTATACTATTGATTTATGGGAATGGGACAACCAATAGATTTTAAGAACAACCATTTGTGTTTTTTAAGTGAAACACTGTTTGATATATTTTTATGATAAGTATTTATTTTGTGAAAAAAAATATATATAATTTAGGAATAAATGGTGTATTTATAAGAGTGGATAAAATGGTGTGAAAAATCTTTAAAAAAAGCATAATTTATGGTTTGAGGAGGGATGCCCACAAAATCACATGGCACCACATAAGAAAGAAAGTGATGTATCATTCAACACTGTCAGTTTTGCCCTCTTTGAGACTTCAAGTCTTCATTTCATATCTGTTATTTAAAAAAAAGTTTATTATTATAGTTTCAGCTATATATATATATATATATATATATATATATATATATATATAATAAAGTGATGCTCTTCTTAGACTTTTTTCATAACAACGTTTGAACTTCACCAAAGAGTATTTGGTCCAATGGCATCCAGTGGTGTAATTGGTGATCCCTCTCTTTGAAGGTCGAGGTTCAAATCCCGTAATAAACAGGTTAGTTGGATTTAGAAGTTGGATAATAGTTAAAAAAAAAACTTTAGTAACTTTCATGAAACAGAAATTACTGTTAAAAAATGTTGATTCAGCCCATTAAGCCAACAAGCCCATTTTATGTTAAAAGAGTTTAAAGGTGATTTCACAAATTGTGGGCCTTGTTAGATAAATGGTTGTTAAGGTTAGACGGTAAAAACCGTAAAAAGTAGGCCCTTGTATGCAATTTTTTTTCAAATATCGACGATAATTGTGATACCAATTAACATCCCCAGCCCTGTGATTGTTCAATACAGGTTACAACAATTATACTTCGAGTTTGATCGCCCAGCCCTGTGTTGGTTATTTTAGTATTATTGGATTAACTTATCGTGGAGGAAATAATGTTAGAGATTAAACGAGTTAGGTGACGCGGGAGTGCGGGCTTGTTTAACAATAATGTTATTTGGGCTTTGTATACTTGGGCTTAAGTGTAATGTTAAGTGGGCTTTTAACTAATTTATTTGGGCTCAAGGGGAATGGATTTGGATTATATATTAATCTATGTTTATTAATTCCCTACATAATTTTTTCTGAATCCATCGAATATACAGAACAAAAGACGGTTACTTCTCTCTGGTTCTTTAATTCACAGACACAATCAAAATTCAATTCTATGTACAGAAAAATCTCTGTCTTATCCGATAAATCATTGTGTGTAACCCGCAAATAGGTTTAAACCAAGATTGAAATCAAGATTACAGGTTTGCATCATTGATCGAATTCATCCTCCAGGTACGCAATATATACAACACCATGTACCCGACTTTCTGGCTTCTTGGTTACTATCCAATTACCCGGTATCCTTTTGTGGCCTTAAGTTAACTCAGTCTATGTTGATGAATTATTCATAAATGTTGTAAAACAATTTTGCTTAAGTTATTTATCATATGGTGACTATGAACCATTCATTTTGGTCATACCAACCACTATTACTCGTTTTCCTCATTAGGATATCGCGGCTTTGATTTTTGTAATTCGGGTGGAGACTTCTCAGTCACCTATTCTTGGATTACTCTCATGCCTAACTATTGACTTATCCTCTCATTCACAACCAATGCGTCAAAAAACATGTTGATAGTATTCAAGGTCAAACGCGTCTTATGAACTTTAATATCTCTTGTGTTCACGGTCTTTGTAGGGTCTATGTATTAATAAATGTTACAAGAGTTCAAAACTCACAAAAAATTGACAGTATATGGCATTCATAACACATTCAAAACAATGTTTGTTAAAGCATAAAACTGCTATAGCTTTTGTAACTCTCTATCACCTTACTTGATAACAATATGGGCAAGTATTTATCATTATGTCCATGCTCATCACTTCATCTAAATTTGTTAAGTATCATATGTTCTAAATAAGAGGAAAATTATACTTATTCTGAAAATCCTATAAACAAAAACCTATGCACTCGATATCTGAACAATGGTAGAAGCTTCTTGTCTAACCTCTACATCTGAATCCGAATCCAAAATCTGAAACAATATTTGAGATGAAGGTATAGCATCCGTCCGGCATATTGGACAATTAGAATGAGAACACAACCACATATCAATACACGGTACATGAAAAGAGTGTAAACATTCAGGTAAAGTACGTAGCTCTTCATCCTCCTCAAATTCACACAAACAAATCGAGCACATGCCATCATCGTCACCATCTCCTCCTTTTGTACCTAATCCCGACCCCTTTTGATGCTTGTGGGCCGGGATAAGGAGAACCACTGAGTTCTCCAGACTATAGTCATTGTCCTGATGATTTTGTTGGTGCACATGATGAGCCGGATTATGACTCCGCCTACGATTGCGCCAAGTGACGGTGATGAAATGGTAGATCGCCACAAGGACGGCTATCAATGACACTATGACTAGAAGGGAGATTAGTTTGAGTGTTAGTGAGTTATCTTCCATGATGCATTAAGAACATTTGGTAGAAATTATGTATGATTAATGATTTAGAAGGCGGCATATGGAATCTTGATTATGGTTTCGGACATTACAATGAAGCCAATTGTCCCATTTAATGTTGTTGTTCTTAGTCGGCATCTTTCAAACACATTGACTTGATCAACTAAACTTCTTAATGCTGTCTTCTTAATAAAATTTAATAAATGTATAAACAATTGTTTTCTGGAGTTTTGTGTTTGTGTTTTTATGACAAAACTGCCAATTGTGATGGGGGTTTTAGTTTTTATATTTGTTTTGCATATAATGCTAACCATATGGCTTTAGAGTTATGGTTGATAACCATTTTTTATATAATCTTTAAATCTTTAGTAATAACTAATAACCATGTTTTGATGGTTGGGTGGTCAATGATTATAGGTCAATATTATTAACTTATAACATAATTCTTTTATTTTACACAGTAGGTTACGACATAGGTTATTTAAAAATCGAGTATACTAGTAAACTAATGATAAAAATCCTGGACGGCTGGATCAGCTATGACTTGGTGTTGTACTCAGTCAAAACAATCCAGGTAAGCCCATCAGCATTTATTTATTTGGACTTTATAGAATTGGGCTCACTACAAGCAAAACATTGTTTTGTTCACTTTGTAGTTGGCTTCTACAATTTGACATGCACAAACCTCTTAATTACCGGTTAGTGGTCAACGGTCAAATAGCAGGTTAGACCGGTTAATCGGGTTGGGTACTACCCAGTTTTCAAGCATAAAAACCCTAACTGGTATAATCGGTTTCGGGTATAACCGAACCGGTTAACAGGAATGAAAAATCGGTTTAAAAAAATTAAAAACCTTAAACCAGTTTCGGTTAACCAGTTATTAACCGGGTTCTGAGCCAAAATGTAACTGGTTATATAGCGTCAGGTATAATCTAGTTTTTATTGGACCGGTTAAGAAGCGGTTAACCGGTTAGCTTGTGCATCTCTATCTACTATCATGTATCCGGTCTCTCTTTCATTGCAATTTTGACATACAAAAGTAGAGGCATCTATTGTTAGGTTGGGGGATTTAGGTTCACATAGTGAATCGTTAAACCTAAATACGGCCCATATATTTGTACATGTCAAATATATCGACCCTAATGCCACACTCACAACCATGTAACTTGAACAAAATCCATATAACGTGTTTAAATGGGTTATAATCCAGTTGTTAATGGTTTTTTAACATATTGTATTAAAGTTGTAAACGAGTCATAAACATGTATTAAGGCTATAAACGAGTCATAAATGGGTTGGCCGGGTAAACTATAACTGAATTTTTTTTTATTATGTTCTATCATAAATTTAAATGGGTTGAAGGGCCAGCCCGTTTAATTTTTAGCATAACCCCAAACACGGTCCATTTAAACCATGTCAGGTGACCAATCAAAACCCAAATTATTCGTATCAAATTCTTATCATGATTCAACTCTTCAAGCGGAGTTTGTAATTAACGACTTAACAAAAGTTTAATAGTGTGTTCATGAAACGTTATTGTTTTCACCTTTACAACTTTTTTTAAAGAAGACAAGCTTTCGAAGAGTTAGGCTGAAAACAATTTAAAGGAGACTCGTGTGGATCAAAATAAGGCGCAATAATCACATGTCAAAGTCAAAACACATAACGAGCATAGCGAATGCTTCGTTGACAGAAATGTTACCTAACCGGTTACTTTTGAATATGGGGGCATGCTTATAATTTTATATACACCACATGGTCCGTTTTTGCTATTTACTATATTATATATACTAGGTTATAAATCCGTGTACTACACAGGGTTGGGTAAAAAATGACTTAACATAATGAATTATGTTTAACATGCATTAACAAAAGCAAATTATCAGATAAAAGGATCGAATAATATGTAACTAAAAGTTTAGATACATAATAAAAGTCGCTTGATAAGGTGGACCTAAAAATATCGTAGTCCAATTCACCCATTGCTATTAATTCCTCTATTACATCCAAACCTATTTCCAAGTGTTTGAACTGAGCCCATTTTTAATTACAAATACCTTGATTGGATTAATTTTGGTAAAATGAGAGCTAAGAACCGAACCTATGAAACACAAAACTATCCTCCATGCAACTACCAAAGAGGAAGATGTATCAACTTGTTTATGCAGGAGAGGTTGTAAATGCAAATGTACCCAAAACATACATAGCAGGATCATTATATTAATTAAGTATTAATATTTTAATTCAAAACATATCTGAATCTTGAAATGAATGAATGATGAGGCAAATGCTTACATGGCTGGCTCTTTATCACCTCAAAAACCAGATGGCAATAATGTCTTTTGCTTGCGTATGAGTATGGAAGTGAAACGGGTCGGTGGGATCGGTTACATTTTAGGAAACAACCTGTCGAATGAAGCTGAGTTAACCATAGACAGTGGACGTACTTCCAGCAACTGCAGTTACATCAGATAATGCAATACAAATCCTTAAATATAGTTTAGTAGAGACAACTTATTTCAGTTTTAAGAGTAAAGTTGTAATTTTCAAATCACAAAGGTTAATATCGTCTTATTAATTGGATGTTTGGGTTATACCTTTAATTTTGACCCGTAAGCATATTCACAACAAACATCAATGCTTCCAGTTCTGCCCCTGCTATATAATCAACCTACAACAGTTAAGAGTATGTTGTTCATATCTTTAGCATCTTTCACAAATAAAAAAATAATTAATAGAACATAAAGGAAATATGAAATCCACATGTGAAGAATGGTTAAACATTCAGTTGTCAATTTTTGAAACGTGCAAATAATTTATGTTCTGACATGTTAGTCAACCAACCCGGCCGAATCATCTAGGCGTGTAAACGAAAACGAACCGAACGTCCAATAATCCATTTGTGAACTGTTCGGCAGAAGACCTTTTATGTTTGTTTATTTATTATATGAATGAACATGAATGTTTTGTTCATTCAGTTAAATGAACGAACATAAACACATGTCTCACTTGTTCATTTATACTCGTTTATCTTCATTTGTTTACGTTCATCAGTTTACATGTTTTTAAGTTTGTTTATACATTAAGTTAAAAAATTTTAGACCCACTACACTTAAGTCTAATTTTATTAATTATCTAGGCCTCACGGTTTGATGTTCACGTTTGATTTAAATTGGTGTCCACTCGGTTATGTTTTCTCATCTATGTTCATTTACGTTTGTTTATATTCTTTCGTTTACGCTTGTTTATTTTCATTCGATTGTGCTTGTTATGTTACCTAGAAGATATAACTAAACAATGTAACTACAAATTAGATCACTCCACTTTGGCTAAAATATTTGTTAAAAAAAATAAAAAATAAAGTCACCATAAAAAAACCTAAATTATGATTAAAAGATGGAATTTTACTTACAGTTAAACCATGCATTATGAACATGGTCAGCAATGTTGTCATCAAGTTTAACAACAAAATATTGCTCTATTAGCCATTATTAACTTCAGTTTTCGATTAACTTCTTGGTTTTCTTCCATATACCGGACGCAACTGTGATGGAATAAGGGTTCAGGTGTGAAGAATAGGGTTTATAACATACGAAAGTTATACGTTTCACTGTTAGTACTTATCAATTGAAAAGTTGAAAACGTGAAAATGATGAAGCAGGAGGTGGTGGAGTCATTTTGGTTACCAGCGGTGAGGAAACAAAAACAACTGCTTGTAATCTGTAACTTCTCCTAATTTTATGTTCTTAATTGTGGTCGTGACAGGTGTCACGATAATAGCAAGTGAAAATTAAAAGGCAGAGTTGATGTGGTGATGACACTTGTTAATAAAAAAACTTTGTTTTATTATAATAGATGAACCGTATGCAAAACTAAACACGAAAGCATAGATAAAGAGTACAAAAAGATATGATACAGATATAATTACTTTGTTGTGGGTACAAATTGTTTATAGTTATTCTTGTTTATAAAAATTTCTAGGATTAAAACTTATTTCTATTATTAATTTATTTGATTAACAAATAATTCAAATGAAATTTATTAACCCAATTTATTTTTCATGTAACGAAATTCAACATTTATCACAAATTAAGAAATATTTTGTCGAATGGAAATAGAATCTCCAATCGCTCACCATCGTTGCATTCACCATCCCTGTTCTACAAGAACTTAATGTGTCATAGCATAAGATATCTTGAAAGCACAAGAGATGTCTTGTCAGGCTGTCAGCGTTGGAGGGCATAACATAATATCGTAGCATAGTATGAACGGTGTAACATGTTTTTGCAGTTGTCTACTAAAAATAACATGATTTTATTTTTATTTATATATTATGTAGTAAACAAATCTTATCACTCATCTCTTCTATCTTGTTTTCCCAAATTCTAACATTAATCGAAACACTCTCTTTATTAAAAATATCATATATGTGTCAACGCATAATCTATATATCATCTCCGTTAATTTTTCCAACAAACTATCTTATTTTGACTTAATAATTGTTATTGCGAATTTGTAATTTACATAAAGAAAATAAAAATAATAATAATTGAGGAAAAAGAAAGATAGATAGGGATTAGACTTGGACTTTGGAAGTAATGCGTGTATAGGTCCGTCCACTTTCGGCCCGTACCATGACCTTTCTTCAAACATCATCCTCACTCACATACGTTATCATGTTTAACGGCGTCTACGGATTATTTGATTTATTGACATTACTTACATGAATTGAATTAATATTAGAATCTGATGAATACCATCTTTATAATTTTAGTAGATAACTTGATTTACATTTGACGAAATATTGATAATGTTACATGATTGTAAATATGGTTGCTAAGTTTTCTTGGTAGAAATTTCATATAATGTATTGAAGCATATTCATGTAATCATTACAACTTGACGTTGATTTCAAGTATGTGAATGTGATCAAATAAAAAAAATTAAACATATTTGTTTTGGTGGCTTTCGGTAAAAGTTGACTTAAGTTGGAAGAGGAGTTATGTTTTAACCACAATGAAACTACATAAATCAGCTATCATCATATATGAATTGATTTAAATGAAAATAGGCATAGCGTTATGAAAAATAACAAGTTTAGGTTAAAAATGATATAATGACTCTTAAGTAGTGATTTTTTTTGATAAATCAAGTGTCATGTTGACCAAAAGCGAAATTTATATAATCAAATATTCAAATCATCAAATGTACTTCCTAAAGCCACGAAGTTATCGGGCCTGTTTGGGTTGAAAAGTGGGTCAATGAGATCCATAATCCATATATGCTATAAGCCTATAAGGTGATTGGACAAAATCAAATGGATGCCTATAGACTATAGTTGAATAGACCCAACTAAACTTAATTTGGCAACGTAAATAGTGAAATTGACCTATATGTGAATCGACTTTTACCTGGTACTAAAAGAACATACTAATAAATCGGTGACAATGGTTTCTTGTTCTATCGCAAAAAGCCTATGGTCACATGTTACTATTGGTTCAAGTTTCCTCAAATTCCTTGAACACGGTTGAAGATATCTTTGAGATCCTAAAGCGAGTATCCAGTATTTCATCGGAAAATAAAAGGTTGCAAAGATCTTTTTGGCCGGAGTTTGGTTCTTGTGATGTACTTGGAATGACAAAATATTGAACAATAGACTAAAAATGGCATCGAGGTTATGGATGAGATAAAAATGAATACGCTTATCTAGATGAAAAAGTTAATGCAAAACATCATACTTAGGAACATGATGCTTTGGGTAACTATAGTCTTGTTTCATCCCGTTTTAATCTTGTTTTCTTTTTAGTTAGTTCATCAACCGTTTAAAAAAAGGTTTGTTTTTACGTTGTCAATTGTGCTTGGTGAAGAATTTGCAATCGAAAGGTCTAACTAGTCAAAATGAGTACATATTACATTTTCAAAAGTAAAGCATGCAAGTATCGAGTTTAATACATGTGTGTTTATTAATAACCACTTAGAAAACAGTTGCTATCATCTTATCCTCTCATGTTGTACCAATAGTTTGCTACAAGTACGTTTGTTTGGTAGATTGAACATGTTGGTTAGGCTTGTGTGCTTATTTAGGTCCATTTAACATATTAATTTGATTAGTTATGAGAGACTTTCCACGTAATGGTTTATGTTGCATATAGGGAGATTAAAAGCTTAAACTTTCAAAAATGAGCTAAAATAATCTCACTAAAAACGAAAACTTGAAGTTTTAACATAGCGAAAGGGTGCAAAATTTGGCAGTTAATTTGACATTTATCGTCAAGTAATCACACATAGGGGTGCAAACAAGCCGGGCTAGCTTGAAACAAGTCGAGCCTTTTCGAGCTCGAGCCAAACCCGAACCTCAAACGAAGCTCGTCTAATTATCGAGCCCGAGCTTGAGCCTTGTGTATTTTTTAAATTTTACATCTTATGGACTTCTAGTATTAAGTTAACACTTCACAACCGAGCTCGAGCCAAACTTTGGCTTTAGGTTAAACAAGCTCGAGCCGTGCTTAGGCTCGTTAAAAGTTTTACTCAAAATCACTACTACATAAACAGGCATTTGCCACGGATTTTTTGCTACGGAAAAAAATCGTTGCAAATTTTGTTACGAATTAGCTACGGATTAGCTAAGGATACATTTTGCTACGATTTTGCTATGAATATTCCGTAGCAAAAAAACATTCGTAGCAAAATCCATAGCAAACTTGAGAAAATAAGTATTATAAAAACGACTTCATAAAAACGGTGGCAAAATCCATAGCAAACTTGAGAAAATAAGTATTATAAAAATAACTTCATAAAACGGTAGCAAAATACGTAGCAAACTTGAGATGACAAGTATTATAAAACTGACTTCATAAAATCGATAGCAAAATCCGTAGCAAACTTGAACAAATACGTACCATAAAAATGATTTCAAGAAATTGGTAGCAAAATCCGTTGCAAAATCAATAAAATAATTGTTAAGAACCTCTTAAAATAAAGTTTGGTAAAATCTGTAGTGGAATTCGTAGCAAATTTCAGAAAATAAAAAATATTAAAATAAATATTAACATCAATTCGTTGCAAATTGGGCAGCCAGAAAAAAAAAGAAATTTAAAACTAGTTTCCAAAATCCATAGTAAGGTTCATAGCAAAATAACGCGGACCTTTGTCAACAATGATTTTTGTAAACCTGTTTTAAATTTTGCTTATCTTCAAATTAGATCTTCAAAAATCACAAACGCAACACCCGGTTTTGGTTATGTTAATACAACACTCAAATCGAAACAATAAAAAAAAACTCGTATAGCTTACGATGCAAAATAACATACTTAAAACGATGTTTATCCGGTCCGCAAAATCCGAGGGTTGCGGCCATGAGTTGATAGAAACTTGGTTGGGTTTGATCACATTCGTTACAATACTAGAACTATAAAAAAACAACATTATGATAAAAATATATAGAAAAATGCATGTTTCATAAAAAAAATAAAGTAAATTCAAAATCCTCATACAAATAATTGTTGTTGGGTTAATAAGGGCAATTGGTGCTTGTTGGGTTAATAAGGACAACTACAGTCTAGGGTCGATTGCAGTCAAATTGGGTTATTAAAGTCAACCGCAGACAACTAAATTGAAATAGCGTAAATAAGATCAATATGGAGTAGTTAGGGTTGATAATGGTTCTTAGTCTCCAATTATGATCAATTTTGAGGCAAAATTGATTAATGAAAGTTAATAATGGTCAACGGTGGTAAACATTGATTAAAAGTGGCCAATAAGAACTTACAATGGTTAGTTAAGGCTAATATTGGTTAGCGATTGTCATACATAGCCATAAGTAATATTCTGGCTCGTTAGAACTTGTTACGACCTAATATAACTCAAATACTATCATGTATATCCCGTTAGGCCATAATGGTCAATATTGGCCAATAATGGCTAATATTAGCCCATCATGGTCAAATATTTGCAATTGGTATGTATGCCATATCACAACGTCTACATATATTTGCATATGCTACTAGACAACTATAAGAAACATAATTTTGTTTTCAGTAGAATCAGTTTTGCCAGTTAAAAGATAATGGCGACGCACCTTGTTACCCGCTTATTCACCTCTCTATTGTAATGAGATCCTTTTATTAAGTAAAAAAAGCTGCAAAACATAACATATTATAACCACATGTATGATATATTAGCCGACCATTTACAATAATGTATTTTAATATATTTAAAACTCTTGAGAACTAAACTATTTTTACTTCTTGAATAATTTTCTGAATTTATATTATATCATATAATAATATTTATTACTTTGAATATTTTTTATTTTTTAAATATCAAAACTATATTCTCTTTGTTCTTGAGTTTTTTTAAAGGAAGAAAAGGAAAGGAAACTAAGGATAGTTAAAAAATGGTGTTCGTGAGTTTTTTTTATGATAGAATGGAAAGGAGTAGGAGGAGTTAGGAATGATTAAATTAATGTGTTTTTCCAATAAGTTATCCTCCCAAAAATGGGATGATTACTAAGGATAACTATTTTTTAACATAGTTATTATTTCCTTTCCTCTAATTTTCTTCCAACTCAAGAACACACCTAATTAAAAAAAAAATGTCTTCCCTTTTATTCCCTTTCTTATCCTTCCCTCTTCTTTCATTTTCTTTCCTTAGTTAAAAAACTCAAGAACAAGATGTTATTTCCTTAGGTAGTTTTCCTCAAGGCTCAATTCAATATCTAAATTTCCATTTCCCTCCTCAAGTTCCTCCTTAACTTAAACCCAAAATTTAAATTCCATCAAAATTTCAGTTTCCCTCTATTGCTCACCTCCATCCAGTGTTGCAAAAATCGCTAGTCGGTGGTCGAGCGGTGGGTGGGGACTAGCGATTAATCGGGATTAGTCGAGATTAATCGGGACTAATCGGATCGGACTTTAATGTATGTTTTTCAGTTTTATACATACACACACACATTTTTATATGTAATTTTCAGTTTTATACATACACGAACATATTTTGGCCGGAAATTGGCTGAAATCTTGCTGTAAACCACTAGTTTTGGTCGGAATCTCGCCGGAAACCACTGATTTTGGTCGGAATATCGCCGAAATTCGTCGATTTTGGCCGGATTTGACCGTTAACTGATTATTTGGCCAACTAGCCCAAAATTAATCAGTGAAGTGAGGAATAGCGATTAATCAGGGATTAATCAGTGACTATTCGGGATTTTTGCAACACTACCCCCATCTATCCCGTCCTTCCCCTGCTTTTTGCGCTATTTTCTCTTCATCAGTAAAGACCCACCTTGAACCACCATCATACCACCAGCCGACCCTACCGACGTTGAACCCTTAATAACCAGCACCAAATCACCACCGCGTCTAGTTTTAAAAGCTTGTTTATGACCAGAAATTAAACTCTTTTGTCCTTGGTATCCCTGTTATGGATAACATTGGTGCTTTGTTTTCCCTTGATTTTCTTAATGCTATGTTTTTACAGACTAGTTTTTTTGTGAATTTGAACAGGTTGGAAGATGCACACCAATTGTTCGATGATGCTTCAAGGATCTGTAGTGTTGTAATTACTTAAGAATTTTTTTTAACAAAGGTAATGTTGTCAGATACTTTTTCATAGGATTTAAAGTTGTTAAGTTTACCCCTATAAAATTGATTAATATCATGTTTATCACAATATTCTCATATATATTGTTATGATAATACTGTGAATGTATTTGACATGTATGTGGCTTCTTTAGTTTAGATTTTTGTTTTGCTGCCTGGAAATTATTGTATGTTCCATATTATCATAATGTTGTGAATTTAGTGCTATCATAATGTTCTAATTAAAAGGTAATTAGTTGGGGTTAGGAGTTTTATTAATATATCGCAAGTATTTGTTTTAATCAAACGCATATTAATGTGGTTATAAGACTTGATGTGAAACAAAATTCTCTTTTTTTTTTATCAAAGTGTATGCAATCATATTGACTTGCCTTTTGCATTGCAAGTGAGTTAGCAGATATGGATTTGGAACAAGCAGATGATATGGAAGACATTATTCAAGAGAAAAATGGGTTGGCACAAGGACGGGTGAAGCTTATGTAAGTCTCATTACTTTCTTTTACTGCTTAGTTATATAATGTTAATATTCTCATCGTAGGATTCATATAAAAAGCCAGTTGTCAAGAAGTATGGAGCTGACACTAGCTTAAACCTTGAATTCGTTATGCAATTATGGTCGAGCATTGTAGGGGATGTACGTGACAAGCAACCTCACCAGCTCGTATGTCGTACTGGCGGGTGCGCCTTCAAAGCCAAGTACCGCCAGTTCTTTTCCATTTGGGAGAAGTAATAAGGTTTGTATTCTCTACTAGAAAAAAAAATACATAGAGTTTGGTCTTCTTTTTGTCCCAATTAGGATGTGCATCGGGTACAGCCCGGAACCGGACCAATTAGACGTTGGTCGCTCCGGGTTTTAAACACGTTTTATGGGACGAGTTCATGGGTTTCACTGGTTTATTAAAGACTCCAAACTGTGACAAACAATTTGGTCCATATAAAACCAAACCAGAATGTAGAATATTATATAATTTATATAAGGTTTAGTATTAAACGAAATAAATAACTAGTAATTTTTTTATATACAATAAGCTTTTTTTTATTTTGTATATTACACTGAACATTGATGTGTTCTTAATAATCATGTGCGAATTTAATATAATTGTAGGTGCAACAGTTGGAGGAAGAATTAGTCGAGCTGGAATGGGAAAAGATAACGGAGTTGGAACGTGGAAAAGTCGAAAAACATGCTATATTAGAGAATATTGAAGAAAATACGAGATTGTTTGTTGAAATGAATGAGAAACTTAGTTATTGACTTATTGTCACGAAATCAGCTGCAAAACCTTCCACCAAGTTACGATATATGGAAATTCAGTTTTTATTGCATTGCTTTTTAGATGATTTAGATTCTTGTATTGCATATGGATATTTTATGGTATTTGATTTGTATATTTATCGTATGATATTTTATAAAAAGTGAATATAATGTTTACAAGGAAAAGAAAGAAAACAATATAAAAAAGAATTTTTTTTAAAAAAAAAGCGTATAGCAAAATCTCTAGCTAAACCGTACATAACGTAGTGAAATCATGTGAATTTCATAGCAAAAGCCAATGCAAATTTCTGTAGCAAGATTGTAGCAACATCTTTAGATGAATATCATAGCCAAAGTTGTAGCTGAACCTTCGTAGTAAACTTCGTAGCTATACTAAAGAAACTGTAGCAAAAAAGCATAGTTATAAAATCGTAGCTAAAGGTCCGTAGCTAAAAAACGGTAGCAAAATTCCGTACCTAGCAGTTCGTAGCTAAAAATCCGTAGCAAACAATTCGGTAGCAAAATCTATAGCTAACGTAGGTAAAATAACGACGTCTCTTTTGGTAGCTAAAGTCGTGGCAAAATTCTAATTTCGTAGCAAAAATCCATAGCAAATAAATTAGCTACGAGACTTGTACCTACCGACCAAATCGGTAGCAAATCCGTAGCAAACACCCTGTTTGCTACAAATTTGCTTGTTTGCTACGGATTTGCTACCGATTTGGCCGTAACAAATACCTGTTTTTGTAGTAGTGAATGTATAAAAACAATAAAAATTGTAAATAAACTAATTAGACAAATGAATATATTTTTTGTTAAGTAACACAGCAAGGGTGCAAACAAGCCAATCTACTCGATCTTCATGGATAAAAAAGCTTGAAACGAGTCGAGCTTTTTCAACCTCAAGCCAAACCCGAACCTCAAACGTAACTCGCTTAGTTATCGAGCCTGAGCTCGAGCCTTATGTATTTATAAAATTTTACCTCTTCCGGACTTCTAGTATTAAGTTAACACTTCACAGCCGATCTCGATCCAAACTTTGGCTCATTTAAGCCACTTTAAGGTACTAAACGAGCTCAAGCCATGCTTAGGGTCGTTAAAAGATTTTTTAAAAAAATATAAAAATAATAAAAAAAATGTATATAAAATAATTATTATATAACAAACGAGCCGAGCTCAAGCTCAGACAATCATAATTCAAAACGAGTTAAGCTATCTCGGCTAGACTTAAGCTCGGCTCGTTTACACCCCAAATATTCACACATGATGGTCGCACATTTATCTTTGAAGCAATGACACATGAGACACAGAGAAAACGGTGCTAGCACATAACGGCGTGAATAGCGGTCTTGATATTTAACCCCGCGGTTTCAACTAGTGCAGGCCCATTCTCTCAGCGCCAAACCAACACACGGCACCATCTCTTTCTCTCTAGGGTTATTATTATTATTATTATTATTATTATTATTATTATTATTATTATTATTATTATTATCATCATCAATCAGACACACATACACACAGTTTCCCCTTAATATTAATCTTGTCTTCCGATCAAATGCGTTGTCTCCACAGGTACCGTTCAATCCTATCCCTAATCTCATCCCACCATCTTCATACTAGGGTTAGGGTTTCCTTAATCGTCCCGTTATTACAAAATTAACCCTTATTTCATCTTGATTCTTCTGGGTATTGTGAAAATTGAATTGAGTATTCTGTGAATTGATCTGGGTGAAACTTATTATTGCATAAAAAGGGGATCTTGATTTTCTTGATTTTGTTCTTGATATAATTCTTGATTTAGGTTTAGGGTATGATTGTGTGAGATTATTATTATTGTAATTTGTAATTCTCATGCTGTTGAGTGTTGATTGTGGTGGGACTAACGATTCCACCGAAGAGGAAACCAATACGATTACAAACCACCACCCGAATCATTCGATAATGCCCGTGAAGGAAAAACATGGTGGGGATTTATTGACAACCTTATCCATGGATAATAATCATTTATCAACTATGTTATCCATGGATTCGAGCTTATCGGCGCATGACGAGATGGAGAGGGAGCTGAATCGGGCGGTGGATCTTAGCTTACCGCCCGATATTAATCTTCCGCTTTCGGCGGAGCCTAGCCCGCCTCCGTCTTCGTGGAATGATACTTGTGATATGTTGGATGTGGGATCAGGTCCGCAACATTATGAGGTGGAGAATAATATTAATGTGACGAAGATCGGGAAAAAGTGTGCTAAACGGCTCGATAGCGTGTGGGGCGCGTGGTTTTTCTTTAATTTTTACTTTAAGCCGGTTTTGAATGAGAAGTCGAAGAATAAAGTGAGTCGGGAAAACGGGTTTGATAAGTCCGATTTGAAGCTGGATGTGTTCTTGGTTCAGCATGATATGGAGAATATGTACATGTGGGCATTTAAAGAGAGGCCCGAGAACGCGTTGGGTAAGATGCAGCTAAGAAGTTATATGAACGGGCATTCCCGACAAGGTGAGAAACCGTTTCCGTTTAGTGCGGATAAAGGGTTCGTTCGGTCTCATAGAATGCAAAGAAAACATTATCGGGGGCTTTCTAATCCTCAATGTGTTCACGGGATTGAAGTCGTTCGGTCCCCAAATTTAACGGGATTGGATGAAGAAGAAAGAAAAAGATGGATGGAGTTAACGGGGCGGGATTTAAACTTTTCAATCCCGCTTGATGCTAGTGATTTCGGTTCTTGGAGGAATCTTCCCAGTACAGATTTTGAAATCGAACGCCCTCCTGTAATTAGAAACAACAGTTCTTCTAACGGGAATCAACATCCGTCAAAAAGATTGATAAACGGTTCGGGTTTGAATCTTTCAACTCAACCATCGGAGTATGTTAACGGTGAAGCAAACGGGATGGATCTTACGGTTGGGTGCAACAGTAAACGAAAGAAAAACTTTTTCCCGCATGGTTATGATGACGATGCTTCGGATGGGATTCTCGATATTCATCATGTCGAGCCACATTGGTTGACCGAGTTTTCGGGTGTTATGCGAAACGCGTACGGGCCCGTGACGGGTGCCAAAACTATTTATGAAGACGAAGAAGGATTCTTGATTGTTGTAAGCTTACCGTGTGCTGACTTTCAACGGGTCAAAGTTACATGGAAGAACACTTTGTCACACGGTATTGTGAAGATATTTTGTGTTAGCACCGGATGTATGCCGACTTTGAAAAGAAAAGACCGGACCTTTAAGTTAACCGATCCTGCACCCGAACACTGCCCGCCCGGGGAGTTTATTCGGGAAATACAGCTTCCGACGCGTATCCCTGAAGATGCTAAGTTGGAAGCTTATGGTGATGAAAGTGGGACGACACTCGAGATTATTGTTCCCAAACATCGGGAAGGACCAGAAGAACATGAGGTTCGTGTTTGTCTTCGTCCTTATGATCGCCCGTATGTTGACTTGACAGAAAATTTAATCTAAAAATGTTCCCAGTTTCATTATTTTTGCTAACTTTACCAAGTTACCATATACTTCTTTTGTTCACATGAAAAAAAAACTTTGATTTAGTGTATGGTGCAATTTTAATGAAACTAAGCAATAGGGTTCTTTTGTAAGTCTTTGTTTCTTGAGTCATTTTAAATGTTAAAAGAAAAGAAAAAAATAACTGTAAAAGTGTCACCTTTTGTTTTTTGTAGGACAATTTGGTAGTGATTTGTAACAGATCATGGTTTGTTGATCTATACTTTATTTGAATATAGTGTTTGTTTGCATCATTTAACCTAAGTATGGTTGTGATGCCACATTGGTTGCCTGAATTAATGGCGGTTTGTACAGGAATGATGGACTCAGTATAATCTTTTGGCATGTATGTGTTTTCTTGTATTACAAAGATTACATTATATTCATTCTAGGCATATGAAAATGTTGGTTGGTTTTATGATATGTTTCATGTGACCTGCTCACTAAAAAAAAGGGTTTTTTATTACAACCTATCCCTATGAAAATGTTGGTTTGGTTCCAGGTACAGGTTTTGGTACTGAAATGCGTACCCTATCTCTATCCTATGGGTAGGGTCGGGTAGTAAAAACCTGGGTATAATATAAAAAAAACCCGGTTCCGGGCTTTTTTTGTGTTTGAGTTCGGGTTTTTTTTGCATGTCTACAAACAAACATTAAACTTCTTTCTCACCCACACATTTTAACGAATTTCAAAAGATTGATTTAACTCTTCAACAACTTCCATTTTGTCTTACTAGTATTTATTTGCCTTAGGCCCCCTATATTGGATGTGCCGATGAGAAGTCATGTACTTCATCGTCATCCATGTTGTATTCTCAATGAGAAAGAGAGAAGTAACAACAGTAAAGTAGAAAAATGTGTTTTCGCACATGAGCGACCTATTTGGTACTAAAGCCACCTTTGTTTGGATCATGCTATCATGACCCAGTGTGATATAAAGTTGTCATCTTTTTTCAATACACCAAAAGTGTTTCCGTCCGTCTAGTATTCGTGGGCTATTTTCCAAAATCCTTGTTTGTTTGAGAGTTCCCGATGAAGTGGTTGATAAACACATGTAGGAAGTCTGTGTTAGGAGTTCATTATCCACAATTGTCTTTTACAAGTGTTCTGGAAATTGAGTTTCAACTATTTGGGTGAAGTTTGGTGGGGAATTAGGGAGATTAAGAAAATCTCGAGTATCCTTGGCTTGTGTATGCAAAGTTTGGTGGTTTTGAGAATTGGAAAAATTGCAAAAATGGAGGCTATGTGAGCATGAAAAGTTTTTGATTTATGATAAAAAAAATTGTGAAAATTGAAAGAAAAAATTGTTTTAAGCATAAATACACAATAATTTGTTATCTAGTTATTTCAGGTTTTTATAAAACAAATGAACTTTCTTATAAATGAATAAGTTTGATTAACCAAAATAAAAGAAATAGATTTAACATCCAAACCCTTCAAGCGAAATTGTTCGTCAAAATGAACCTAAGAGCACCCAAAACGCACACACCTTTTCTCGTCGTATCTTAATTGGCCTTCAAGTAGAAGAGAGAAGTGAGAGAGAAGAGAGTGAGGGAAGTATGGACTATTGGACGACGTCCGGACATGAATTATGACTTATGAGGAAGGAGAGATTGTAGAGAAATGAATGGATAAGAGGTGATGGTGTGGACGTTCTTATGTTAAAACCGAAAAAAGAAACATGAACAAGCGCCATAATGGGTCATTAGTACCTCCTCCGGCCTTCCCACACCATATAGCATATGTGGCCCTAAGTGCCTTTGCATTAAGGATGGCGGAGGGTATCAGTAATGACACTTGCTCAAAAACCACCTTCCCTCCTCCACATCGATAACTTGTAACCCCATTGCAAAGAATCGCACCCCCTGTGGCCCTATCTTACAAAAAAACGACGTCCTTACTACATGATCAATTTGTATAAATACACTACTTATTGGAAAATAATAAGGCTTTTCACAAGTGAGACCAAACGTACATCCTATATGTTGATCATATCCTTTATGACTAAAAGTACATAGATGATGTGATGTATTTTACCCCCATCCTGCGGCTAAAAGTAAAAAAAGATAATGTGACGGATTTAATAGAAGCGTGTAAATTCTATAAGATGATATGACAAATTTAGTATGGAATATGTAAATTATACAAATTATTCGCGTAACTTGTTTTTCACCTTTCTCTTCCACAAGGTCCTTCACCGTCAAACCAAACATGTATGTAACCATTTATACATTAAATAATAATTCATATCCTCTAATGATTGACATGTAGAATCATTTTATATCCGATAATCATTACATTTCCGATTCAAATTTTCAAACTATATCACACACCATGTAATGATTACCAAAACGAACCATTGTACAAAAATAAAATAATGGAGTAAAAAACTTAAAAAATCAGAAAAAGCAAGTAAGAAAAGGATAGAAATTAAAAAGAATAAAGCAAAGTCCTGATACCAATCATCATCCTTTCCTTCCATTTTCTTCACAGACTTCACACTTCACACCTTTGCTTTGCTTTGCTTTCTTTCACCATCCCATTTTTTTAGGAAATCATGCTCCCACCCGTGAATGAATAATAATAATATCATTTAACACAGTAGAATAATATTCATACACACACATATATAAAGCATATCTATACACAACACATTACCACTTCTCTCTTCATAATTTAACTCTTAAGATGACTGGGAACCGCGGTGTCGAGAGCCCGTCTCACGGGCATCGGATCCACCCGCACGACACGCCTCACTTTCACTCCACGGTATCCGAACGCAAGCTTCATCGTTTTAATTACTTGATTTTCGTCCTTCGTCTAGCCGCCTTTTGCTTTTCGCTCTCGGCTGTTGTGTTTATGATCGCTACCAAGTCCGATACCACTCGTTGGTATGACTTCGCGGCCTTCAGGTAAATTTCCTCGACTCATTTACACATTTACTAATTTACTTTTAAATGTGCACGAATAAATATACGGGTGCCCGCACGATGCAGCGTGAGTTTGAACCTGTTAATCACGTAACAGACATAAGTGTTTATGGTTCGGTTAAAACCTTGAAATCGTTTAAACCGGTAATTGGTTTGACTTCTTTTTTCTTTTTCTTTTTTTACTTTCAGTTTATTGGTCGGTTTCAAAATTTTCAAAACGCAGTGAACGGTTGGTTCGCGGTTTATACTGGACACTGAACACCCCTGCGTAACATATTAATTTATTTAAAATGAAAAAAATTATAACAATATCATATCCAAATTAAAGAGAATAAAATGCTCGTTTTGATGGTGCAATTTGTTTATAAAATATATTAACGTATGAAAAGGCTATAGTCGTTTAAAAATCATGGGTGAGAAGTTAGTTTACAAGTTAAAATAAAATATGGTTAAAGATGAGGGACCAAACTTGTAAGTTGAATGGATTGTGCTTAAAAGACATGTTTACCCTTACTAACACATCATGCTTTAAGTGTTGTAAATTACTTAAAAATGGGTGTCTTAATTTGCCCTTGTTTGATGTATTATATATAGTATAGATAATAAAGAACATCTTTACTACACACCTTAAAAATTATATATATTTTTTTACCGTGCACACTTTATTTAATACCTTTTTATTTCAAGACGATTTTTTATTTTTTTAACGGCAAACTACACTGCTTTTCAAATACATCAATTTTTTTAAACGAATATGTACATTAGTTTATTGATGCTAACAAAACAAAACTCGACAGATTCGTTGTGGCGGCAAATGGGATCGTCACTTTATACTCATTATTCGAAATGGTTGCGTCTGCTTGGGAGATTACTCGAGGCTCCACCGTTTTCCCTGAGTTCTTACAAGTCTGGTTCGATTTCGGCCACGATCAGGTTCTCTATTTTCATCACTTTTAAGCGTGCCAATATATAATTATATTTAGTGTTATTTATACGCTAAAATCTCAATTACCCCCATCAAATATTGATTAAGCCTCCGATCACCCCATAAAAAGCATTTGGGGACCGCAAATAAAGTACTTTTTCTCAAAATCTTTAAAAACTTCATCTTGAAACATTCAAAATTTTCCCTACCACCAGTGGCGCTAATTTTTTTAAAATATATTTTTACCTTTTAAACGGTTGTATGCAATTAAATATTCATCAAAACTTATTATAGAACGATCACAATAAGTGACGGGTAAACTGGAAACAAGCTGTACCGTATAAGTGTATATTGTTTAAATGTATTTTTAATTGAATGTTCGTGTCTATAGGTTTTCGCATATTTGCTACTATCAGCGGACTCAGCGGGGACGGAGATGGCAATGCAACTTAGACGTGTTGCGACGTGTAACGCGTTTTGTGTGCAGTCGGACATCGCGGTGGGATTAGGATTCGTGGGATTTTTGTTTCTGATGATGTCGTCGTTACTGTCGGGGTTTAGAGTTGTTTGTTTCATAATCAAGGGGTCTAGATATCATGTGTAGGAATATTGTTTTGGGTTTTATTGACATCAAATTATTGAGCGGGTAAATTATTATTATTATTATTATTATTATTATTATTATTGTTGTGTCGCTTGTGTGAGGACTATGAGTGGTTTGGTTTTGTGTGGCGTGTTTATTCGTTTGAATGACTTTACGCCTCGTGGATGATGTACGGTTTTTGAGTTTTCCAATGCTTTGACCAGAGGTGGTTTCAGTTAATTATTTCTTGTATCTCTTATGTTAAAAAGTTAAATCTATACCGTATATAATACATCAAAGAAAGACAAATTAAGACACTCATATTTAAGTAATTTACAACTTAAAGCATGAAATACATGTATTAGTAAGGGTGAACATGTCTTTTAAACACAATCCATTCAACTTACAAGTCCGGTCCCTCATCTTTAACCATATTATGTTTTTAATTTAACTGGTAAACTAACTTCCCACCCATGATTTTAAAACGACTATAACCTTTTCATACGTTAATATTTTTATAAACAAATTGTACCATAAAAACGAGCATTTTATTCTCTTTAACTTGGATATGATATTGTTGTAATTTTTTTTCATTTTAAATAAGTTAATATGTTACGTAAGGGTGTTCAGTGTCAGTTTTGATGGTTTTTAAGTTAAACCTTTAAGTCCAACCGTTAATACTGATTTTTTGTCGTCCAAAACCAAACTCAACCATTGAAAGTTGAAACCGAATCGTTACTAACGGCCTGGTTCCAGTTTGGGTTCACAGTTTAAACCGCGAACCAACCGGAAAATTTTGAAACCGTCCAACAAACCGAAAGTAAAAAAGAAAAAGAAAAAAAAAAGTCAAACCAATGACCGATTTAAACGATTTCAAGGTTTTAACCGAACCATAAACACTTATATTTGTACGTGATTAACAGGTTCAAACACCCGCTGTATCGCGCGGACACCCGTCTAGTTAATATGAAAATACAAATTAATGTATTCAAGTAAGAAAAACGCGTTACTCAAGGATAATTGTTTATTCTAACGTGACCAATGTGCAGAAGAATATAAGATTGACTAATGAGTTATTTTGTTTTCGAAAATACTAGTGTTGATTGATGTTTTAAAAAATAAGTGCTTAAATTTTATTTAACAAATTAGGAAAAAAGGTTCTTCATTAATACAAGTACTCGTAGATAACCATACGTATAAGAAAGGCGACATGATGAAAAGATCTGAGAACAATATTAAATAACGGGTAGATATGCCAACCAAATGAATAAGAGTAATCATAATTGCATAATTGATTATGAAATTGTGTCTTATATACGTTAGGTACCTAATATCATTATGGCTTGTGGGCATCAAGTTTTTCCAATGAAATGAAATATGACTTTATTTCTTAAAACTCATCTAAAATACGATCTTATATAACAAATTCTCAACCATACTTTTAACAATTTCAGTTTTTAACAAATATAACATACAATTTGTTAAATTTTCATTATTTATATAATACATTACAATATTCGTGTAATCACACAGATATCACATAATCTTTACGCCTCAAAACCACAAAATTTTAAAACTAATCTCATATGTGGACATGTGGTCTCGGACTTGTCTCAAGTATTATAGGCATCAAGTTTTTATGTCAAATCTTTTTTTCCTCTCTAGGTATCAAGTTTTTATGTCAAATGACCAAATCTTTAGGTGACGCCACATATAACATTACTTATTAAACTAGTTGTTACTGATTCCAAAATTTGATCGTAAAATTATAACCATTGTCAACGAATATGAACTCAGTTAATCACGATGTCCAAAGTTATGTTGAGCTGATTGATTGACATAACATTGAATGCTTAAATGCGTAATTAAGAATTAGCAATGTGCATTTAGACGTCCTAGTTACAACTCAACAAAATAGCATTAAAGCTTGGAATATATTTAGTAACCATGTCCCTCACAACATGTAGTTAGGCCCTTGTCCCCTTGAAATTATTTGTGTACTATTATATTCCCACACTCAAATAATTAGCCAACAAGCATGTTCTCATCGTAGCTGAAGAAACACTAAGTGAACCCTGGACAGATTATAGATAATCTGGGGGTTAAGTAATGTTTCCCACGAGAACGAGGTCCAACAGAGATGGTTGTTCTTCAAGGGACCTGCAAAACAAACACCGTAAGCTCGTCACTGAGAAGGGGGGGGGGGGTTCCTCCTTGTGACCACCCTCCGGCGTGAGAATCAGACTAGATTGCTCTGAATATAAGTGTATATTAAGAGATTGCTAGATAACTGGATAGCAGATGATCTTACCATTCCAAGATGTTGGAGTATTTATAGCCGAAGGTAGGTTTCCTAGAAGGTACAGCCGGCTGAATAGTATTCCTGTTCTACCAACAGTGGATTATGCACAGGCCATACTAGTTGGTGGATAGGTTACGGCCAACAGTAACAAAGTCAGCTGCACTATTCTACCAACTGTAGATTATGCACGTCCCACCTACTGTGGATTATACGCAGGCCATGCTGGTTGGTGAATAGGTTACGGCCAACAGTAACACTATTCTACCAACTGTAGGCTACGCACGCCCCTCAGTAAGAGTTGGTGAGTAGGCAGCGGCTAATAGTGACAAACAGTACTAGAGGGTGCTCCTCCTCGTACTGTTGTCGGTGAGCTGTCACCCTGTGATTGGCTCATGGGTTGTTCTGGTCAGATCGTCTGTCCTACCCATACCTTGGTAGGTATAGTACAAAAGATCTTTCAGAATCATACGGACTGGCTCATTTTGGCGGGATTGTTCCCGCCTTGCTCATTCCTTCATGTGACTACTGAAGTAGCTATTGCCTTGTGCGTGTAGCCCTGCTGTCTGCGGGTAGCCTTCCCTGATGGCTTGTATCCGCAACTGCGGGAACAGGCGGGGTACTTCACCATTGGGAGGCTTTCCCAGCGTGTACAGCTTGCGTACTGCGCGTAAGATTCTATGAGCATGGTGGGTCCTGCGGGAGCAGATGGCCTTTGCGCAGACGTCTCTGTTCAAGGTGAGTCTTGCGGGACCAACTGGTCTCTGCTGGGACCTACCTCTTCAAGTCCCCCCAGTCCAATGTTCTTCACATGAAAGTTTAATAAAGTGAGGTGAACTTTTGGACTTTAAGCAAGGGGTTTTGAAGAGGGTTTTTAGTTTTAAGGTTCTCCGTGGGGATTCTTCCCGCGGGTTTCCTAATGTCACTTGCAAAAATTCCCGATTTTTTTGCTTGATCTTTGGGTATGATGCGGGTAGGTATGTAACCTTCTCGCAAGTCAGGAGCGTTGAGTCTCACTTGTGTGGATTCTCCCTGAGGTTTTGGTAGTTTTGAACATAGTGATCAAGTATGTTTAAACCACCAATTCCATCCTGGAGCCTCAAACAATGTAGTTCTCGACGTTCCCGCTTTGCGGGGATGTTATTTCCGTTTCCGCAAGCATTGCCCAGAAGATCCTTCTTGATTTCAATTCCCTGCTGAGCGCTAGGTATGTGAAGGGTTTTGCCTGAACACTGTACCCGCGCTCGTCTTACGGTTACTTTACTTTCAAGGTACCCATGGCGTCAATTCCCTGCGGGTGCTAGGTATGTGAAGGGTTTTGCCTTAACACTGTATCCGCACCCGTCTTATAGTTACTTTGTTGCCGGGGTATTCTTGGCTTCAATTCCCTGCGGGTGCTAGGTATGTGAAGGGTTTTGCCTTAACACTGTATCCGCACCCGTCTTATAGTTACTTTGTTGCCGGGGTATTCTTGGCTTCAATTCCCTGCGGGTGCTAGGTATGTGAAGGGTTTTGCCTTAACACTATATCCGCACCCGTCTTATAGTTACTTGGTTACCAAGGTAAGGGGTATTTTCCCGCTTACTTTTGAATCTTTTTGAATTTTGAATTTTGAAATTCGAAAGGTTGGTGAGGATAAGAACAGTCCAAACATCTGAAACGTCGTGCGACGGTTTCTTCTGACTGTGTCAGGACGTGCAGGAAGTTATGGTGACGTGACAGTACATGGTCATTCCAGACGCTTTT
Source organism: Bidens hawaiensis (assembly GCF_021521415.1). Classification (NCBI taxonomy): domain Eukaryota; kingdom Viridiplantae; phylum Streptophyta; class Magnoliopsida; order Asterales; family Asteraceae; genus Bidens; species Bidens hawaiensis. The sequence continues at coordinate 134,595 of NW_027492976.1, read as the reverse complement.
TCAGGCGCGTGGGCGTGATTTTTCGGGCGCGTGGCCGCGAAATTAATGGTACGCGTCCTGTCAACAGCTGTTGCCAGCCTGCTCTTTGCCACGTGTCATAGTTTCATTGCACCTTCGATTTCTCTCTCCTTCGCATTAAATTCACCGCATTAATTGCGATCACTATATAAAGGGGGAGAGGGTCATTTGTAATTCACATCTTCACTTCTTCTCTTTCATCTGTAAGGCGATTTCTGGTGAATACTCTCTTATTCAGTTGAGCATTCCTCCGAAATCGTTTCTTCTTCCTTTGCAATGTCTTCACATGATACTGAAGCTGTAGTCGATGATAAGAGTACTGCTGGCGAGTGCCAGTGTGCTCTGCCCGGCGATCAGTACAGGTATGTTGTTAGGAAGTTCATGCTCGATCCTCTCGAGCCTGAATTTCCTGAACCCCATCAGACCGTGTACGATGCCCCCAGTGGCAAGATATGGGTATATGCTGCATTCTTTGTTTATGGGAACCTTAGGTTCCCATTGACAAAGTTTGTGTACCGTGTCCTGGAGAGGCACAGTGTGCATTTGACCAAGTTGCACCCCATGGCGATCGCCAAGATTCGCCACTTCGAGTGGGTGTGCCGGATTTTGGGCATTGAGCCCTATGTGGACCGCCTGATGACCTTCTATACTTGGAGGTGCATCCAGGGGTGGTACACCCTGACAACCCGGATCAAGGGTTTGAAGATTTGCGCGACCGAGCGCAGTCTCCGATCGTGGAAGCGGGAGTTCTTCTGCATTTCTGCTCGCGCCGTCCCCATTGCCATGAAGTTTAAAAATGGCCAAGCAATTCCGAGCCACCACGCCACCAACTACCAGGAGGCGGAATGGTTTGCGAAGATATCCCGGGTCCAATCTCCGGTTTACCGGTTTGCGGAGTCCGGGATGGTGATGCTGGGGATGAGCCGGGTATGGAAGGAGGCGTCTCAGGTTCCCATCCTTCTCGAATATGAACTCTACTCCTTATGGTATGTCTTGTCTTTCTTGCTGATATGAACTCTACTCCTTATGGTATGTCTTGTCTTTCTTGCTGATATGAGTTTGTCTTCTAACTGTTTCTTTTCTTTCAGAGGGGAACAATTTGGAGTCGCTCCTGTACCCGCGGGAAGCTGACGGTCCCGTGCGGGTGGGTACTCGTGCTCTTGACGAGAACGAGTTGCCCATCCTGTAGCAAACAGCGGATCGGTTTGTGGAGGTCTATCCGCTGGGCCACGAGATCCTGAGCCACCGGCGGCCAAGTAAGGCGTTATTCTCTCCTCCACCCCTCAGTGCTATACCCGCTGCTGGAATTCCTGACATCCTATCTTCTTCTGAGGAATCCGCAGATGGTCCTCCGTTAGTGCGGAAGAAGAGGGCTGCCGGCGGGAAAGGGAAGGAGAAGGCGGCCTCCACAGCCGATCCAGTGCTCCTATCTGACACAGTCAGATAGTGAAGAGGTGGCGGGGAACCCCGGTGGTGAGAAGACCACTGTTCCGGAGGCTACGACTGTTACCTCCGGAGAACCAATGGCGACGACGGTGACCGGCATCAAGAGACCGGCTCCATCGGGTTCGTCCCCGCCCGTCCGTACGTTCAAGCTCAAGAAAACCCTTAAGTACAACTCTTGGCTTTTATCTTCGTAGTTTAATCTTCCAAGTCTTTTAACATTTTTCTTCTTTACGCAGGTGTGGATGTTGGCGCATTCCAGGGTGAGGGGCCGAGTACTACCTCTCCGCCAATGACGGTAGGCTTGGTCAGCCTACCTGAGGCGTCGACCCAGGCGCCTGCGCCTGCTTCCGCTGGTTCAGTTGCTCATTCTGAGCCGACTGTTCCAGCCGAGATGACATCACCGCCGGCTGTGAGTGCGATTTTTACAGCATCCTTCACAGAGCCGGCGGTTACTTTTGCCGCGGATTCTGCGGCAGCGACCGCGGCGGCAACCACGGCGGCTGCTACCATGCCCCCGTCATCGGCAACGACGGCCGGTCCTTCAGGTACGCGTGGGGCTTCTCGCATCTTTCCGCCACCTTCCCATCTGCCTGACCTCTTGGACGGATTTCCATTGGGTTCAGGTGATGGGTTCGGCGGCTATCGGCCTGTAATTGACCCTACAGGTGCGTAGGGTTCTTTTGGCCCATTTTTCTATATATATTTTATCATCTTTTCCTAACTGCTTTTTGTTTCTTTTGCAGTGTCGGATTCCAATGAAGTGTATGTTCCGCGATGGAACATACGCCAAGGAACAACCCTTCGTACCCCTGTGGAGTGCGTGGAATGGGCTCGCCACGCTGCTCCCCATGGTGCGTTGGGGGAAGCCATGGCTAGCTACCAGGAGGGTAGGCTAACCAACGAGCTTCGGGTTCTCCAAGCCCGGATGCAGCCGCGCGTCGAGCTGCTTTGTCGTGAAAACGACAAGTTGAAAGCAGCTCGCGCCAAAGAATTATCTCAAGCGCGGGCTCTTCGGGAGGAGAACCAAAAGCTGTCCGCAGCTGCTACGGAGAAGGAGAAGGCCTTCAAGGCCCTCGAGGTTGAGGTTCAAGCGCGACTCGAGGCCCGCTCCAAGGCTGCCCAAGCTGTTAACGAACAGCTTCGGCTAGCTAAGGAGACTGCGAGGAACGCGACCGAGAGGGCCACCAAGGCTGAAGCCGTTGCTGAGCCTTTACGCATGGAGAACGAGGAGCTCAAGGCCAAATTAGAGGCTCTCCAACGTGCTCATGATGCCTTGGCGATGGAAGATGCCAAGAAGCTCCAAGAGATCTTGGACCAGAGGGGCGTGCTTGACCAAACCGAGCGGAAGCTTAAGGGCGTCGAAGAGGCTGCCGCAAAGGAAGTGCTACTTGCCAACCTTAACAAAAGCGAAGCCGAACGCGCCTGCACCCAAGCTCAAGCCGCCCTTAAAGAAGCTCTGGTTGCCAAGGAATGGCTTCTTCGAGAAGCGTTGTCTCAGGTATGTCTATCTTCATGTCTTCACGCTTTTCTTATGTAGGTTGTGCATCGGGTCTTCTCAGAGACATCCTACGATGATGCAATGAGCGCAGCCCTCAACGCTTCTCACGAGGATGGGGAACGGGTCGGCTTCCTCCTTGGTCTAGGGTTTGTTGAGAAAGGCGTCCCGCCATCCAACTTCCCTTTGTACAATGTAGATACCGAAGCCATATATGACCAAGCAGTAAATCAATACGCCGCCTTCCCGCATCCGGTGGTGGAGAAGGTGAATGAAATTGCTGCTGCTGATGACGGGCTACCTATCCTTAAGGCTTACCTTGAACAGCCACGCTCTACTGACGGCGCTGGTCCAAGTGGAAGTGGCCCTGAAGCCTGATCCTGAAGATCCCTTCCCGCCACTAGGATAGATTTAGTTTGTATAGATTTACTTTCTTGTAGGCGGGTAGTTACCCGGCCATTCTTGTAACGAATATTTATGAAATGTAAATCTTTGCGCGGCTAAGACCGCTTGATTCATTGGATTCCTTGCTTTATAAACGTTATATGACTTACATACTTAAGTTTAAATTAGCAATTTTCCAAGTGTTTAGAATAAGTTAACCTTTGAACGTGGTAGATAGGTGTGAAGTTTTGCTTCCTCTTCCGTGATTGTGCGGGTAGGACCGTCACTTGCACGTAGTAGGATGGCTAAACTTTACCATCTGACCTGCGTGTAGGTTTACCTTATTTGAGGATAAGTTAACCTTTGAACGTGGTAGATAATAGGTGTGAAGTTTTGCTTCCTCTTTCGTGATTGTGCGGGTATGACCGTCACTTGCACTTAGTAGGATGGCTAAACTTTACCCATATCTAACCTGCGTGTAGGTTTACCTTATTTGAGGATAAGTTAACCTTTGAACGTGGTAGATAATAGGTGTGAAGTTTTGCTTCCTCTTTCGTGATTGTGCGGGTATGACCGTCACTTGCACTTAGTAGGATGGCTAAACTTTACCCATATCTGACCTGCGTGTAGGTTTTCCTCATCTTTTTTTTTTTTTTTTTTTTTTTTTTTTTTTTTTTTTTAGGATAACCTTTGAACGTGGTAGATGATAGGTTGAAGTTTTGCTTCCTTGTTCGTGATTGTGCGGGTAAGACCGTCACTTGCACTTACAAGGATGGCTAAACTTTACTTACATCATACCTGCGTGTAGGTTTCCCTTATTAACGTTGTGTTTACGCGGGTTTTTTCCGCCTTCCACACGTAACGACTTACTTCTTCCCGTTTATGCGGTGAATACCGGTATCAGTGGGAAGTTCATAAGTATAAAGGTAAACACATTATGAAAGGAGAATCATTTCCATTAGAAGTGGCTCTAGGCCTTTTCTTTACAAGTTTTGGAATTGATCTACATATAACATTTGCGTAATTGAGCTCCATTCCATGTTCTTGGGATGGGAGTGCCATCGAGCCTTTTCGAGCCGGTATGCGCCCTTTCCCAGGACTTCTTTGATAATGTATGGCCCATTCCCAAACCGGGGCCAGCTTTCCCGGGCGCTCTTGGTTTGAAGCCTCGTTGTTACGCAGTATGTAGTCTCCTATCTTGAAGTTGCAGAGTTTTACCCGCGTGTTGTAGTACTTTTGCATTTGTCGTTTGTAGTTCTCTTCACGCACTGCGGCTAAGTCTCTGCGTTCCTCGGTTAGCATAAGATCCAACCGTCTTTCCGCATCATTGTCTTCTGGCTGAATCAAGACCCTTGGCGAGGGTAGACCAATTTCGACCGGGACCATGGCTTCAGTGCCATAAGTGAGGCTGAACGGGGTTTCTCCCGTACTGGCCTTCTTCAGCGTTCTGTTTGCCCAAAGGACGTGCGGAAGCTCGTCCACCCAGCCGGATCTGTGTTCCGATAGCCTCTTCTTGATGCCTTCGACGATGCTCTTATTTGCTCTTTCCACCTCACCATTACCTTGCGGGTGTGCCACTGAGGTAAAGGTGTGGGTGATTTGAAGTTCTTTTAGCCACTGTTGTAGCTTCTTGTCAGCAAAGTTGGTGCCGTTATCGCTCACCAAATTCTGTGGAAGTCCAAAACGACAAATAATAAATTCCCAAATAAATTTTTTGATATGTTTCGCGGTTGTTTGGGCTAAAGGTTTTGCTTCTATCCACTTGGTGAAGTAGTCGATGGCTACCACTAGGAACTGAACATTTCCTGCTGCTGTAGGAAATGGGCCTGTCACATCGATGGCCCACTTCTGAAATGGCCATGAAGAAGTGACTGGAACAAGTTCATTCTTCGGGCGGTGCGTGTTGGGTGCGTAAAGCTGGCAAGACCTGCATTTTCTGATGTATGCCAGTGCATCCGTATGCATCCCCGGCCAAAAGTATCCCGCGTTGTTTAGCTTGGCTACAACAGCGCGAGGACCTGCGTGTACTCCACAGATGCCTTCGTGTACTTCCCTTAGGAGGTAGTCAGCATCTTGGTTGTCCACGCATCTCAAGAGTGGGCCAAGAAAGTTACGTCTGTAAAGGATGTCGTTGACGAGCTGATAATTCAGTGCTTTACAGCGTAGTTTTCTTGCCTGTGTTTTTGACTCTGGTAGCGTTCCTGCTGCAAGGTAATTTATTATTGGTGTCATCCACGTTTCTGTACCGGTTTGGATGACACAAATTTCCTTGTGCGGGACTGATGGTGCTTCGAGGAGTTCAATGCGGATGTCCTTTCCCAAGTGGGTGAAGGCTAGTGATGCAAGCTTGCTTAACGCATCCGCAGATTTGTTTTCGCTGCGCTTGACGTGTATGACTTTACAATCACTAAAATCACGCATAAGGGTTTTTGCCTGGGCGAGGTACAGGGCCATTGTGTCGTTCACAGCCGTGTACGTCCCATTTATTTGGTTGGCCACCAGCATGGAATCCACGTGGGCTTCCAAGTTTTTCACTCCCATCTTACGCGCAATTCTCAAACCGGCCAAGAATGCTTCATATTCGGCTTCGTTATTCGTACTTGGAAAATCCAACCGAATTGCGTAAGTATATTCTTGGCCTGCTGGGTTGGTTAATTTTAACCCTGCGCCTGAACCCTCGTTACTGGCTGCTCCATCAGTGTAGAGTCGCCAGACATCATTGATGTCCTGTGCTGGGGAGGGTTGAGCCTCCTCCTGGCACTCTTTCTCCCGCGAAGCGGGGACTTCTGCAATAAAATCGGCCAGGACCTGGCCCTTTATGGCTGGTCTTGGCTTGTACTTAATTGCATATTCTCCCAATTCAATTGCCCATTTGGCTAGACGTCTCGATAATTCGGGTTTGCCTAGAACGTTTGAGAGTTTGAAGTTGGTGAGAATGGTGATTGGGTGGCCCTGGAAATATCGTCTTAACCTGCGTGAAGCGTGTATGAGTGCTAAGACCAATTTTTCGAGGGTAGAGTACCGGGTTTCTACGTCTGTTAGTACACGGCTAACATAATAGATTGGCATCTGGATGCCTTTTCGTTCTATTAGCAGGACTGCCCCGGTTGCTCTATCTGTTGCGGAAAGGTATAGGATTAACTCCTCTCCCGCTTGTGGTGCTGTAAGTGTTGGGAGTTCGATCAGGCGTGACCGAATCTCCTGAAAAGCTGCTTCCGCTTCTGGTGTCCAGCGGAAGTGCGTTTTCTTTAAGCAGTTTCTCAATGTTGACACGAAAGGAAACGACTTATCCGCATGGTTTGCCAAAAAGCGATTAAGTGCGACCAGTCGTCCATTCAGTGTCTGAGCCTGTTTGATGGTGGTAGGTGATTCCATTTTTACAATGGCTTCGACCTTTTCAGGGTTCGCTCTGAAGCCATCTTTAGTAATAATGACTCCCAAGAACTTCCCTTCTTCCATCCCAAATGAACACTTGCTCGGGTTGAGCTTCATGTTTATCTTTCTGAGCGTGTTGAAAGTTTCTTCAATGTCTTTCAACATCGCTTCTGGCTCGGGGCTTTTGATGACCAAATCATCCATATAGACTTCCAAGTTTCTCCCGATTTGGGCATGAAACTCTTTGTCCATCAGTCGTTGGTACGTGGACCCTGCATTCTTAAGTCCGAATGGCATCATTTTATAACAAAATGTACCATCGGGCGTCCGAAATGCGGTTTTGTCCTGATCATCTACGGCCATGTGGATTTGATGGTACCCCTTATACGCATCCAAGAAGCATTTAAGGCGAAATGGTACCAACGAATCCACCTTAAGATCAATTTCTGGTAACGGATAACAATCTTTGGGGCATGCTTTGTTCAAATCTTTGAAATCTATGCACATGCGCCATTGTTTGTCATTCTTCGGTACCATTACGGGATTTGCAACCCATGTTTGATATCTGCTAACGCGTACGATGCCTGCCTCAAGGAGTTCCTTGACTTGGGTTCTACACGCGTTAGTTTGTTCAGGCCCCATTACTCTGCGCTTTTGTACGACTGGCGTAACAGCCGGATCGCACTTGAGCTTATGCTCCGCCTTACTTCGGGGTACACCAGTCATGTCAGCTGGTGCCCACGCAAAGATGTCAGCGTTTTTCTGCAGTAAGCGTTTGAGTAGGGTGCGGGTGGGATCAACGATTGTTGGTCCAATGGTAACGGCCTGGTCGGGGTATTTGCCATTGAAGGCCCATTTTTCCGGTTCGGTGATGGTTGGTTTAGCCTTTTTCGGTTTGGGTTTAGATGAGACAGATGCGATGCATACTTGGGGAATGCCAGTGATCATCGCTACACCCTCAGCTGTTGGCCATCCCATCATGCCGTGGACTGAAGATACCACGGCGTTGAATCTTGCCATCCCGTCTCTTCCGAATAGGATGTCGTACGTGTGGTGTGGCTTTTTTATCACGACAAAATCCACGTCTTCTGTGCGTGAATGATTCCCATCAGTAAGAGTAACGGGGAAAGATAGGATACCCAGGGGGGTTTCTGTACTGCCGTCAAACCCTTCCATTGAAGCGTAGACCGTTTCCAAGCGTTCTTTGTCTTCATCATCCAGCTTATCAAAGAACTGCCTGTACATCACTGTCGACGAAGCGCCGTTGTCAGCAAGAGTGCGGGAAGTGATGTAATGCCCCAGCTGGCTTCTGATGACGATGGGGCCTTCTTTGCTGGGGGCCCCTGGCACTCGCGGGAAGCGCACCTCAGCTTCCTTCCACGCGCATGGTTCTGTCACTCGTCTTTTTCTTCCTCTGACCTTGCCATGAACCATGTTGATGCTGATGTCGACGGGCTTTCGTCCGTTACCTCTGTACCGGTTGTCATTCCTTCCTCCCTTCCTGATTGATGCCACGAGATGTGCAAGTCTTCCATCATTGACAAATGTCTCAATAATATCCTTCAAGGATGTGCACTCTTCAGTACCATGACCCTTTGTCCCGTGGAAATCACAGGATTTGCTTTGATCCGCATTAGGTTTCTGCCGGATCAATGGGGCTTTTGGCCATGGCAATTTTTCCGTGGCAAATATCTCCGTGACGCTCTTCGTGAGTGGCGTCCACCGGTGTTTTCGGTTTGAAGGGTGTGTGTTGTCCCTTCCGCCAACAAGAGGGCGAGAGCTGGATGAGGTGTCAAAGTTTACCCTTGACTGCCAAATACCTAGCCTCCTCTTTTTGTTCTGCCGGGCGATCCGGACATTGTTTTCTCTTGTCCTCTGCGTGTAGAGGTGTGTACTCTGGGGAAGATCCCTTCCCAGTTGCTTTTCCGTCTCGGCAAAGCGCTTTGCCGCCGTCATGATGGCATCCCATGTTGATGGCATGCCATCCTTACCCGTCAATGTGCGGATAAGTTCTGGGTATTCGGCGCCTTGGATGAAGGCGGCGCGAACCAGATCCTCACTTATGTTGCCGAGACTTAACTTTTTGGAGTTGAAGCGAGTGATGAAGTCTAGTAAAGATTCATCCTCCTCTCTCACGCAGTTGAGGATCGTCCACTGCTCTTCAGTGTACTTCCTCTGTTGGCTGAAGTGCTGGCTGAACTTGTTCTGAAAGTCCGCCCAGTCATATATGTGGTGGATCGGTAAACGATCGAACCATGCCCTGGCCGCTCCGACCAAAGTCATCTGGAACATGTAGCACCACGTGGGTTCCATCCAGTTGCTGACGGTAGCCCCCGCAATGAACCAGTTCAAATGGTCGTCTGGGTCGGATAGACCATCATAAGTGCCAATGTTGGACATTTGTTTGGCACTTCTCGGGGCAATTGCTTCCGCAATGTCCCTTGCGAATTTTGACTTTCCTGCATTTGTAGCAGTTGGTCTAAAGGTTTTGGAGAAGTCACGCGGGTTTCTCTCCGCGATTGGTTTAAAAGCTTCCCCAAAATTCCTTTTTGGTTGGACGTCCGTTTCCTTACGCTTCCCTTTCGCCTTATGGCGAGGGTTTGCGTCGGTATCGGACTCCAACTCGTCGTCTGAGTACTCGCAGTCACTGCTCATATTGAGGTGTTGGCGAGTACTGGCGAATTCGTCAGCCTGTTGAACTGAACGCAAGCGTTCATCCAATTCGGCTTGGAATTCTCTTTGCCGTGCTTCGGCCCACGCCTTCACTTGATCTAGTGTTTGGCGAGGGACCTTCGTTCGTCTTTCCAGCTGGGTATCGGTGAACCCCAGTGGAATATTTACTGCACTTGCCCCGGCTTGGGTAGTCGGGGTAGTGTTCGTAAGGATTGTATAACCGCCGGTGTTCTCCCCAGTTGCTGGGGTTGTTACCGGGGTTTCTTGGTCGGTTACTGGCCTTTGGACCGGAGTAACGTTGACCATTTTTTCAGAAATTGTGAAAAAACTAAAATAGTTCTAGCTTTTATGCACGGATGGCGCAAATGAAGAAACACTAAGTGAACCCTGGACAGATTATAGATAATCTGGGGGTTAAGTAATGTTTCCCACGAGAACGAGGTCCAACAGAGATGGTTGTTCTTCAAGGGACCTGCAAAACAAACACCGTAAGCTCGTCACTGAGAAGGGGGGGGGGTTCCTCCTTGTGACCACCCTCCGGCGTGAGAATCAGACTAGATTGCTCTGAATATAAGTGTATATTAAGAGATTGCTAGATAACTGGATAGCAGATGATCTTACCATTCCAAGATGTTGGAGTATTTATAGCCGAAGGTAGGTTTCCTAGAAGGTACAGCCGGCTGAATAGTATTCCTGTTCTACCAACAGTGGATTATGCACAGGCCATACTAGTTGGTGGATAGGTTACGGCCAACAGTAACAAAGTCGGCTGCACTATTCTACCAACTGTAGATTATGCACGTCCCACCTACTGTGAATTATACGCAGGCCATGCTGGTTGGTGAATAGGTTACGGCCAACAGTAACACTATTCTACCAACTGTAGGCTACGCATATACACAAATAATTAGCCAACAAGCATGTTCTCATCGTAGCATATATGCATATACACATGTCGCTTTGCAGATAACCCACGTCCTAAACGCATAAGCATCACTAATAAAAAAAAGATTCAATTGAAAAATAGTTACTGTTTATTAGTTTTGTTTTAAACATCCAGTAAATAATAAGTGCTAATGGGTCTGAATCACAGTCAAATGAATTATTCGTTACCTTTTATGTACTATTTACCCATCATATGACTCTTTACCGGTCTTATAGTTTTGCCATCCATCATATCCATGCTTATACTTACTGAGCTAACTGTCCAAATTATGGTCAATATACCACTAGTTGCCGTGTGTTTCTTTGGCCCAATTTAGCAAATGAAGTTCAAAGATACCACACATTGAGGTCTAGCATTGAAAAGAGGTATCAGAATCTTTCTCTACGTTTCGTTGGATTATATCTTCTATTACATGACAACATAACACTGATGTTACATATTTAATTTCCATCCCGACGTTTACATCATCATATCCTAAATGTCTCGAGATCAACTTACATTTCATTTTCAATATCCAATACCAAAACAAAACCGTGAAAAGACGATCTTACCCATCGTTAACCCAATAACCTGGAATAAAAGAGTTGCCAAAGAAGACTAAACTAGAACTCGAAGATCCGACTCGTATTACAATCCGAAAACGGGTCGGGACCCAAATAGTTATCTTGATCCACACGGATTCTCTCTCATTATCAAACTAGTCATAATAATAATGTCCGAATAAATCGTACACCGCCATTGACGACGAACTGCTCTCAAGGTAACACTGCACCTGTTATCAATAATTATCTAGGTTTCGTGTAATTGTTTGAATAATAATAATAATAACAATTCTTCTCCCATTATCTGTAATTCACTCTCCAATCTACGTGGAATATTAATTTAGTTTGTTAGGTATTGCGAACGGACCTTCGTTATTGAAACGAATGGAGCAATTAGGGCTAGTATTCAACATAGTTTCAGATTATTATTATACGGATACTAATCATAATATAGATAATAGGATTAATTAGACTTGTTGATGTAAATTTTACTTGTGATTTCTGTGAATATGTTTTTAGTTTGTAGAATTGTTGAATTTTTATTGTTTTCTTTGATACATCTATTTGCATTTTGAACCAGGATAAGTTAGGCAAAATTAGGGCTGTAAACGAACCGAACATGGCCTTGTTCATGTTCGTGTTCATTCATTAAGAAATGAACTTGTTCATGAACATTTCACTAACACATGCGAATCAACACAAAAGAACACAAACACTATTTTATTTTATTTGGCTAACCTAGCATGGTCAGTGTCAGTGCTTCGGTCCGGCTAGCAAGCTTGTGTTGGTGTTTTTTGTAACATTCATATATGTTAATTTACATATACATTAATTACATAATAGTCATGTATAGTTTTTATTTTATAGTTAGTGATTTTGCTTAAATATTTATAATAACATTAAGGAAGTCATTAAAGAATATTAAGAACTTTTAATGATCAACATTAACGGGCATAAACGGATGCAAATGAACACATGATCGAACGTTCGCGAACACAATCGGACGAGCATGGCCTCTGTTTGTGTTCGTTCATTTAGTTAATCAAACGGAATTCCTTGTTCATTTCTGTTCATTTATTAAACGAGCCTGCATAAACGAACTTACCGCCAAACAGTTCGCCTAATGTTCGGTTTGTTTACAGCCTTCGGGAAAGTTATTAGTCTTTGGTGAAAATGAATAATGTACAATTGTAACTAAATAATGTTTGAATTGAAATCTATGATGCTAGTCATGCCAATGATGTTTATTAGTTAAAAGGAAACATTTGTGCTATATCAAAAGATTATGTGATATATTAGGTAGTTGAATTACTAACATTGATTGTGTGAATGAAGCTTATGGTTTTATGAAGGATGTGAAGTGATGGGGGAGACATTACGCTTTTTGAATACAAATAAGAAGGTAGAGCTGAGAGTAACAGCTACTCAGAATCTGCCTAAAAGTCGTTTATTTGGTTTAGTTTTAAATAAGTATTCAAAGAAGACGATCAAATGTGCTACTTCATTGAAAATCAACTTTGTGGCCAATAGTGCTGGGGATGTTGGTGTCTTTCTTTTGACAACCGCAGCCCTAGAGATTGTTAGAAGGTTCTCATCGGCACACTGCCCGTTTATCTGGCGTGGGCTTCAGGCCCTGCAAATTCTTTGCTGTCCACCGTTTAAGTGGATACAGAAATGGGCCCCTTTCACTGGTTTGGTTCAAGGAATGCAGGTTGGATTTTTTCATACATTTACATTTTGGTACCATTGTTTAAATCTAGTATTGATTTGGGTCGTTTGATCACTTAATAATCTCCTTTCAGACGTTATCAAAGCCATTGTTGTTCCTCTCAGTAGCAACTGGTTTATTTAGTGAATTGGACTCCCCAAAAGGAACACTCAGTGGTTCAGGTGCTGAGCTCAGGGAGTTATCTTCACAATTGGTCACACATGACACAAGGTGTGCAATTCTTGACTGTTTTTAGTTTTCCAGCTGCTAAAAACGGCATCAAATTAGTTAGTTTGGTGATATGATATTGGTTTAATTTTGATTTTTAATATGTATTGTGATCAGGATAAAATGAAACTAGGATTGTGCGTAAGTTTAAAATCTTACATATCTCATATGTTTGAGTACACAGGCCTGCCGACAAGGTTTCTAGAAGTGTTGTTGTGGAAGATTGGTTGATGGAACTCTATGCAGAACTTGATAAGGACGGTCTTACTGTTCCAGAAAGGTACCTTGACTTTTTTTAATAAAGTTTGCATTACGTGTTTAGTTCATGAGGTTTTGAAGAATTAGATCAATTAGCTTCTGATTAATGACTATTTAGAATAAAATTGTTATTTATCAAAATTCACATAGCTGCGGGACTACATCATTACAGATCCAATTCCATTTTTTTTTCAGTTTGACTTGTATTCCTGTAGTCTCATTAATGCTATAATGAAACACTGTAATATCTCATAATGTATTTTGGATGTGAGATGCTTTTTTAACATATGTTGGATGATTGTTTCAGGATAACTGAGGATGATCTCCGTAGGTTCTATGCCGTATCTGAAGGTGACTTTGCATTGTTTATATCGTCAGTTAAGAAGACTATTCGTTGGAGGCAGACATATCGTCTCTTTTTACCACAAGAGTTTGAGGCTTGGGCCAATCTTGTCTTTTGGCATGGATCTGATACGATGCAACGACCTTGCCTCATTATGCGCATTGGACTAGCAGCTGATTTGGCTTCAAGTGGCCAAGAACAGTTTGTTAGAGCAGTTGGTAAGCAGTTCAGTGGATTATATTTCCTTCCCTTTAATCCTATTTCCAACAAATTAGGTGGTTAACAAAAAGTATAAAATCATATTATGTATTTCAGTTTCCCAAGTGGAATATGGAGTGCTAAGCTTGCTTGACACGGAACATTCGCAAATTACCGTTTTGATGGACTGTGATGGACTCTCGCCTTTTGGAATCCCGGTAAAAACATTCAGATCATGTGCTGTACTTCTTCAAGATCATTACCCAAACCGGCTCGGGTCTTTACTCGTTGTACGCCTCCCCTCTGTGGCCCGAGTCATCACTCAAACTCTATTCCAAGTAAGCATGTTAGATTTTGTCTTGTTTATAATCGTTATCACAGAAAGATTACAAATAAAAATGTTTGTAAACGGGTTTCAGGTTTTGAAGCCAAGGACACAACAAAAGTTAATGATTGTGGGAGACGACTACCGAGAGGTTCTTGCCAGATACCTTGAACAATTACCACCTTTTCTTGGTGGCAACTGTTCTTGCCCTAAATGTGCAAATGTGGTGGCGACTATTGGTGAAAAGACTCGTGTTGACCTTCATCGAAACGGTGCGTCTTCTGATACTGAACTTTATGTTGGTTCCAGCTTAGATACTAATAGGGAGCATACGAAGACTGTTATGGGTGGTTTACTGATATGGGTATGTGTTGTGTTCATTTTAGCAGTTTGTTATCACCATTCTATGCTTCCTCACTTGTACAACAGAAGTGGTTCTTGAAACCACTTTTGTCATCTAGGCTATATGGTGTTTGGATATATTTTACAACTGGTTTCAGTATCAACATATTTTGCGGTTTTCTATGATATGAGTCATATGACCTAACTGATGCAGATAAAAAGACTGGCCTCAATCTACCCATAATATACGTGTATAAAGACGATTTTTCTTAGAAATGCATATACATATTTGGTTTTACTCTTGACCTGTAACTTTTCCGGGTGAGTTTCAATTCTTATTTCCTAACATGGATCATTGAACCCAACCATTTGATGACATTTGACTACATCTTAAAATACCTACAAAACGCGTATTGCGAATTAAACGTTTGATAACGAATAATCAAATTTTTTGGGCTATAGACCGAGACACGTGACACATGGACTCTTGTTTTGTTATACTGTATAATGGCAAGCGAGGCACTGATCATTTAATAGCATCTTGTGAGTTTGTAACGTCTATTTGGGTACTCATGTGTATGGTGCAAATCGCCTCCCACCCCTCGAGTTTGCTCGGTGGTTGAGATGTTAGGAAAAAACACCAAATTTTGGATCATACTTGAAAGTTATAAAGTTTTTATACAAGTGGGACAAACTTATAATGCTGGATTGGACAAAATGATATAATTTTGATTTTGATGATTTACCCATTTAGAAATCTTGAAGTTTAAAAATGGTGTAAACATGATTTTCAGCTCTTGCTGCATTATGTCAACTTTTGTTTCCACAAGACTCGAAACTCAACACTTGAATAGGGACATATTTTTCCAACACTATGATACTAATAGACCAGACGCCCTTTAATAAGTATTATATTAATAGTATCTGATATAACATAAACCTTAGTATACTTTACAGAAAGACATTCTGATCATCACCCTCAAGACAGACATGGTTTAAATTATGTTTCCTGTTTGCTTTATGTACTCTTTATTTGTGTTGTAGTTAAACTTGTCAAATGTCATTGTGCGACTAGTCCACATGGTAGAGGTGCAAACCTTTTAGCTAGGAGGCCTTGGGTTTAATCATAACAATGAGTAAATTTCGTGTAATTTAGGAGTGAATATGAGTAAATTCGGTGTAATTTAGGAGTGAATTAATATTTGCATTTGGAAAAAAAAGAAAAGTTGAACCTGTCAAATACGGAAATATAATCAAAATATTCAAGTCAACTAAAGTTTGGTAAAAGTCTTTAAGGTTGAATATCCTTTAAATACTCCATAGTTCACTGCATTTACTTCCTCCATATATATAAACGAATACCGTTTCCTTAATAACCACACATAACCCCTTCTTTACTAAACACATCAAATTCTTTTCTAAAACAGATATCCATGATGACCCAAGATTCGGGTCACAAAAGGCCGGTAAACATGGATAGGAACAAAAGGTCAGTAAACATGGGTAAGATCATCAAAGCACCCGTAAGAGCTATATCCAAAATCCTTGATCTATACGTTAAAGGTGTGATCAACTTCAACAATGCGTACAACAGGCCTTTGAGGAACATGGTGGAAGTCCTCCCCAATTCTCACCGGCTTCCTAGGAGCTTCACCACAGGTATTCTACCTGACTATGACCCACCACCAGAGGGACCCCTCGTTAGATCTATATCCACTCCTGCTATAGGTGGCAAAGCAACTAATGTTAAGCTAACCAACTTTGAGTTGTACATGATTCAACGCATGCAGTCAAGTGCATCGCGTCCTAGGAGTTCCAGTGTTGGGATGGGGAAAATTGACGAAGATAGAGTTTCTTCTTTCAGATATGATGATATTATTCTTAAATGCAAACGATGTGTTGATAATGAAGATTCATCAAAGAGTCATTGTGATATTGATTCAATGTTATTCTTAGAATAGGTATTTAGTTCTAATACAATAATACAAATACATGAACTTATGGATGAAGTCTCAACATAAGTTTTGTTCAGATAAATTCAAGTTCCCTACTTGATTTATATAAATACGATACTCTAGTATGTTTTTTTTATGGATATGAGTGTCTAACTATAATTCACTAGTTTGCGCAAGTTACTTTGTACATGGACTGGAATTTTTCCTACAATTTAATTCTCAATTCATGACGACTCATTGAACTCAATCACATGATAACATTTAACTAAGTATTAATATGCTATGCATATTAGAAAATTGGATTTGGATTACACAGTATAACGTTAAATAATCGATTATAATGACTCGCCTATATTCTTTTTTAAATACATGATGTGAAACAGGCAAACACGACTCTTTGGTTTTACGAAGAAATAGACTACAAAAACTTCAGCATGATTTGCAGATAAGTTTTAACCATCTCTCATAGCATTGCTCTAAGTTGGAACTAACGTGATAACTATTTCATGAAAACCATTTTAAACAAAGTCCAAATTCTTCTACTTTTCTTTCTTTCTTTTTTTTTTTTTTTTTTTAGTTTTTATATTTTGTTGTGTGTGAGTAGATAGTGTTTATAAATCTTCAAATCAAGTGAAGAAATCATACAATTGAGGCTAATCTAAGTTGAAAACCAAGTAGGGAAGATAATTAGGCAACTGTCTATAAGGAAAAACATGTTTTTGTTGTGTAGTTTTTGAATGATTCTTGAATGCATGTTAATTTATTTGATGAAGTACGAAGATGGTAGTTATTTAAGTTAGAAAGGGTTTACTTAAATTCATATTGTAGCTAGAATCACCAAAAGTTCATTAATGTTGAAGTATGAAAATATAAGAATTTGAAGTTTTAAGTAGTTAAGCAAGTTTAAAGATCATTTATATGGAATGATAGTGTCATAGTTATCAAATGCATTAGGCGCATATGCTTCGCCTAGGGCCTAGGCGCAAGATGCAAAAAAAAAAGGAGGGACTGAGGAAAAATAAGCACACTTAAATTAAAAATTAAAAATATATTATCTATATGAAAAATAATACTATTTTTCAAAAATAAATAAACAAAAGCTATTATATAACATTTAATATCATTTAATTAGCACCCAAAATTCTAGAATAGTCTGATTCAAATGTAATTCAAAACTCGAGTAACAAAATATATCAATATAATGCCTTTGACTTCTCCTATATAAGCTTCAATAGCACCCTTTGCATTTCTTTTGCTCGGCTTTTATGTTCTCATGTCCTTGGCATAGACAATGTTGAAGCGCTCACATAGGAACTTGAAGTGTATTTATTGAGCCTCGCTTGAAAAATGGACGTAGGCGCATGAGACGGGGGCTTTTAATAACCATGGATAGTGTTAATAAAGTTGTTTATATCTAATGTTGGGGGACGGAGCCAAGTGATCAAGTGGTGATCACAGAATACCGCCCCAACCACATCCATCACATGAAGATGGGTGGTTTGCGTGATGGTGATCATGGATGTGTTCGAAAAGAATAGAGAGGGACTTTCTTGAGAAGAAGCCAAGTGATCAAGTGATGATCACTTATACCGTCCGCGGTCCTCCTTAGTTTTATCAACTTTGAAACTATATGTAAATACCTTTATTAACTACATCTATTCATAACAGAATATAGAAAACACCGAACCATTTACAAGATCAGAAAGGTATGCAACTTTCATAATAAGAAAAAGTCAATACGCGTTTAGTTGTTTTTAGTAAATAGAATTATAAGTTATTGTAAGTAATAATAGCGTAATATTATTACAGTTGAAGATAAACAACAAAAAGTTATTATCAAGGAAGGTGCCTAGAAGAAGCAACTTAATGTACATGTTAAATAATTGACACAAGTTTGTGATTGTTATTTTTCAAAAATAAAATTTAATGTGAAATTATTACAATAAGTTCCCTACATTACATGCAACTTACTACCGAACACATAGTTTAAAAAGTGACTGCTTAAAATTAAATTTTTGCTAAATATTATGAAAAACATTAATAAGAACACCCGTACACACTTGAATATATACACTAGCATGAACATGCATGTGAACTCATTACTCATCTTCAAGTCTTTAACTAAAGAATCAGAATCTAGACCCATGGCAAACACTGAAACACATGCATTTAAACATCAACAGGCGACAGACAAGAGGGCGAGAATCAACTTATGTGGTTAAACACACTTCAAAAAAAAAAAAAATAGAATTAACAAATAAGAAACCGATGTCAAAATATGTTTACAATTAATAGTTAGGTGGAAACACACAAGAGTTCTATAAATAACTGCAGAAATATATAGAAACAAAAACAACCAGTAGCTGATAGTACAATAATTGTAGAAGTTATTTTCATGGAAACCATAAATCATATCAAGCTTGTGTCGTTTTAGATTTTTAACGATGTTTATATGCGCGTTTATCTCATCGCTATAATCAAGTTGATCAATACAAATGTTGGTTAATGTTATCATTTTGTTGATCTGAGCATAAAATTCTCGACCAAAACAAGCGAGAGCATGAAATTGAGTTTCGAGCTTTACAATTGCTTCATGCTTGAAGTTGATTAGACTCGCCTTCGTTCACTTACACCATAGAAAGAAGATGAACAATACATACAACCCAATAAAGTTTAATGGAATATTCTCACATATACACTTTTCAAAATTTAATGGATTGAGTTTCCTTATGACTATTCTATTATAACTATTAAGCCATATTATCTTTTATGCTATAGATGTCACACAACCATTGCTGGTTGAAGTTGATCAAATATACCATCTAGCATGTCCAGCTTCCCCAATATTTTACAAATACAATGCTGTAAAGGTATCCCTTAATGACTAAGATTTATGCTTAATTACTTATGTATTGATTCTGATATATGGGTGTGTACAAATTTCAACAGACAATCAAGACCAATGTGATTGGAACCTTGAACATGTTGGGACTTGCTAAGAGAGTCGGAGCTAGGTCCGAAACTTTCTTCATACATATAAATATATTTTTATGATCTTTTCATATTCTGGACCGAGATTTAATTATTACTGCTAGGTTTACAGGATATTGTTGACATCAACTTCAGAGGTTTATGGAGATCCGCTTGTGCATCCTCAAGACGAGAGCTATTGGGGAAATGTTAACCCCATTGGTAACTAAATATATTTACCACAAAATTATTAAAATGTATTTTTACTGAATGGCTAATGTATAATGATTTGTTGTTGTATTGCAGGAGTTAGGAGTTGTTATGATGAGGGAAAACGAGTAGCCGAGACTTTAATGTTCGATTATCATAGGCAGCATGGAATAGGTTAACATTATCTCATCCTTGTGTTATATATGTAACCAATATCATACATTGATAAATTTATTGTAACAGTAATAAGGATTGTTAGGATATTCAATACATATGGACCGAGAATGAACATTGATGATAAATTTATTATAATTATTTTTTATATTTTTTATATTATAATTTTATTTATAAAAGAATATATATTATTAAGTTATTTTTATTTATTTTTTCATAACATAATATTTATTAATTAATAATTATTAAATATATATTTTAAAAAAATTATATAAATGGCAGACTTTTTTAGGCTCGCGAGCCGGCTCGAGCTCGATAAGTAAAGCTCGGGCTCGGGCTCGTTTATTAAACGAGCTTATTTTTAGGCTCGAGCTCGGGCTCGATAAAGCTCGATTCGATCGAGCTTTTTAACGAGCCGATCTCGAGTAGCTCGCGAGCAGCTCGGCTCATTTGCACCCCTGATGTGCTTCACCGACTAATTATACATTTCTTTATGGCCAGATTAGTGGCTAAAGGTTATAGCCAACGAGAGGGAATAGATTTTGATGAGACATTTTCACCTGTGGTGAAAATGGTGACTGTTAGGTGTATTATCAGTTTAGCTGTAGAAAATAGTTGGCCTTTGTTTCAAATGGATGTTAACAATGTTTTTTTATACGGTGAATTACATGAAGATGTCTATATGTCCTTGCCTGATGGGTATTTTACAAAAGATGATACTAGAGTTTGTAAATTGTTAAAGTCTTTATATGGTTTAAAACAATCCCCTCGTATGTGGAACAAAAAACTTGTTGACGCTTTGATAAAAATGGGTTTTGTGCAATCTACTTGTGATTATTCTTTGTTTGTTAAGTCTGAAAACTCTGTGTTTATAGCTTTACTTGTTTACATGGATGACATTGTCATAACTGGTAATGATGTTCAAGCTATTGAGAACATAAAAAGTTCTCTTAGGTCAAATTTTTTGATTAAAGATTTGGGAACTCTAAAATATTTTTTGGGTATTGAAGTAGTAAAAAATAGTGATGGTATTTGTTTGTCCCAAAGGAAGTATTGTATGGAATTATTAGCCGAGTACGGCATGAGTGGATGCAAACCGGTTAATAATCCTATAGAACAAAATCATATTATTATGAATCAATGTCTTAATGATAATTCAGTTTTGACCAACATTACTGGATATCAAAAATTAATTGGGAAGTTAATCTATCTCTCCCATACAAGACCTGATATTAGTTATACCGTTCAATTCTTGAGTCAACATATGCACTATCCTACCAATGCTCATTTAAATATTGCTTTAAGGCTTCTTAAATATCTAAAAAAGGCTCCTGGATTAGGAGTTTTGTTTAAAAAGGGAGAATCGTTTGAGTTGACTGCATATGCAGACTCGGACTGGGCTAAATGCCTTGATACTAGACGATCAGTTACTGGTTTTTGTGTGTTTCTTGGGAATTCACTAGTTAGTTGGAAAAGTAAGAAACAACTTACTGTGTCTCGATCCTCAGCAGAGGCTGAATATAGAGCTATGTGTTCTTGTGCTGGTGAGATTATCTGGTTGGTTAACTTGTTAAAGGAGTTGCATGTTACTATAAAGCTTCCTGTATCCTTATATTGTGACAATTCAGCTGCTCTGTCTATTGCTGCTAACCCGGTGTTTCACGAGCGTACAAAACACTTTGAGGTCGATTTGTTTTTCTTACGTGAAAGAATCACTGCTGGTGTGATCAAAGCTCTGCCTATAAAATCAGAAAATCAATTAGCAGACATTCTTACAAAGGGACTATTGGTAAGTCACCATACTAATATGGTTGAAAGTCTTGGTTTATATAATGTTTTTGGATATTAAAATTGAGGGCGGGTGTTCGAAGATATTGTCTATATATCAATTTTATATCCAATAACATTCTTGAATATTTTTGGTTAATAATCATAAGTTTAATATTATATACTTTTTGGTTCTGTGCATATTTGCTCGAGAGTCTTGCTGGGTTTTTTTGGCTTCAATGGGCTTAAAGGTGTTTGGGCTTGTAGCTGCTGCAAGGAGCTTGGTTCTGGTTAGGGCTCGTATGTCTGAAGTCTATATATTAAGAAGTGTAGGGTTTGAGAAAAAAAGAGGCAGCACATTATTTTCTCTCAAACCCGATTACCCTCTCTCACATTATTAGTTTGTTATTTTGTTAGATTGAGCTCTTGTAAAATTCTCAATCATACTTCAGTTCTTATTTAGTTCTTGTTCTTCAATCCTTGTAAAAGAACAATTGATCTCGGTTTGTAATCCTAGTATTTGAAGTGTTACCAGATAGATTTAGAGTTCTTGACAATAAACAATCACATATTAATTAGAAAATATAAACATAAGTTCACATAAAAATACTAATAGTAATAGTAAACGATCACATATTAATTAAAGAATATATGAAGGTAGAAAAACAAATAAATAAAAAATATAACACTATGAACCTAACCAGACGGATATAAACAAATAAAAAATCTAACCGAGCGCACGTAAAATCCAAACGGTTCACGAACACTATTGAACGAGCGCGGCCTAGTTTGTGTTCGTTGTTAAGCTTACTGAACGAAATTTTTTGTTCATGTTCGCTCATTTATTAAGCAATCGAACATTAACGAACTTTCCGCCGAATGGTTTGCCAGACTTTCGATTCGTTTGCAACCTAAGGTATATGTTAAACAAGTCTTCACACACAGTTCAATTGACCATATGGTCGATACTTTTTTTTCTCCTAATATGACATTATATGATTAAAAGTATATGAAAAATACAAAAAAAAATAAACCCCTCAAAGTTGTATCAACTAACGTTTAATTGATAACATTAATAGATTAAACTAAAATCGATAGTCAAATAAAATATTATATACGATAAAAAACTAAAATAAACTATTACACCTAAACTGATAATCTACATCTTTTTATTTGTTTGTGAAGAAACGTGGATCGACTCACTGGTAGACGATCTACTTTCCTCGGGTGTGATTATGCTATTTCACCGATGGTTTCTCTTGGATCTGGGTTCTTCCACCTACAAAATGAACAGCACCGTAAGCTTACCCCTCAGAAAGGGACAGAGGGGTCCTCTTTGGGGTAACCCTCCGGTGTGAGAATAAGTATTTGTGGGAGAAGATAATAATATGTGAGAGTAAGGAATTTGGAGTGTATTGCTTAATAGCTGAATACTCTGTAATTGTATGTTATCAGATGATATTGGATGTGATATGATGTTGGATGTGATATCCTGTGCCTTCTCCTTGTGAAGTTGATGCTGTATTTATAGTGCTAGAGTTTCCAATGATTGGGCTCAGACCCAATTAGGGCTTTGTTGGCCTCTTCCAGTAGCTTTGCGCCACGTGTCCTTTGGGACACCTGGTGCTTTTTCATTGGTTATAACCACGTGGTGGCACATAGGTTTTGCTGAGTTGTCCACCTTTCATTGGTGGCTGTCAACATCAGCATATTCTTATTCCTTAAAAAAATACCTTCTGGAAGGTTGTCTGACGTGCACAATCAAGGTTGCCCTAATCCTGATTTGGATAAGGACGAGGTTGATTATGTGAATGTGTGATATGCGCCAATCCTGAGGATGCGCGAGGTCTTCTCTTTATTCTCACGCGCAGATGTTTCATGCGCAGATGTGATATGCACGAGCATGTGATATGCGCCGCGTGCTGATGCGCCACGCGCATATGTGATATGCGTGAGCATATGTGATGCCTGGGCATCTGTGGTGCCTGGGCATATGATGCCTGAGCATGTGTGGTGCCTGGGCATATGATGCCTGAGCATGTGATGCATGAGCATATGTGATATGCGTGAGCATATGTGATATGCGCCATGCGCGTAGGTTTTGGCTTTGTGCCTTCATAATGTCTTGATTTCAAGCCTCTTGTCTATATCTTGTGGGTTGACCCGCCTTGCTCGGTGTTGAGGCGGGTACATACCTCTTCAAGCCCCCCCAGTCTAATGTGTGTCTTGTCTCGCGCGAGCGAGGCAAGATAGATATTAGACTTAACAGTTTGCTCTTTTAGTAGGGGTTTGTCTTTTTCTTCATATTATTCATCGTTGCGCGAAATTCTATCCTTTTTGTTGCAAACGAATCGTCTCTGTACGTGGTTGGTTGTTGCTGACGTGGGTCAGTGATGGAGACGTGTCAGACCTTTCGTGTGCTCGAGGTGCTACAGTTGCCTTTCGTGTCCCCTCACATGCTGTCAGGGACACGTGTCGCGCTCGCGTTGGCCCGTTCCTGCGAGTGGTGGCGCGTGAACTCTGGCAGCAGCTGTAAAGTTTATTATCGTGTCCCCTCACACAGTGTCAGGGACACGTGTCGCGCTCTCGTTGGCTTACAGTTGCGAGTGGGGGGCGCGTGAAGTCCGATCAGCACCAATTTTTCTCTCTCCTGGGCCTATAAAAGCCAGCCCTTAGAGTTTTTTTATCCTTCATCTTCTTGTTTATTCTTCTGAGTTATTTTCTTTCTTTCTATTCCGATTACGTGTCTTCTGCTTCCAGGTCTCTGTTCTTCAGATCATCCTTTGTCCGTTTTACAGTTGTATGTCTGATAGCTCAGACAACACAACCTCCCCTATCCATTGCCGTGTGAAATCGTTAGTGATGTCTACATTGAAGAAGACCGGCAAGGGGAAGAAGGCTGCTGAGGTCTCATCGGAGGAGGTAGGGAGGACCAAGGCCGTGAAGAGGTGGAATGAAATCCCCTGCAAATTGAGGCAGGCCGATCTTGACAGCCTCATCGCCTCTCAGGGTTTTCCCCCTCTGTTTGGCTGCATGTTGCCTGGGGCCGGGCAAACGGCGGCGGACCCGCCTACCGGCTATATATCCCTTTACTGCTGTTTTTTCAGCCACTGCAACCTTCGTCTCCCGATGACAAGGTTTGTGGGTGCGCTGCTTAAGTTTTATGGGATTCATATATCCCAAGTCCATCCGTTTGGACTCGTGCGCATGACTCACTTTGAGTTCATGTGCAAATCTCAGCGCGAGGAGCCCACCCCTCGGCGCTTTCAGTTTTTTTACAAGCCCAAGATCCAAGACTCTTGGTTCTCTTTTATTCCTCGCAGTCAGAAGGTGAAGTGCTCCACTGTTTCATTCAAGAGCCTTCATGACTGGTCTGAGAGGTTTTTTTACATCAGGGCTGGTGTGATTCCCATCCGTATGACCATGCGCGCGATCTCTTCTGCGCCTGCGGATGTGGGTGTCGTCAAGAACCCAACTGGCGCCTGGGTGAAAAAGTTGACTGCTGAACCATCCCCCGCCAAGAAAATTTGTGAGGAGGCGCTGGTGGGGGTGGGTATGAGCAGTAGGTGGGCTGACAGCGCGACTGAGCCCGTTATCCAAGTCGACGGCTTGTGTAAGTTTATCTCATTGCTTTACTTCTGCGCGAATATAATTCTTTTTGCTGATATCATCTGACTTGTTTTGTGCAGTCACCAAGGAGTATATCCACGCCGCATATGATGAGCATATGGAGGGTGGCTCCGTCGCGCTCGGCGCTGGGGAGGTTGGTTTCCCCGATCGCTTCGATGACATGTTCATCCCTGTTGATCTGGGATTTGTCTTCGACAGCGATGCGCCTGGTAAGCCTTTGTACTTATGCATTTTCCTTTATAATACCAAATTTTGCTAACACTTCTGTTGCGTGTATTGTAGATGCGCTCGAAAACTACGAGCTGGAGCTCGCGGAAGAGGAGGAGGAGGAGGAGGCGCCCCAACTAAAGCGTAAAGCTAAGGGGAAAACTGGCGCGGGGGCCAGTAAGAAACAGAAGAAAGATGTTGCCCCTGTTGTTCAGGATCCTCCTACTCAGGCGGGGGGATTTGGGAAAACCCAGGAGTTTACCACCAAGGTTTCCTCGTCTTCCCTGCCTCAAAAAGTGGGCAGACCTCCTGTCCACCTGAGGTATGGTGCCACTACCTCCTCCCTTCGCGCGGCGGAAAAGGGAAGCGGTGTTGCGCCTTCGACAGGTATACTTTGCTTATCCTTTGCTTATCTTTTATGGTTCTATGAGCGCGATTCTGATAGAATTACTAATGAATCTTTGCTCACTCAAATGTTTGTAGAGCCGGCGACAGCGCAACAAGATGCCGAGGCTGCGCCGGAGGTCGCTTCGAAGTCCCCTGTTTTACCCTCAAAGAAGGGTAGAATGGACTTCATGGCGATGTTTGCTTCGCGAACGGAGTTGCGCCAAGGTACGTATTGCGCTCTCTTTTTTTCTGAGTTTCTTTTAGATCAAGTCATGAACCATTTCTTGTTGTTGATTTTTTCATAGAAGCCGTAGCTGGCGTACAAGCTGCTGGCGGCACTCCTGGCGCCGGTGCCAGCGCCGTTGGCTCTGCTCCTGCTCCTGCAAGCGATGAATCTCCCCTCATTGGGATTACTAAGGAGCAGGAGGCCGTTTTGCGCGCCGACCTGGCGGCGTCGACACCTCCCTCACCTCCTCCTGCGCACAGCCCTCCTCGCGAGACCGATTTTGGCTCTAGGTCGCAGGAGAAAAGGCTTGTTTCCGAGGAGGAAGAGGAGTTTGAAGTTGAAGACTCCGACCGCGGTCGCGCCAGTCCTGCAGCGCCACGAGGCTTCGCGGCTGAGCCTTCTCGTGGGGCTGGCGCTGACTTTTCTGCTTCATCCCCGCAGGTATAGGTTCTTTTTTTTTTGCTCCGCTGCGCGGACTTTCATCTTAATGTTTTGATGACTTAAATAATTACTTTGTTTCTGCAGGAAGCCGATCACATTTACCGCCCGAGATGGAATATTACTGAAGACAGCACATTTCAGTCCATGGGTGTGTGTGCGGAATTCTGGGCTCATGCTGTGCCTCCATCTGAAAGGAGGTTCCAGGAGGACCGCGCTCTCGACGACTTGCTCAACGATCATATGTTTGCTGGGTCAGCCTTCTTTGCTGCCTCCCAAGAGCTTCGCTATGATTACGTAAAAGTACGTGATGCTCTTGCGGAAGCCAAGCAAGAGGCTAAGGTGTCTGCTTGGCATCTTTCTGATGCTCGAGAGAGAGCTGAGAAGCTCCAAGCAGAGCTCAGTGAGAACAGAGCAAGTGCCAACAGCGCCTTCGTGAAGCGCGGGCATGAGCTTCAGGCTGCGCGGGAGAAGCTACAAGCAGCGGAGGCGGAGGCGGCCAAGTACGCGCGCAGAGCGCGCGACTTGGAGCTGGAGGCGGAGGCGCGTGACCAAGCTCTTGTCCAGTCCATAACTGAAAAATCATCACTGGAGAGTGAGGTTGCGCGCCTGAAGAAGGAGCTGGCGGACGCGCAGGCCGAGAAGGATGAAGCCTTGGCGATGGCAGCGTCTAGCCAGGAAGCACTTGATTCTGCGCGGGCGGAAAAGGAAGAAGCCTTGGCGGCAACAGCGTCCGACAAAGAGGAGCTAAAACAGACTAAGGAAACTGTTGAGTTGTTAAACTCTCAGATTCCTGCCCTCGAGACGACTGTTTCTTCTCTCGCGCAGGATCGCCAATGGCTAGTCTCACAGGGCATGACTCGTTGCGCTTACGCGATGAAATACTCAGACGAGTTTCAGGCCCTTGTGATGGATTGCAACGCTGCCCGCGCGCTTGGTTGGTCGAGCTGAAGGGTTTACGGATGGCTACGAATATGGCATGTTGAAGAAGAACCCATCCGAGTACCCTTATCAGAGCGACGCTGCCTGCGCGGACATGGCCGCGATGGGGGAGAAGTATTTGAATACTCCCATTCCCATCCTTGCACAGGTATTTTAACTTTAATGAGATAACCTTGACTTATTTTCCAAGTCTTTTTGTACTCATATTTTTCCTTATGATTTGCAGATTTCCGCGCTTGCTGACCAGCCCGATCTCGCCGCGCTAAAGAAATTACTTGACGAGTGCGAGGGGGCTGGAGGCGGCGATGATGGCGCGGGGAATGCTGGCGTTGCTAGCGGCTCTGGCGTGGCCAAAGGATCTGCTCCTGACACTGTCGTGATAGAACACTCCATTCAAGACGAAGAACTTGACTATGGTCAGTTTGGAGATGACGAGGAGCAGGCTGCGCCAGATGCTGAGGGCGGTGATGATGACTATGAAGAGGCTGACGTCGACGTGGAGACTTGAGAAGCCCTTCATGTTTTTTGTATTTTTATTTGTAGTTTGTATTTCATCATCTTGTAAACTTGTAAATTTCAATGCCTTTGAATGAAATTTTGTTTTTCCCTTCTTCGCATCTTGCGCATTCTCCATTCATCTCTTTATATTGCATGTTTGCTTGTTTAATATAAGATATGCTTGCACGTTGAAATAAGAACAAGGTTGTAAGGAAATTATTATACTTAATCCTTGTCATATTGTAAGTGATTTTTCCATATCTTGATTATGTTGACACGCGCCTTGGCGTTTTCATTATTCCTCTTTTGCGCGACGTTATCGCGCATGGAATTATGAGTTTTTTAGCCTTTACGTGTCAATATGTGTTACTCAGATATCCATTACAGTTTCATGCGCGACCTCGACCTGAGACCTTAACAACTATGTTTTGGCATTTGCTTTGCCTTAGTTGTGTTTAGGTATTTTTATGGTCAGAGTGCGCAGTATGTAGGATGGATGTTGTTAGTGATTTGAGCTAAGGCTCACATTATTGGGCTAAGGCCCTGACGTTTTAGAGTTAAGACTCTTTAACGCGTTTGAGCTTGAAGCTCGCGCATGTATGTTTTACTTCGTTTTATTTCATTTTGATGTCAATACAATGTTGTCATATTGCTCAAAATTAATAAAGGGAAGTGTGAAACATGTATGCAAAAGGTAATAGAATTGGGCTAAGGCCCTGACGTTTTAGAGTTAAGACTCGTTAACGCGTTTGAGCTTGAAGCTCGCGCATGTATGTTTTACTTCGTTTTATTTCATTTTGATGTCAATATGACAACATTGTGGGTTGACCCGACTCACTGGTAGACGATCTACTTTCCTCGGGTGTGATTATGCTATTTCACCGATGGTTTCTCTTGGATCTGGGTTCTTCCACCTACAAAATGAACAGCACCGTAAGCTTACCCCTCAGAAAGGGACAGAGGGGTCCTCTTTGGGGTAACCCTCCGGTGTGAGAATAAGTATTTGTGGGAGAAGATAATAATATGTGAGAGTAAGGAATTTGGAGTGTATTGCTTAATAGCTGAATACTCTGTAATTGTATGTTATCAGATGATATTGGATGTGATATGATGTTGGATGTGATATCCTGTGCCTTCTCCTTGTGGAGTTGATGCTGTATTTATAGTGCTAGGGTTTCCAATGATTGGGCTCAGACCCAATTAGGGCTTTGTTGGCCTCTTCCAGTAGCTTTGCGCCACGTGTCCTTTGGGACACCTGGTGCTTTTTTATTGGTTATAACCATGTGGTGGCACATAGGTTTTGCTGAGTTGTCCACATTTCATTGGTGGCTGTCAACATCAGCATATTCTTATTCCTTAAAAAGATACCTTCTGGAAGGTTGTCTGACGTGCACAATCAAGGTTGCCCTAATCCTGATTTGGATAAGGACGAGGTTGATTATGTGCATGTGTGATATGCGCCAATCCTGAGGATGCGCGAGGTCTTCTCTTTATTCTCACGCGCAGATGTTTCATGCGCAGATGTGATATGCACGAGCATGTGATATGCGCCGCGCGCTGATGCGTGAGCATATGTGATATGCGTGAGCATATGTGATGTCTGGGCATCTGTGGTGCCTGGGCATATGATGCCTGAGCATGTGTGGTGCCTGGGCATATGATGCCTGAGCATGTGATGCATGAGCATATGTGATATGCGTGAGCATATGTGATATGCGCCATGCGCTTAGGTTTTGGCTTTGTGCCTTCAGAATGTCTTGATTTCAAGCCTCTTGTCTATATCTTGTGGGTTGACCCGCCTTGCTCGGTGTTGAGGCGGGTACATACCTCTTCAGTTTGTAACTACTTTTTTACTTGGCACGTTGCGATGGTGACCCAGAAACACAAAGGGGATTGTAGGAGGCGGTGGGGACAGAGATGGAGGTCACATTTTTTATTTTAAATTACATTTTTTTTTGTCTTTTATTTTTTAATTTCTAATTAAACCACAATGCACGCGTGAGTTAATAAGTTTTGTTAAAACTCTTATTGCCTACCTAACAGTAATACAACACTCTAACTAACTTCCATACTCTTCTTCAACAAACAGCCTAATGCTTTGATAAAAACTCACATTATTAAAGGTGTATTTTATCATAACTTATTATTTTCCTTCAGTCTATACACCCCATGATAGCTTATTAAATTATGAGCCAATGACTCTTGACTTGTCGAGTTGTCAAATGCAATATTTTTCCCCCTCTTTTTATTTTCTTTTATTCCTCTTTATTTTTGTATTTAAACCATTGCACTCTCCCACTCCCACTCTCAAAAATCCATCAGTAAAAAAAATGTGCACATTAGAAAAACGCGGTAACATTTACATACTTACCTTAACCGGTAATGACGAGCACCGGCTAAACCCCACGCTCCTGGACTCCCTCTCGTCCGCCCTCCACCGCATCCAATCCGAATCCAAATCCGCATCCGCGCTCATCACAACCGCACACGGCAAATTCTTCTCCAACGGCTACGACCTCGCGTGGTCTCAATCCGATCCACACCGCACCATCCTCATGTCCTCCAAACTCCGCTCACTCATCCGCGACCTAATCTCTCTCCCGATGCCTACAATCGCCGCGGTCACCGGCCACGCCTCCGCCGGTGGATTTATCCTCGCGCAAGCTCACGATTACGTCATGATGCGTAACGATAGAGGATTTTTGTACATGAGTGAGATGGATATTAACCTAGTGGTGCCTGACTGGTTCGTGAAGCTTTTGAAGTGTAAGATTGGATCTCCGGCGGTGTTGCGTGATGTGGTGATGAGAGCTGAGAAGGTTACGGCGGCGGTGGCGGTGGCGAAGGGGATAATATACTCGGCGCATGATAGCGCTGAGGAGACGGTTACGGCGGCGGTGAAGCTGGCGGGGGCGTTGGTTAAGAGGAAGTGGGATGGACACGTGTACGGGTGTAATAGGAAGGTGTTGTATGGTGAGGTGTTGCCGGCTTTGGACTTTGATGAGACTGTTGAGGATGTGGCTAATGCCAACGTGGCATCCGCTAAACTTTAGATAAAAGTTAAAAGTAACTTGTTTATGGTATAATGATATGTTATGTTAAGATAATGTATTATTAAGTTTAATAAAATGTTGAAGTATTTTTATTTTATGTGACGTGTGTAGCTTAAAGAAGACGACTATAAATAAAAAACTTAAGTTATTTGTTGAGGTTAAGTGATTTGAATGGACCATTAAACTTAAAAATTAAAATGATTTTTTTATATTTTATACTAGGCTTTTCTCATTGGGTATTTCTCCATTACTATGCAATTAAGAGATCCTCCCTACACATGGGCATATTGCTTGGGCATATTAATTTTCTTTTCCTATTGAGACAAGAGGTAGATGATAATTTTTAATATGAAATTATTGTACGGATAATATACAAAACAAAATGTACAACCCCTTTCAATAGTCTAACAAAATAATTTACATCATTTTTATAGGTCAAGTTATTCCATCAAGGGAACAATAATGAGAAGAAAGGAAAGAATTTGTAGCAAAAAAAGCCTTCAAAAAAAGCCATCACTTAAAATATAATAAAAAACGAAAAAGTAAAAACAAAAAAATGTTTCATCCGTCTTTCTCGTTCTCATAAAACACACACACACAATGGTAAGTAAAAAAGTCGTGTCTTTTTGTTTATAAGTGTCTTGTGTTTATTTTCGTCATTAGTTGTGTCTTTTTTCTTTGACATTAAGTTTTTTTTCTTTATATTGTGTTATATTACTAAACATTGTGCTATATTTTGTTCGCCATTGTATTACATTTTGCGATATATTGTGTCTTTTTTAGTTATAACTGTGTCTTTTATTCATTTTTGTCATTGTGTCTTTGATCTCAACATTGTGTCTTTTCGTCAATTTTTTTGTATTTTTTAATGAGAATGATGGCGGAAACATTTTAGTTTTTCAAAGTTTTTCGTTTTCTATTTATATTTCAAGTTATGATTTTTTCATTATTTTTTTTTAAATTTATTTTTAAAAGGTTTTTTTATGTGGTCAAAAATTTTTCTTACTTCTTATTTTTGCCTCTCTTTATATTTTAACTTTACCCTTATTTATATTTGTTCTTAATTGCAAAAAAATGTACATACTAATTTATTTTATGATTTTACTATTACAAAATCCTAGAAGGTCAACTCAACTAGGTTTTGGCAAGGTGGTAAAGTCATGCGTAATGAAGAGGCTATAAAATGTGAGAGAATTTTAACACGTGGCAAAAAAAGGGCGATATGTAGCCAAAGGGGTGGTGTTATAGCCCATAAATCTCCCCCAACTATAGTTGATCATCATGTCATCATCACCATAACACAAGCATGCGAGATGTTTGTGCCCCCCCCCCCCCCCCCCACACGCACCCACCCACCCACCTTTCACCCCTTTTGTAGCCTGGGGAGCGGTATTTCTCTCCAAAAATCGGGCTTTATCGTCAACATTTGTAGCCCCACTACAAATACCCTAAAGTATAAATCCTCTTGGGTGGATACCCATATTTGGTTGATGACAAATGAATGTAAGAATTGTAAATAGTTGGTAAAAAGACTTAGTTGTTAAAAAAAAAAGTTGTATGCTATTGACCAAGTTGTATTCTTAATTTAAAAGAATACCCTTGTATGAATAAACTTATGAAACGCAACTATATATTTATCATATTATGTAAGTTACCCAAGAATTTGAGGCACCAAACAAATGTGGACTCTATGTATTTATATATTTATCATCACTTGTTGTGGGTTAAAAGATCTTTAGGTTTCATATTATGTAAGTTACCCAAAAATTTGAGGCACCAAACAAAATATGGACGCTACGTATTCCAAACGCCTTTCAAAATATGGTCCATTTTTTAATATGGTGGTAGTGTATTCAAATCTTTGCAAGTGTAAGGTTATGAGGGTTTTAGATGGAAATAATTTTGATGTAAAAAAATGATAATACATTAATAAGTTTAATAAAATGTTTTAAGTATTTTCATTTATCTTTTACTTATTTACATTTTATATAAAGTTGTTTATTAGAGGTTAAGTAATTTGAAAGGACATTAAACTTTTAAAATAAAGTTTTTATGTTCTCTACTAGGCTTTTCACATTGGGGCTTTCTCCATTTAGGAATGGCAACGGGGCGGGTTTGGGGCGGGTTTTGCTTAACCCGAACCCGAAACCAAAAACCATCCCCGTACCCGCCCCATTACCCGTCGGGTTTAATTCGGGGATTCCCCGTTTGGTTTTTTGTACCCCCCCGACCCGCCCCGTCCCCGAACCCAAAAACCCGAAACCGATCCGACCCGACCCGAAATTGGTTCATCACATAACTGAACATTTATCGAAATAAACTTCTGCATCACACACATGAAAGCTGAAACAATGTGTTACAAAGGAAATAAAACCAAGTCTACATGGCCGAAAAATCATGCCGGAGAGAAGTCGGCCGGAGAGCTGGATTGCCGGAGAGCTGGATTCACGGCCGCGTCGGCCGGAGAGAAGTGGGCCGGAGAGCTGGATTGCCGGAGAGCTGGATTCACGGCCGCGTCGGCCGGAGAGAAGTGTGAATCACACAATCGGGGGCGGCGGGGCAATATGCAGATATGAAATTGAAACTGGATGTAGGTTTTTAATATATATATATATATATATATATATTATTTATATTTATATTTATATATATTATATCGGGGCGGGTCGGGGCGGGGGTACCTGAACCCAAACCCGAACCCGAACCCGAAACAATCCCCGAAACAATCTCCGAAACCCGACCCGAAACCGAAAAAACAAAACCCGACCCGACCCGAAATAAGCCGGTTTTCGGGTTTCCCCGTCGGATTCGGGGATTTTTGCCATCCCTATCTCCATTAAACAATTAAGAGGTTCTCTTACACAGGGACATAATTTTGTGTTGCTTGGACATATTATTTTATTCTTTTGGGGGAAAAGGGTAGATGATAATTTTATGAAAGTTAATAGAACATTTAATATTGGTAAATTAAAGAGAACCAAAAGTCCTATGAACTGAAAAGTGGAAGGTAAATTCTAAGGTTCATGAAGAAACAACCCGGTACAGATTATAGATAATCTGGACAGATTATAGATAATCTGGGGGTTAAGTAATGTTTCCCACGGATGAGGTCTAACTGAGAAGACTGTTCTTCAGGAGACCTGCAAAACAAACACCGTAAGCTCGTCACTGAGAAGGGGGGGTTCCTCCTTGTGACCACCCTCCGGCGTGAGAATCAGACTAGATTGCTCTGAATATAAGTGTATATTAAGAGATTGCTAGATAACTGGGTAGCAGATGATCTTACCATTCCAAGATGTTGGAGTATTTATAGCCGAAGGTAGGTTTCCAAGCAGGTACAGCCGGCTGAATAGTATTCCTGTTCTACCGACAGTGGACAATGCACAGGCCATACTGGTTGGTGGGTAGGTTACGGCCAACAGTGACAAAGTCGGCTGCACTATTCCACCAACTGTAGATTATGCACGTCCCACCTACTGTGGATTGTACGCAGGCCATGCTGGTTGGTGAAAAGGTTACGGCCAATAGTAACACTATTCCACCAACTGTAGGCTGCGCATGTCCCACAGTAAGGGTTGGTGAGTAGGCAGCGGCTAATAGTGACAAACAGTACTAGAGGGTGCTCCTCCTCGCACTGTTGTCGGTGACCTGTCACCCTGTGATTGGCTCATGGGTTGTTCTGGTCAGATCGTCTGTCCTTTCCATACCTTGGTAGGTATAGTACAAAAGATCTTTCAGAATCATACAGACTGGCTCATTTAGGCGGAATTGTTCCTGCCTTGCTCATTCCTTCATGTGACTACTGAAGTATCTATTGTCTTGTGCGTGTAGCCCTGCTGTCTGCGGGTAGCCTTCCCTGATGGCTTGTATCCGCAACTGCGGGAACAGGCGGGGTACTTCACCATTGGGAGGCTTTCCCTGCGTGTACAGCTTGCGTACTGCGCGTAAGGTTCTATGAGCATGGTGGGTCCTGCGGGAGCAGATGGTCTTTGCGCCGACGTCCCTGTTCAAGGTGAGTCTTGCGGGACCAACTGAGCTCTGCTGGGACCTACCTCTTCAGTTCAGAACAAAACAAACAATCTGACCTTATTGGAGTAACTATTCATTTAATTAACTCAATCATATTATAAGTGGAAAATATATAAATTTTGTATCCATTAATTAAAGTAACGAGCTGTATACTGATGTGTCCGATCTTGAAATACTGAAAAAGTGGGTATTGAAATTGGTACGGTACTAATTCAGTATGGTATTGGTATTCATAACATAACTTTCATCTTTATGTCATTGGTTATTGGTATCGTATGGATTTTGATACCGAAAATAACAATACCAAATTTCTAAAATGTAGGTACCGAATATTGTACCAAATTTATCGGCACGCCATGGGTGTCAGTACCCGTACCCGGTAACAAAGCTCATCCCTAGTGTAGGTTAGTTGTTTTTTGTCATTTAATCAGAAGAACAAAGTATAAGATACAAACAAAATATATTAACACCTAAATTGTTCATAAAAGTAACTGAAAGAAAATAATGAATTAATAATTAGCTGATTTTACATAATGGTGTATAAAAGTTAATACATACTAACATAACACTTAAAAATGAAATTTATGCACACAAAAGATAAAATATAAGTTAGTCAAAACAATACAAAAGAAGGTGTGTGTCTGACTCGTTAAAAGTATTATATCCTAATGATATGTATAAAAATGTGTAAAATTATATATTAGAGTTTTATGACCTTATCCTAACCTTTATGAGAAAATAGTATTATAAGAAAAAAAAAGGTATATAAAAATGTCCCCCTTGGCCCTGGCTATGCAAGCATCACGGTCTTGACTGGACATTTTTTATAAATTTCTAAATGAGCTTTACATCTATAACTTATAGGTGCGAATTATGTGTGGTTGCCCCGTATATTTCGAACATAACATGTTTACTTAAATGTGTCAAAACATATTGAGAGACGAGAGTGATTATAAATATGTTACTCAGAATTGATTAGTTGGTTGTTAAAAAATAAGTTAAACAAGCTATAAACAAGTTAATGGAGCATGATAAACTAAATAGGTTAACAAATCAGCCTATTTAACTAAATGGGCTAAACTTGAAATAGTTTAATATGCAATCCTAAATTTTGCTTATTTTGATGTCATGTGATAACTGCAAACTATATAATATTATTTGGTGACTCTTAATTCAATGTATTTTAATGTCACGTAATAATTGCAAACTATATGATTCAACCAAGGCTCCTATAAGTCTAAAATTTAACAACCTTAAAAGTCAATAATGGCATCATGGAATCATGGATTGGTTACTAAAGTATGGGAGTGTCTATAGCCTTCAAACAAATCATTAAGGTTAAGAATCCAACCACGTCATCAAGGTTCAATGTATTTCTCACTTTGTAAACAAATAATCATTTACATATAAGACATTCCACCATCCAAAGTAAACACACTAACAACATGTGTAACATGTGTAGTGGATAATGCCTCTATAAATATGTTGTGCATTATATGACGCCTCATAAAGGTAATACATATAAAATGTGTAGAAAATAAAATCTTTCCATTCATTACACTATTATTATTATTATTATTAAGCATGTAACAAATAGGATTGGCCCGTTCTCTCTCAACCTCGTGCTTTGTGAAAGGCGCCTCGTCGGGGAGGGGGTGTGCCTCATGCTTTAGGGGCATTTGGGGTGAGGAAAACGCTTTAGCCCTCTAGCACCAACTTAGACCATCCGTAGTGCCACCTCGTTGTGGCGTTTTGGCTCCGAAACACCGGGGTCCCCCCCCCCCTCCGAGGCTTTTTCCTTCAGCCTTTTGGGCATAGCGTTTTCTAGAAAACGCGGATATGGAACGGGTTTTGATAAAATTGTGTGGAAAGGGGAGAGAGAAGGTAATATATGCAACTATTGTAGAAGAGTTGTGGCGATTTGCCCACTACGCAACTTTTTGCAAAACTCTCCATTGATGACGGAGATGCCACATGGCGCAAAATGCCCAAGAGTGGGGCGTTTTGACTACACATGGTCTTAACGCTCCATGCCCCCACCCACCCAACCCCGGTGGGTCGGTCCACTTCTCTAAACCAATCATATGCACACACACATTTATTTATTATTTTCTTTTATTTAAATATTAGCAAAACCATAACACGCTAGATAAGAACGAGCTAGTTAAAACTTGATTGCCTAAATAGCAATGACATGACACTTTAACTAGCATCTGCTAGTTAGACCACAACATAGCCTAATACCAACATTAAGATCACAAAGGAAGCAAGATTTCGCACTAAAAGCATATACCACCAAAAATTACCAGATTAACCAATTTGTGTCACTATGTCAAAGACACATAACAAAACTAAGTTGCATGCTTGACTATTGCCCTTTTAATATATGCTAATACTCCACATAACTACCAAAATACAAGTAATCTTGGTTTGGTTTCAAAAGGAACAAGTCAAAAGTAAGTTGATCAGTCTCACTTTATATGCAACGCTAGTAGACGATACCTCTCCAAATCAGCATCCAGATCTTCAGCCGATACTTTTTCTGGACGAGTTCGCTCTCCACCATGACCCCTTCCCTTTTCAGATCCACGCTGATGCTGCTGCTGCACATTATCACCACCACACGCTTGCCCTCTTCCAACAATTCTGTCAAATATAGAAAGTGATTAGTTCAATAAATGCCTCTAGTTAAAACACAAGTATAAAACAGGAATAAAAATATATTGTAAATGCATGATACTAATATAGTGGAAATTCATTAATACCTTCGAGAAGGATTTATGGGATGAGTTCCCAAAATACCCGTTTGCATTGGTGGAACGGGAACAGGGGAAACAATGTTTACTCCAACCAGTTCTAGTTTCATTGGTTTACCATCCAGCAGTAAATTGTTATATCTCTTCATTGCAGCCAGTGCATCTGCATGGCGCATATACACCACCTCAGCAGTTCCCTGGGAGAGAAAAAAAAAACAGGTCAACCATTTGACCCGTACCAAAACTAACCAGTTTTGACACCGATAAACTAACATACCTTTGATCTTCCACCTCTATCGTAATGAATTGCATAGCGTTTCATTTCACCGATGTCTGAAAATAGCACCTGCAAATAGACAATATAGGCATGATGTTAAATATTATGCGCATTAAGTTCTTCTAAAGTAGAAACACCAAACTGAATTCTAAAAGAATCTTAAAGACTCTTTAACTTTACTTAAGTACTTAATAAACTGATTTCAAATTCAAATGGTGTAGTACATCTAAAGAAATGATAACCAGCTCTTAAACTAAATAAGTGCACAAATGATCACCAGCAGTGTTGCAAACCTGCAAACAGTATCCTGTGTATCTAATACTTCATGTTATATTATAAGCTAGAGATTCCAGAATGAATAGAGAAACTTTCAGTTAAAAGATTTAATTTTGTAAGTATCCGTATTGGATATATGTTTATACTGATAAAATGATCTACTATTTTGTAACACAGATATACACACAACTAGTAAATAGT
Source organism: Bidens hawaiensis (assembly GCF_021521415.1). Taxonomy (NCBI): domain Eukaryota; kingdom Viridiplantae; phylum Streptophyta; class Magnoliopsida; order Asterales; family Asteraceae; genus Bidens; species Bidens hawaiensis. Next base: position 96,318 of record NW_027492976.1, on the reverse strand, counting down.
AATAATCATAGTATGATTCAAGGTGTCAAAAACTTTGTTCCATAATCAATAGATTGTCTACTAATATCATTTCAATTCCACAAGCCGAAACAATCATGTTCAGAAGACGAACTAAAACAAACCCTACGAACAAACTCAAACAGAACTCAAGATCGATAATACTTATCAGATATAAAATCAGATACCATTTCGTCAATCACAATACAATTAAAATAGCTGTAAATCGTATACCTTAATATCATCATTGCTAACTTCATAGTCCAAATTTGAGATGTAAAGCTTTGTCCCTGCTTCAGAGTTGGACTCACCTCCAATCAGCGTATTTTGCACATGATAAGCCTGCAATCAAAATGGTTGCCTAATCTGTTACATATACAATACGGCAATAGTAGGACGAAAATTGTAAAGGTCCCTTACTTTGAGAACTGATCTGTAATTGTTTGCATGACTAACTAACATTACAAATAATTACAAATCAGTCTTCAAACTACGTAACTTTTACATATTTGCCCCTATACTATTGTACACGTAACATAATCAGCCTTCAAATCAATATTCATCACACACACACACACACAGAGAAACAATAATAATCACTGCTCAATATGTACACAAACACAGAGAAATCAAAACCTAATCTCACAAAAGCGTGCAAAACACTAGAAACCATAATATCCAACAGTATAAAAACAAAATAGTAAAAGCCAAATAGTTTTGGGAACTAATCTGTATGTCCACGAACACAGAAATAAAAACCTAATCTCACAAAAGCATGCAAAACTCTGGAAATCATAATATCCTACACTATGAGAACAAAATTGTAAAAGTCACATAGTTTGAGAACTGATCTGTAACTGTTTGTCTAACTAACAATACAAATAACTACAAATCAGTCCTCAAACTACATATCTTCTACAAATTCATCCCAATCCGCCTTCAAATCAATATTTTCATCACACACACACACTAATAATCACTGCCTCAATATGTTCACAAAGACACAAACACAGATAGACACACAGAAATATATGCAAATCAGTCCTCAAACTATGTAACTTTTACAGTTTCATCCCTATACTATTGTACACGTAACATAATCCACCTTCAAAACAATATTTTCATCACACAAACACGCAGTAATAATCACTGCCTCAATATATCCACGAACACAGACATACACACACGTAATAATTACAAATCAGTCCCTGTAATATGTGACTTTCACAAATACAATTCCGTCCCTATACCATCGTACACGTAACATAAACCACTTCAAATCTATATTAATCACACAAACACACAATAACAATCACTGCCTCAATATGTCTACGAACACAGAGATACGCACACAGAAATAATTGCAAACCAGTCCTCAAACTATGTAACTTTTACAATTTCCTCCCTAACATGTAACACAATCCACCTTCAAATCAATAATCATCACACAAACACACAATAATAATCACTGTCTCAATATGTTCACAAACACAGAGATACATACACAAATAATTACAAATCAGTCCCTGTACTATGTAACTTTCAGAATTCCGTCCCTATACCATCGTACACGTAACGATTTATTCAAATAATATTCATCACGCAAACACATATTAATAATCACTGCCTCAATATGTCCACAACACAGACATACATACACCCACAAAAATAATAACAAATCAGTCCTCAAACTGAGTAACTTTAAGAATTTCATCCCTATACTATTGTACACGTAACATAATCCGCGTCAATATGTCCACAAACACAGAAATACACACACAAAAATAATTGCAAATCAGTCCTCAAACTACATATCTTCTACAACTTCATCCCTAAAACACAATCTGCCTTCAAATCAATATTCACCACACAAACACACTAACAATCACTGTCTCAACCTAATCTCGCAAAAGCATACAAAAGTCTCGAAATCGTAATATTCTACACTATAGGGACGAAATTGTTAAGGCCACATATAGTTTAAGGACTGATCAGTAACAACTAAATACATATCAGTCCTCAAACTATGTAGCTTTCACAATTTTATCCATATACTATCGCACACTTAACGTAATTCGCCTTCAAATCAATACTCATCACACACACACACACACAATAATAATCACTACCTCATCCTAATCGCACAAAAGCATAACAAAATAATACAAATGCTGTTAAAATACACGAAAAAAACCCTAAGTTATAACCTGTGGACGGAAGTAGGGTTTCGGACGAGCTGAAATTCGATCATCGGAGCGTCTGGTGGGACCGGAACCGGGACGAGGTTCGGAATCTCGAGAAGTGGTGCGGCCGTGACCGCGTCCTTGGCCGCGGACGCGTCGGTCGGATGGTCCGGACTTCTTGTTGATTTTGATGATGTCATCGAGTGACATGTCGAGACGGTCCGCCATTTTCGGTGGAGTTTGTGGTGGAAATGTTTTAGGGTTTATGTTTATGAGATGAGTTTTGGGGGGAATTTGGAAAATACGAGTTAAGTTTTAGGGGTTTTGGAATGTAATCTTTTTATGAAAAGTTGTAATTATAATGTTAGGATAATAATATGAAGAATGATGTGGTAATTAAATCATCAGTGTAACTATGTGTCTAGAAAGGAAAGTAAGAGGGTGGAATTGGGGTCGTGTTTGTCGATTCAGGTGGTGTGAATTTGTTAGTTTAAATGAAAGCAAGTGAGATGCATGGCCGTCTCTAGAGCGAGTAAAATTTGACTAGGGCTTTAAGCCCCCACCTGAATAAGGCCTCCAATCTAGACTAAAGTTAGACTAAGGAACATTCTATATGATAAAAATTAGATGAAAAAACATGCTAAATGATTAAAATGACAGTAAAACATATTTATGGTTAGTTGTTTGGTTTTGTAACAATAATATTCGAAAATGACCTCTCGTTTTAGGTCTTTAAAAGGTTTGGGGTGACCCTGTGAGATAGGACTGATTATATTTAATTTTTGACTACACATGTTGATCCGCTCTAATTTTGGCAATCTTGTGAATAAATTACGAATGATTACATGTATTGTGGTATTTAAGATTAAAGAAGCTAGTTGAATTGTTTTTGCAAGTGTTTTAAGTTTTCAATATTACTAAATCTTTCTATGAATTTGTTTACGAAGTTTAATCACGTCTTATAAACTTACGTGTAAATCTACATCAATGTCTGTGATAGGACTAGATACGTCACCACTTGACTACTTGAGGATGAATCTCTTTACTACACGTCTTTATACCACTAAATTACAAGCAATATGGTTTCTATATGTATAGTTAGACAGAATTTGATTTCTATATGTATGGTTTTAACTTTTTTACTCTTAAGGGTGACTAATGAGTTAGTTAATGCTCAATGTAGTGTTTAGCGACTATAAACAGTCCTTTGTGATTAGTAAATGAAATACAATACATTATTCAACTATATTCTCTAAATTTTTGTTAGATTAAAAGTAGTTTAGATTAGATTTGTTTTTAATTCCTTTATTTACAATCCCACCATCCAGTTCCATTTTCATCGTCTCGATTAACCCCAACGTTTCATCAAACAAACCCGCCCTTCCTAGCAAATCTCCCATACACGCATAATGTTTTCCGTCTTTGGTTCAATGCTATATTTTTCTTAAATTAAGTTAAAACACATTTTTGTCCTCTAACCAGTCCCGCGTGTCTACAAGCGGATAACAAGCTTAAAAACTGAGAAATTAAATGCACGGTTCACAATGGTTTAATGCGTATCCAGCCAGCATTACATTCCAAGAAACAGTATCTTTATCTTAGATTTCATTAAAAACCGTTTCGGATAAATCAACACGCCCACATTTTGAATACATGTCGATTAACCCATTTAACATAATGGTATGCAAAATAAAACCCATACGAAATATAGAAACATGTAATGATGCACCTTCCTTATCTCTGCTAAATAAGCCACTGCAGGAAGTATGTTCACAAATGTGACTAACTAGGTCGAAAACCTTCCGATTTCATTCTATGAAATGTAAAAATGGAATCTTGAGCACACCCGTTTCGCGTATATGCTCCGCTCCAATCATCACATTCCATAGAACTTGATCTTGACTTTCAGTCAAATCAAACAACATAAATTTAAATAGTCAAATAATTCACGGGATTAATTAGAGTTTTTTTTTCTTTCAACATAGCTCATGTACTCAAAACTAGTCATAAAAACAGCAAAAGAGTTCCAACTCTTAAGATGAAGTTTCAGCCACAAACTAAAGTCATATATGTAAAAGATAATTCCAACTGCGTGAACTTTTCATCAAAACTTCTACGCTCCTGAAGAAACACGATTAGCAATTAGCATATGCAGCATGTAAGGTTAATTTTGACAGTTTTGATAGTTGAATCACTAGTTATTTGCAGAACATACCTTTAGCTTGTATGCTGCTCTTGTGAATCTCCAAACACCCTGCACCAACAGAAAACGCAGGAAATATAAGTTTTATTTTCTTCAACTATAGTTTAAAAATTAACGAAGTAACAGCACAAGCTATTCACATATGTAGAGTAGACCGCCATGTGCTTTATGCAACTGATGATGCTAAAACATGTTTTTTATAGGCATATATGTATCTTAAAATTCCATGTCTCCATCAAAGCCACTGTTGGTTTGATATTTTTTTATATAAGATTGTATAGTTAATAGTCTTTGTAATTTGGATTAGTATGTTCATTGTTGTTCTAACGAGAACAAAACATAGCTTGTTTGACCTGTTAAACATATTATTAGCAACAATATCGGTTTCCCTCCAAACCGATGATTGAGTTAACTTATCTAGTTTTTTTTCATAAAATGAAAGGAAAAAAAACCCCTTACAACAGATAAATTTTTAATCATGCAAAGCAAGGTAATAATGTAATCAAATCATATAAAATACAAAATAGAATAAATAAATTCAAGAGAAAAAATAAACAATGTTAATTCATAATAATAGAAAAGATTTCGAAAATATTTTAAATAAGGTAACATCAAAATCCTTGCATTGAGTAAAGTAGTGAACTAGTGATACATTGAATAAAGTAACTTACTTTCAGAAGTACCAAAACTTAGTATTGAATACATGAAGTAATTTTCTTTTTATCAAAATAAGTCAGGAAATTCAAGGTTACTCATGTCCAAAGTAGCAATCTCAATATCACTTTGGTCTTGGTTTTGGTTTTCTACATCCGCATTTATCTCGGTGCCATCAGTCCATCTGTTTGTGTCTCGTTTATGTTGAACCAAACAGCACGTTTGGGAAAGGATGTTTGTTGCAAATGCGACTAGGTTGGGACATTTCCACCCGAATGTTTTCCACCAGTCAACTGTTATCATCAGTAATAAATTAAAACAAAATTAGTCTCACAACAGATTACCTGATTAGTAAAAATGTAAATATATTACCATGTAGCATATCGTGTCTTTGTCTAATAGCATCGGGGTCCATGAAAGAATTGCCTGGTTCAAAATATAACATGATCTCCTTGACCAATTCATCTCGAGTTTTAAAGTCAACTTTCATTTTTTTCTAAACAATCATAAAATGCAGACTTCAGCTTTATCTGAATCCCTCTTTCAGCCCCATAAAAATACGTTGGGTTTAACATAAAACCGACAATGTGTAGACGGTGCTTCTGAAGATATCCCCACCTTTTGTCAATAATTTTCCAGAAGTCTTTATAATCTCCATCACCAAGTTGTTGGTTGTCAAAAAGATTCTTAATTTCCATCTTAGTTTTATGCATCCAAGCTAATGCATATCCTAAACCTGGTTCTTTTATCCCGCTCACAACCATAAGAAGCTTAGTAACGAGATTCATTAAAACTGTGATTGAATCACAATTCTTCCAAAAAGTATCATCAACAATACGGTCATAAGCATCCTGCCCTTCTTTACTCTTGGATAATTCAGAATCCACCCATTTTACTGTGCTCACCAACGATTTGAGACACCCTTCAAGTTTTTTCAGCTCTTTAACTGCAAGGAAACCGATTTCATCCCTAGAAACACCATCAATATTGATACCGGTGTCATTTTTGAGGATGAAATTTAAGAGAAACTTAGCCTTATCACATGTGTCTCTTATCCATTGAATTCTTTCAAAATCCTTAATGATCAATTTTGCTACGTGGGCAGCACATGGAGTCCAAAAAACTGTCGGAAACTCAACTTCTAACTTCACCCCTACATCAACATAGATCCCTGCGTTTTTACAAACAACTTGAAGGATTTTTTCTTCCCCGATAGATGTTGTGACTTCTTCAAAAATGGTAAACATATGTTCTAAGGACTTAGTTGCTGACTTGCCATCAATGGTTCTATAATGCTTAACCCCATCGACAAAATACAAAGAAAAGTGCAAAAAAACTTTACCATTTTCCAAATTTTCCTCAACCAAAAGAGAAATCTCATTCTTGCCACACCTTCTTATACAGTTTTCAGCTTCTTCTTTCAAATCCTCAACCACGTGTTTCATAATATCCCCACTAAGTTCATTAAACACAGCGGCTGGCCCATGCTCACATATTTCATTGATCATGGGCTTGAAGTAAACCGACTTCAATGCTTTTGAAGGCACCTTGGCATAAATAAAAAAGTTCTTAATTGCCGAAATAAGACGTTTTTTTGCATTATCGTGAACGTTTTGCACTGAATCAGGCTGACCACCGACTACTTCTTGTATTTTCCTTTTCTTTTTTAAGATAGCTTCATTTAAGATAGCGTCTGGCCCATGCTCACATATTTCATTGATCTTGTTTTTTCTCTTTTAAGCTGGCTTGAAGCAAACATCTAACATCGGATCCAACTACCCGACAAGCTGTCACGTTATCTCCTACCCCTGCAATGTGTTGTTTCATTTTGTTAATCGGCATGCCCTTGTATGTTTGCCCGCAGTACACACACCAAAGAACGGTATGGCTGTCCTTTCTAAGTATTTTGCAGTGGTTCCAAGTTTGATCTTTTCTTCGTGAAGTTAAAGGAACTTCAACATACTCGGGAGGCGGTAATGGTTTCTCAAAAGAAGATTCTGTCACTGTGTCGTCTGTAGCCATTTTAAAGAAGCGCACCTTGTGGCCTGAAGATAAAACATTGAGATCATACTATATAAGCCAGATTTGACATTGAGATTATCAGACTATATTATTATTATTATTATAATAATAATAATTATTATTATTATTATTATTATTATTATTATTATTATGTATTATTGGTGTGAGTCCACGGGCCCACCTTAGGTTTCTAGGGTTTGCGTTTCGTCTATATACATTGTAATCACTGTTGAATTAAATGATCAACAAAATATAAATTTACCATCATCTAACAAAGATCATATTCTATCAGCCATATTTAGAACATGTAGCATCATGGTTCGATACCGGTACCATTTTCTCATTCCTAGTGTGCACTTGCATTCTCTATTATTCATTAATGCTCTTAAACCATATAGTCAATTAGTGGTTAGGGGTTGTTTGGTAGGCAGCCTCGAGATTATCACTTAACGGCTCATAACCTCTTAATGGTTAAGAGGTAGCGTTAAGTCTGAATGGTTAAGAGGTTATAAGCCATTAAGAGGTAACCTCTTAATGACTGTTAAGAGGCTACAATGGTTCATAACCTCTTAATGATTAAGAGGCAATATCTTAATGTTACCTCTTAACTATTCAGAATTAAGGCTATTTACCATTAAAGTTACCTCTTAACCATTCAAAATTATGGTTACCTCTTAACCATTAAAAAAATATGAAACATTAAGAGGTAACCTCTTAACTAACAACCCCTTAGTTGGTAATTGATTTTTATAATGAAAAATCGTATTTGTTCAAACAAATACTTAGGGGTGGCGAAACAAACCCAAATGAGTTGTTTTGGGCCAGTATGAATAATTTTTAAAATTGGAATGAGTTAGGATGGATCAAAAGAATTTTCCAATGAGGTGAAAATGGGTTGAGGAAATGCATGTGACTTTGGGTTATGGGTTAGAATGGACGCTCTATCCAATTTTAGTTTAAACAAAACCACGAATCGAACAGATACCGAAACCGACCGAAATGAAAAAAAGCAAAACCAAACCGAAAAACTCTAGACTGAACCGATATAAAAGCGATTTTTTTTAATGAATGAAAGATGACAGGGAAATATTTTAGTTATTTTACATTTTTCGTTTTTGATTTATGTTTTGAGTTATTATTTTTTTATTAATTTTATTGAATTATTTTTTAGGTGTTTTTGAAACTTTTTGTATTTTAACCTAGACTTGAGTCAAGATGGGATAGCTTTACTAACCCACTATTTTAAAAATCCATCCTGAACTATACTCATACCCATCCTGACTCATACTCATTCTAACCCATCACCCAAATCCAACCCAACCCACTTACATTGTCACCCCTACAAATACTCATCTACAAAACTCTTAAAACATGTAAGAATAGTACCAGTTAGTTGCACGAGACGATGAAGAATGAAGCGTGTGGCTGGCGATATCAAGAATGCAAACCCTCGGTAGTAGCTTTTAGCTAAAATTGTTATATATATTTATTTAGAGTAAACTCTCAAAATGGTCCATGAGGTTTGGTATTTTTACGACTTTTGCCTAAAAGGTTTCTTCTTTTTTCAATCAGACCTTCCAATGGTTCTTGCAATTCGGTCTATTTCCATCGGGAGTATTTGTCTTTTTTACATATTATAGTTGAAGAAACACTAGGTGACCCCGGGCAGATTATGGATAATCTGGGGGTTAAGTAATGTTTCCCACGAGGGTTAGGTCCGGCAAAGAAGGATGTTCTTCAGATGACCTGCAAAACAGACACCGTGAGCTCGTCACTGAGAATGGGGGGTTCCTCCTTGTGACCACCCTCCGGCGTGAGAATCAGACTAGATTGCTCTGAATATAAGTGTATATTGAGAGAAATAGCTAGTGAAGGTAAGATACAAGATGATGATACCGTTCCAAGGTGTTGGAGTATTTAATGCCGAAGGTAGGTTTCCAAGCAGGTACAGCCAGCTGTATAATATTCCTGTTCTACCAACTATGGGCTACGCACGTGCCATGCTGGTTGGTGGGTAGGCAGCGGCTGATAGTGACAAGGCCGGCTATGTACTGTTCCCTTTCCACCAACTGCAGGCTATGTGCGTGCCACGACAAGGGTTGGTGAGTAGGCAGCGGCTAATAGTGACAAACAGTACTAGAGCATGTTCCTCCTCGTACTGTTGTCGGTGAGCTGTCACCCTGTGATTGGTTCATGGGCTGCTTTGGTCAGATCTTGTCTATTTTGTCCATACCTTGGCATGTATAGTACAAAAGATCTTCCAGAAGCATACGGACTGGCTCATTTGGGCGGGAGTATTCCCGCCTTGCTCATTCCTTCAGGTGACACTGAATTATTTAGTGCCTTGTGCGTGTAGCCTTGCTATTAGTGCGGGTAGCCTTCCCTGATGGCTTGTATCCGCAGCTGCGGGGACAGGCGGGGTACTTCACCATTGGGAGGCTTTCCCTGCGGGAACAGCTGGCGTACTGCGCGTAAGGTCTTCATCTCTGAGCATGGTGGGTCCTGCGGAACCAGTTGGTCCTTGCGCAGACGTCCCTCTTCAAGGTGAGTCTTGCGGGTCCAACTGGGCTCTGCTGGGACCTACCTCTTCAAGTCCCCCCAGTCCAATGTTCTTCTCATGAATTGTTAATAAGTGAGGTGAACTTTGGACTTAAGCAAGGGGTTTTGAAAAGGATTTAGTTTTAAGGTTGTCCGTGGGGATTCTTCCCGCGGTTTCCCTAATGTCACGTGCAGAAATTCCCCACTTTTCTGCTTGATCTTTGGGTATGATGCGGGTAGGTGTGTAACCTCCTCGCAAGTCAGGAGCGTTGAGTTTCACTTGTGTAGATTCTCCACGAGGCTTTGGTAGTTTTAAACATAGTGATCAATTATGTTAAAGAACCAATTCCATCCTGGAGCTTCAAACAATCTAGTTCTCAACGTTCCCGCTATGCGGGGATGTTATTTCCCTTTCCGCAAGCATTGCCCAGAAGATCCTTCTTGCTTTCAATTCCCTGCGAGTGCTAAGTATGTGAAGGGTTTCGCCTTGACACTGTACCCGCACTCGTCTTATAGTTATCTTACTTCCAAGGTATTCTTGGCGTCCATTCCCTGCGGGTGCTAAGTATGTGAAGGGTTTTGCCTTGACACTGTACTCGCACCTGTCTTATAGTTACTTGGTTGCCAAGGTAAGAGGTATAGTCCCGCTTACTTTTGAATCTTTTTGAATCTTTTTGAAATTCGAAGAGTTGGTGAAAGGATAAGAACAGTCCAAACTGTTGAAACGTCGTCCGACGGTTTCTTCTGACAGTGTCAGGACGTGCAGGAAATTATGGCGACGTGACAGTATATGGTCATACCAGACGCTTTTTCAGGCGCGTGGGCGCGATTTTTCGGGCGCGTGGGTGCGGATTTTACGGGGCGCGTCCCGTCAACAGCTGTTGCCAGCTTGCTTTTTCCACGTGTCATAGTTTCATTGCACCAGCTCTTTTCTCTCTCCTCCGCATTAAATTCATCGCATTCATTGCGATGAGTATATAAAGGGGGAGAGGGTTCACGGTAATCCACACTTTCACTTCTTTCTTCTTCTTCTAAGCGATTTCCGGCGAATACTCTAACTTTCTGTCGAGCATTCTCCTGAAATCGTTCTTTACCTCCAAAACATGTCGTCTACTCATGATCCAGAAGCTACCGTCGAGGAGTCTGACTTGTATGTCGAGAACCCGACGTCTACGTCCGATAAGGACGATAAGAGCACTGCTGGCGAATGCCAGTGTGCTCTTCCCATCGAGCTTTATCGGTACATCGTCCGGAAGTTCATGCTCTAGCGGTTCGAGCCTGAGTTTCCGGAGCCACACCAGACGGTGTACGATGCCCCCAAGGGCAAAATAGGGGTATATGCCGCCTTCTTCGTCTATGGGAATCTTAGGTTCCCGTTGACGAAGTTTGTATACCGTGTTCTGGATAGACACGGTGTGCACCTGACCGAGGTACACCCAATGGCGATCGCCAAGATCCGCCATTTTGAGTGGGTGTGCCTCATTCTTGGCGTGGATCCCCACGTCGACCGCCTGATGACCTTCTACTCCTGGAGGTGCATCCAAGGCTGGTACACCCTGGTCACCCGGATCAAGGGTTTGAAGATCTGCGCTACCGAGCGCAGTCTTCGGTCTTGGAAGCGGGAGTTCTTTTACATCTCTGCCCGTGTCGTCCCTATAGCGATGACATTTAAGAACGAGAGAGCTCTCCCCAGCCTTCACGCCTCCAACTACCAGGAGGCGGAATGGTTCTCCAAGATTTCCCGGATCCAGACTCCGGTTTACCGCTTTCCGGAGTCCGGGATGGTGATGCTCGGTATGAGCAGGGTGTGGAAGGATGCTGGGGCGAATGCGCCACAGATTCCCATCGTACTTGAATACGGTTTGAACTTTATCCCTTACGGTATGCTCCGTCTTCTTTGTTGATTTAAGGTTTTTTCTAACTGTTTTTCTTTTTATTTCAGAGGGAAATGACTTGCAGTCCCTCCTGCATCCGCGGGAAGCTGACGATCCCGCTCGGTTGGGTACTCGTGCTCTTGACGAGAACGAGTTGCCCATCCTTGCGCAGACTGCGGATCGGTTTGTGGAGGCCTACCCGCCAGGCCACGAAATACTGAGCGCCACGCGGCCAGGTAAAAGACTATTTAACCCTCGCCCTCTGAATGCTGAAACCTCTGCTGGAATTCCTCTAATCTTGTCATCTTCTGATGAGGAATCCGCAGATGGTCCTTTTCTTGCGCGGAAGAAGAAGGCTGCTGGCGGGAAGGGCAAGGCGAAGGTAGCCTCCACTGCCGACCAGGTGAACCGGTCTGATTCGGAGACCAAGAGTGAAGAGGCGGCGGGGAACCCGGGTGGTGTTGAGACCACTGCTCTGGAGGTTGAAACGGCTGTCACCTCCGAGCAGCCCAGGACAACGACGGTGACCGGTACGAAGAGGCCGGCTCCATCGGGTTCGTCCCCGCCCGTTCGCACCTTCAAGCTCAAAAGGACCCGTAAGTATACTTCCTTTATCTTAACTGCATAACTTTCCGCCATTATACTTATATATCTTTTTTGTGCAGGCGTGGATGCTACCGCATTCCAGGGTGGAGCGGGGAGGAGCACCTCCGGACCCATGACGGTAGGTTTGGTCAACCTACCTGAGGCGATGACCCAGGCGACTGCGCCTGCTTCAGTTGTTGGTTCAGTTGCTCACCCGGTTGAGCCAACTGTTCCAACTGTGACGACGTCTCCGCCGGCTGTCAGTGCCATATTCACTGATTCCTTCACTGAGCCGGCGGTGAGTGTTTCTGTGGATTCTTCCACAGCCGCGGCCGCGGTTGTGAGTTCACCTCCGGTGAGTTCACCTCCGTTGGTTTCTACCACGGCGGCCTCCGCTATGCCTCCTCCGGCGCCGGCGACTACGGCCGGTCCTTCAGGTATGTCCGGGGTTGGGGCGTCAAGCCAATCTCTGCCTCCTTCCTATCTGCCTGACCTCTTGGATGGATATCCGTTAGGTTCGGGTGATGGGTTTGGCGGCTACAGGCCTGTCGTCGACCCTACAGGTGCGTAGGGTTATTTTGGCCTTTTATTATTTTATTTTATATTTTTTTTATCATCTTTTCCTAACTGCTTTTTGCTTTTGCAGTGTCGGATTCCAATGAAGTGTATGTTCCACGATGGAACATCCGCCGAGGAACAACCCTTCGGACGCCTGTGGAATGCGTCGAGTGGGCGCGCCACGCCGCCCCAAGTGGGGCGCTGGGGGAAGCAATGTCAAGCTACCAGGAGGGTAGGTTGACAAATGAGCTCCGCATTCTCGTAGCCCGGATGCAGCAGCGCGTCGAGCTGCTTTGTCGTGAAAACGACAAGTTAAAGGCAGCTCGTATCCAAGAAGTAGCTCAGGCGCGGGCTGTCCGGGAGGAGTACAGGAGGCTCTCCGCCGTTGCTGCGGAGAAGGAGAAGGCCTTCAAGGCCCTTGAGGTTGAAGTTCAGGCTCGTCTCGAGGCCCGTTCCAAGGCCGCCCAAGCTGTTAATGAACAGCTTCGGTTGGCTAAGGAAACTGCACGGAACGCAACCGAGAGGGCCACCAAGGCTGAAGCTGCTGCTGAGCCTCTACGCATCGAGAATGAGGAACTTAAAGCCAAATTAGAGAGGCTCCAGCAGGCTCATGATGCCTTGGCCATGGAAGATGCCAAGAAGCTCCAAGAGATCTTGGACCAGAGGGGGGTGCTTGACCACACTGAGCGTAAGCTAAAGGGCGTCGAAGAGGCTGCAGCCAAAGATGTGTTGCTTGCCAACCTTACAAAGAACGAAGCCGAACGCGCCCGTAATGAAGCTCAAGCTGCCCTCCAGGAGGCTCTGGTTACCAAGGAATGGCTTCTCCGAGAAGCGTTGTCTCAGGTATGCGTAGTTTCACAATTTCTTTACGCTTTTCCTTAGAAGAGTTTTTGATATACTTCTGTTTTTTAGGTTGTGCATCGGGTGTTCACGAACACATCATATGACGATGCGATGAGCGCAGCCCTCAACGCTTCTCATGAGGATGGGGAAAAGGCTGGCTTCTTACTTGGTCTAGGGTTTGTTGAACAAGGCATTCCGCCTTCCAACTTCCCTCTTTACAATGTGGATACTGAAGCTGCGTATGACCAAGCGGTGAATCAGTATGCCGCCTTTCCGCATCCGGTGGTGGAGAAGGTAAACGAGATTGCTGCTGCTGATGATAGGCTAACTATCCTCAAAGCTTTCCTTGAACCGCCACACTCTACTGATGGTGCGGGTCCAAGTGGGAGTGGTCCTGAAGCTTGATACTTTAGATCCCTTTCCACCATTAGAGTAGATTTTTATGTTTGTAGACTTCTAATCTTGTATGCGGGTATGTACCCAACAATTCTTGTAATGTTTGAATGTTGATGGAATAAAGATTATTTGTTAATGTCTTGCCTTGTTTATTTCACGCATATTTTGTTTTAACTTAGCAATTTCTTGAGTACTTAGATAAGTTAACTTTTCAACGTGGCAGATAATAAGTTAAAGTTTTGCTTCCTCTTTCGTGATTGTGCGGATAAGACCGTCACTTTCACTTAGTAGGATGGCTAAACTTTACCTATATCTGACCTGCGTGGAAGTTTTTCTCATCTTTTCCTTTGAAATTTTCTAAGTGTTTTGAATAAGTTAACCTTTCGACGCGCGATTGCCAATAGGTTAATGTTCAGTTTCCTCTATCATGATTGTGCGGGTAGGACCGTCACTTTCATTTATTGGGATAACCAAACTTCACCTATAACTGACCTGCGTGAAGGTTTTCCTTAGAAATTTTTACCGTTTTATGTGTTTATGCGGGTTTTGCCGCCTTCCACACGCAACGACTTACTTCTTCCCATATTTATGCGGTGAATACCGGCATATCAGTGTGGGAAGTTCATAAGTATAAAGGTAAGGCTATCAACACAATGTGATAAAGGAGAATCATTTCCATTAGAAGTGGCTCTAGGCCTTTTCTTTACAAGTTTGGAATTGATCTACATGTAACATTTGCGTAATTGAGCTCCGTTCCATGTTCTTGGGATAGGAGTGCCATCGAGCCTTTCGAGCCGGTATGCGCCTTTTCCCAAAACTTCTTTGATAATGTACGGTCCTTCCCAGACCGGTGCCAGTTTTCCTAGGCGCTCTTTGTTTGAAGCCTCGTTGTTACGCAATATGTAGTCACCTACATTGAAGTTGCAGAGTTTTACCCGCGTGTTGTATTACTTTTGCATTTGTCGCTAGTAGTTTTCTTCACGCGCTGCGGCTAAGTCTCTGCGTTCCTCGGTTAGCATAAGGTCTAACCGTCTTTCCGCATCATTGTCTTCTGGCTAAATCAAGACCCTTGGTGAGGGCAAACCAATTTCGACTGGGACCATGGCTTCAGTGCCATAAGTGAGGCTGAACGGGGTTTCTCCCGTACTGGCCTTTTTCAGCGTTCTGTTTGCCCAAAGGACGTGTGGAACTTCGTCTACCTAGCCGGATCTGTGTTCCAGGAGTCTTTTCTTTATGCCTTCGACGATGCTTTTATTTGCTCTTTCCACCTCACCGTTACCTTGCGGGTGTGCCACTGAGGTAAAGGTGTGGGTGATTTGAAGTTCTTCCAGCCACTTTTGTAGCTTCTTGTCAGCAAAGTTGGTGCCGTTATCACTCACCAAAGTCTGTGGAAGTCCAAAACGACAAATAATAAATTCCCAAATAAATTTTTTAATATGTTTTGCGGTTGTTTGGGCTAAGGGTTTTGCTTCTATCCACTTGGTGAAGTAGTCGATGGCTACCACTAGGAACTGAACGTTTCCTGCTGCTGTAGGAAATGGGCCTGTCACATCGATGGCCCACTTCTGAAATGGCCATGAAGAGGTGACTGGAACAAGTTCATTCTTCGGGCGATGCGTGTTGGGTGCGTAGAGCTGGCAAGATCTACACTTTCTAATGTATGCCAGCGCATCCGTATGCATCCCCGGCCAAAAGTATCCCGCGTTGTTTAGCTTAGCTACAACAGCGCTGTGGACATGCGTGTACTCCACAGATGCCTTCGTGTACTTCCCTTAGGAGGTAGTTAGCATCTTGGTTGTCCACGCATCTTAAGAGTGGGCCAAGAAAGTTACGTCTGTAAAGGATGTCATCGATGAGTTGATAGTTTAATGCTTTACAACGTATTTTTCTTGCCTGTGTTTTTTACTCTGGTAGTATACCCGCTGCAAGGTAATTTATTATCGGTGTCATCCACGTTTCTGTGCCGGTTTGGATGACACAAATTTCCTTGTGCGGGACTGATGGTGCTTCAAGGAGTTCAATGCGGATGTCCTTTCCCAAATGGGTGAAGGCTAATGATGCAAGCTTGCTTAACGCATCCGCAGATTTGTTTTCGCTACGCTTGACGTGTATGACTTTACAATCATTAAAATCGCGCATAAGGGTTTTTGCTTGTGCGAGGTACAGGGCCATTGTGTCGTTCACGGCCGTATACGTTCCGTTTATTTGGTTGGCTACTAACATGGAATCCACGTGGGCTTCCAAGTTTTCCACTCCCATTTTACGCGCAATTCTCAGCCCGGCCAAGAATGCTTCATACTCGGCTTCGTTATTCGTACTTGGAAAATCCAGTCGAATAGCGTAAGTGTATTCTTGGCCTGCTGGGTTGGTTAGTTTCAACCCTGCGCCTGAACCCTCGTTGCTGGCTGCTCCATCAGTGTAGAGTCGCCAGACATCATTGATGTCCTGTGCTGGGGAGGGTTGAGCCTCCTCCTGGCACTCTTTCTCCCGCGAAACGGGGACTTCTGCAATAAAGTCGGCCAGGACCTGGCCTTTCATGGCTGGTCTTGGCTTGTACTTTATCGCATATTCCCCCAACTCAATTGCCCATTTGGCTAGACGTCCCGATAACTCGGGTTTGCCTAGAACGTTTGCAAGTTTGAAGTTGGTGAGAATGGTGATTGGGTGACCTTGGAAATATCGTCTTAGCCTGCGTGAAGCCTGTACAAGTGCTAAGACTAGTTTTTCCAGGGTGGAGTACCGGGTTTCTACGTCTGTTAGGACACGGCTAACATAGTAAATAGGCATCTGGATACCTTTTCGCTCTACTAGCAGGACTGCCCCGGTTGCTCTATCTGTGGCAGAAAGATATATGATTAATTCCTCCCCCGCTTCTGGTGCTGTGAGCGTTGGGAGTTCGATCAAGCGTGACCGAATTTCCTGAGAAGCTGCTTCCGCTTCTGGTGTCCAGCGGAAGTGCGTTTTCTTTAAACAGTTTCTCAATGTTGACACGAATGGGAACGACCTATCCGCATGGTTTGACAAAAAGCGGTTAAGTGCGACTAGGCGTCCATTCAGTGTCTGGGCTTGCTTGATGGTAGTAGGTGATTCCATTTTGATAATGGCTTCGACCTTTTCAGGGTTCGCTCTGAAGCCATCTTTAGTAACAATGACTCCCAAGAACTTCCCTTCTTCCATCCCAAATGAACACTTGCTCGGGTTGAGCTTCATGTTTATCTTTCTGAGCGTGTTGAAAGTTTCTTCGATGTCTTTCAACATCGCTTCTGGCTCAGGGCTTTTGATGACCAAATCATCCATGTAGACTTCCAAGTTTCTCCCAATTTGGGCATGAAAATCTTTGTCCATCAGGCGTTGGTATGTGGACCCTGCATTCTTTAGTCCGAATGGCATCATTTGATAACAAAATGTGCCATCGGGCGTCCGAAATGCGTTTTTGTCCTGATCATCTACAGCCATGTGGATTTGATGGTACCCCTTATATGCGTCAAGGAAGCATTTAAGGCGAAACGGTGCTAATGAATCCACTTTGAGGTCAATTTCGGGTAACGGGTAACAATCTTTGGGGCATGCTTTGTTTAAATCTTTGAAATCTATGCACATGCGCCATTGTTTGTTAGCCTTCGGTACCATAACGGGATTTGCAACCCATGTTTGATATCTACTAACGCGTACGATGCCCGCGTCAAGGAGTTCCTTGACTTGGGTTCTACACGCGTTAGCCTGTTCCACCCCCATTACTCTGCGCTTTTGTATGACTGGCGTAAAAGCCGGGTCACACTTGAGCTTATGCTCTGCTTTACTTCGAGGTACACCAGTCATGTCAGCTGGTGTCCACGCGAAGATGTCAGCGTTTCTCTGTAGTAAGCGTTTGAGTAAGGTGCGCGTAGGATCAGTGATTGTTGGGCCAATGGTAACAGCCTGGTCAGGGTATTTGCCATTGAGGGCCCATTTTTCTGGTTCGGTGATGGTTGGTTTAACCATCTTTGGTTTGGGTTTAGATGAGACAGATGCGATGCATACCTGGGGGATACCGGTGATCATCGCTACACCCTCAGCAGTTGGCCATCCCATCATGCCATGGACTGAAGATACCACGGCGTTGAATCTTGTCATCCCGTCTCTCCCGAAGAGAATGTCGTATGTGTGGTGTGGCTTCCTCATCACGACGAAGTCCACGTCTTCTGTGCGGGAGTATTTCCCGTCCGTGAGAATGACGGGGAAAGATAGGATACCCAGGGGGGTGTTTGTGCTGCCGTCGAACCCTTCCATTGAGGCGTAAACCGTTTCCAGGCGTTCTTTGTCTTTGTCGTCTAGCTTGTCGAAGAACTGCCTGTACATAACCGTTGACGAGGCGCCGTTGTCAGCAAGAGTGCGGGAAGTTATGTAATGCCCCAGCTGGCTTTTGATGACGATAGGGCCTTCCTTGCTGGGTCCTCCTGGCACTCGCGGGAAGCGCACCTCAGCTTCCTTCCATTCGCATGGTTCTGTCGTTCGTCTTTTTCTTCCTCTGATGTTGCCATGAACCATGTGGATGCTGATGTCAACGGGCTTTCGTCCGTTGCCTTTATACCGGTTATCATTCCTTCCTCCATTCTTGATTGATGCCACAAGGTGTGCAAGTCGTCCATCCTTGACGAATGTTTCAATAATATCCTTCAAGGATGTACACTCCTCTGTATTGTGACCCTTTGTCCCGTGGAAGTCACAGGATTTGCTCTGATCCGCATTAGGTCGCTGCCGGATCATTGGAGCTTTTGGCCATGGGAGTTTTTCGGTGGCAAATATCTCCGTGACGCTTTTGGTGAGTGGCGTCTACCGGTGTTTTCGGCTTGAAGGGTGCGTGTTATCCCTTCCGCCAACAAGAGGGCGAGAGCTGGATGAGGTGTCAAAGTTTACCCTTGACTGCCAAATACCTAGCTTCCTCTTTTTGTTCTGCCGGGCGATCCGAACATTGTTTTCTCTGGTCCTCTGCGTGTAGAGGTGTGTACTCTGGGGAAGATCCCTACCCAGTTGCTTCTCCGTCTCGGCAAAGCGCTTGGCCGCCGTCATGATGGCATCCCATGTGGATGGCATGCCGTCCTTACCCGTCAACGTGCGGATAAGCTCTGGGTATTCGGCGCCCTGGATGAAAGCGGCGCGAACAAGATCTTCACTTATGTTGCCCAGACTCAGCTTTTTGGAGTTGAAGCGAGTGATGAAGTCTAGTAAAGATTCATCTTCCTCTCTCACGCAGTTGAGGATCGTCCACTGCTCTTCAGTATATTTCCTCTGTTGACTGAAGTGTTGGCTGAACTTGTGTTGAAAGTCCGCCCAATCATAGATGTGGTGGACCGGTAAACGATCAAACCACGCCCTGGCCGCTCCAACCAGCGTCATCTGGAACATATAACACCACGTGGGTTCCGTCCAGTTACTGACGGTTGCCCCCGCTATGAATCTGTTCAAGTGATCATCTGGGTCGGATAGACCATCATAAGTGCCGATGTTGGACATCTGTTTGGCACTTCTCGGAGCGATTGCTTCCGCAATGTCCCTTGCAAACTTGGATGTTCTCGCATTTGCAGCAGTTGGTCTAAAGGTTTTGGAGAAGTCGCGTGGGTTTCCCCCCGCGTTCCTTGGTTTGAAGGTTTCTCCGAAATTCCTTCTTGGTTGGAAGTCCGTTTCTTTACGCTTCCCTTTCGCCCTATGGCGAGGGTTCGCGTCAGTGTCGGATTCCTCCCGATCATCGTCCGAGTACTCGCACTCACTGTTCATGTTGAGCTGTTGTCGAGTGCTTCCGAATTCGTCAGCCTGTTGGAGTGAACGCAAGCGTTCATCCAACTCAGCTTGGAATTCCTTCTGACGTGCTTCGGCCCACGCCTTAACTTGATCGAGTGTTTGGCGAGGGAGCCTCGTCTGTTTCTTCAACTGGGCATCAGTGAACCCCAGTGAAATATTGTTTACTGCACTTGCCCCGGCTTGGGTAACCGGGGTAGTGTTCGTAAAATTTGTGTAACCGCCGGTGTTCCCCCCAGTAGCTGGGGTTGTGGTTACCGGGGTTTCTTGGTCACTTACTGGCCTTGGGACCGGAGTAACGTTAACCATTTTTTCAGAAGTTTTGAAAAAACTGAGAATTAGTTCTAGCTTTTATGCACGGATGGCGCCAATGAAGAAACACTAGGTGACCCCGGGCAGATTATGGATAATCTGGGGATTAAGTAATGTTTCCCACGAGGGTTAGGTCCGGCAAAGAAGGATGTTCTTCAGATGACCTGCAAAACAGACACCGTGAGCTCGTCACTGAGAAGGGGGGATTCCTCCTTGTGACCACCCTCCGGCGTGAGAATCAGACTAGATTGCTCTGAATATAAGTGTATATTGAGAGAAATAGCTAGTGAAGGTAAGATACAAGATGATGATACCGTTCCAAGGTGTTGGAGTATTTATAGCCGAAGGTAGGTTTCCAAGCAGGTACAGCCAGCTGTATAATATTCCTGTTCTACCAACTATGGGCTACGCACGTGCCATGCTGGTTGGTGGGTAGGCAGCGGCTGATAGTGACAAGGCCGGCTGTGTACTGTTCCCTTTCCACCAACTGCAGGCTATGTGCGTGCCACGACAAGGGTTGGTGAGTAGGCAGCGGCTAATAGTGACAAACAGTACTAGAGCATGCTCCTCCTCGTACTGTTGTCGGTGAGCTGTCACCCTGTGGTTCATGGGCTGCTTTGGTCAGATCTTGTCTATTTTGTCCATACCTTGGCAGGTATAGTACAAAAGATCTTCCAGAAGCATACGGACTGGCTCATTTGGGCGGGAGTATTCCCGCCTTGCTCATTCCTTCAGGTGACACTGAATTATTTAGTGCCTTGTGCGTGTAGCCTTGCTATTAGTGCGGGTAGCCTTCCCTGATGGCTTGTATCCGCAGCTGCGGGGACAGGCGGGGTACTTCACCATTGGGAGGCTTTCCCTGCGGGAACAGATGGCTTACTGCGCGTAAGGTCTTCATCTCTGAGCATGGTGGGTCCTGCGGAACCAGTTGGTCCTTGCGCAGACGTCCCTCTTCAAGGTGAGTCTTGCGGGTCCAACTGGGCTCTGCTGGGACCTACCTCTTCAATAGTTTACTAGACGGGTGCTCACGCGATGCAGCGGGTATTTGAACCTGCTAATCACGTACAAATATAAAGTGTTTATGGTTCGGTTAAATCTTGAAATCGTTTAAATCGGTCATTGGTTTGACTTCTTTTTTCTTTTTCTTTTTTACTTTCGGTTTGTTGGTCGGTTTCAAAATTTTCAAAACGTAGTGAACGGTTGGTTTGCGGTTTATATTGGCGACCGACCATATGAAACCAGAAAAGACTATAAATTAACCTAATTGCAATATGATTCCTTTTGTAATCTTTGTTGTTATTATTTCACGTCCTAGATCTTCCATTAATATTTACCATTTATCTGGCTAAAATTATCATTTTTTATTTATGATCATCTCAAGTATCATATTATAGTATCATATTATGTTGGTTTTTAGTTAAAATTGATGGTACATTTAAATTATTAATTATTTTAAACTAAATTTATTATTTAAGTTTAAACTGTGAAACCAAACTGAAACCAGGCTGTTAGTAACGATTCGGTTTCAACTTTCAATGGTTGAGTTTGGTTTTGGACGACAAAAAATCAGTATTAACGGTTGGACTCACAAGTTTAACTTAAAAACCATCAAAACCGACACTACCGACACTGAACATCCGTACGTAACATATTAATTTATTTAAAATGAAAAAAATTACAACAATATCATATCCAAATTAAAGAGAATAAAATGCTCGTTTTTATGGCGCAATTTGTTTATAAAAAATATTAACGTATGAAAAGGCTATAGTCGTTTAAAATTCATGGGTGAGAAGTTAGTTTACAAGTTAATTTAAAAACATAATATGGTTAAAGATGAGGGACCAAACTTGTAAGTTGAATGGATTACCCTTACTAACATATATACCTTATACTTAGTGTTGTAAATTACTTAAAAATGGGTGTTTTAATTTACCCTTGTTTGGTGTATTATATATAGTATAGATTTGTTGTTTATTACCTCAATAACCCACCAATTTCCCTAAGTTACTTTAATGACTCACCCCTTTTCCGGCCACCATCGCCCGTCACCAGATCTCTCTCTTTATCTCCCCACATTTTATCTGCTCCTTTTGACCTCTTATCTATAACCCATGTGACTATCAATATTTTAAATTTTAGAACGCTTCGAAAATTAAAATATAAATGGGTCCATTGCTTGGTGCTCGGTGATAGATCATTTGGCTGTAGCTCAAGAAGATACCGGTTCGAACTTGGTTGGGCCGTTTTCACCTACTTTTTTAGGAACTATTATATTTTCTAAACAAGTAAAAGCTTCACCTGAAAAGGTTATTGATATTTATAAATATTTTGCTTTTAACAAAAAACTATTATAACGTTCAAAATGTATTAAATCTTTATAACTAGACTCCAAATTAGAAACATTCATTTGCATTTTAGTGTATGTTGGGTTTGCGAAATTTTGTTCAAAGGATTTGGAATGGATTCTTGAATTCTAATGAACATAGGATTTGAATGGAATTAGTTTCAAATAATAAATTATAATTCCTTCGACATACAAGCGAACGCGACAAAGGATTTAATTTCCAACTCCTCAAATTCCTACGAATTCCATGAAACTATCGCACAAAAAATTTCAAGTTTTAACCCATATCTAACCAAACCATTCTCATTTCTCGCCATCTGCAAGTATTAACTCAAAAAAAGTTAAGTAAACATTCATTTACAAACTCTTGTGTCAAAACTTATAACAAAAAGTTATACATTATCTTTACAGTTGTATCTTTTTTCATCTTTCCATAACACTTAGATCTTGTTTCTCATTAACCCAACTACAACCCGGAATTTTCTTAACTCCCGACTCGATCATCTTCAACCTCAACCTTCTGGAATCAGCCCATCGGCCCGACTGTGCATAAATACCTGATAAAACCGCATAATGAGCTTGATTTCTCGGCTCTAATTTCACAAGATTATCTAATGCCAACTCTGCTAACTTCACATTACCATGCATTTGACACGCACCCAATAAACTCCCCCAAACCCCACCATCTGGTTCCATCTGCATCGACTCGATTAACCCCAATGTTTCATCAAACAAACCCGCCCTTCCTAGCAAATCCACCATACACGCATAATGCTCCATCTTTGGTTCAATGTTATATTTTTCTTTCATTAAGTTAAACACATTCTTTCCCTCTGTAACCAGACCTGCGTGTCTACAAGCGGATAACAAGCTTAATAACGACACAGGGTCGATTTCCACACGATGATCTTGCATACGCGAAAAGAAATTGAATGCAAGATCGACACTCCCGTTTAAAGCATATCCAGCTAGCATTACATTCCAAGAAACAGTATCTTTATCTTTGACTTCATTGAAAACTGTTTCTGATAAATCAACACGCCCACATTTTGAATACATGTCGATTAAACCGTTTAAAATGACGGTACGGGAAATAAAACCCGTACGGTATATGGCAGCATGCAATGCTGCACCTTCTTTTATATCTGCCAAATGAGCCACTGCAGGAAGTGAGCTAACAAACGAGACTAAACTAGGTCGAAAACCTTCTAGTTTCATTTGGTGAAATGTAGAAATCGATTCTTGAGCACACCCATTTCGCGCATATGCTCCGATCATCACATTCCATAGAACTTGATCTTTACTTTTGGTCAAACCAAACAATAGTTCAGCAGACGAAAGACTCTGACTTTTAGCATCCATGTCAATAAGAGCATTATTCACATGACAATCGAATTCAAACCCGTGTTTGACAACCAACCCATGAATACTGGCTCCAAGGTTAACATCGGCTAAGTGAGCCGAAGCTGAAACCACACCTACGATGGTCCCCAGGTCAGGGTGCACCTCGTTCAACTGCAGTCTACAAAACATCTTCATTGCACGATTCGGTTCACCAATTTGAGCATAGCGGTTAATCAAAGCATTCCACACAACCACTTCTTTATAAGACATTCTGTCAAATATATTCATTGCTGATGTGAAATCATCAAATTTAGCATACATGGACACTAATGAAGTTTCTATATTAATATCACAAATCATATCGTGTTTAATGGAATAACAATGCACACTCTTTCCTATTTTCTTGAAGCATAACTCTGCACAAGATGGAATAACACCACCTAGTGTTATAATACATGGTTTAATACCTGCATACTGCATGTCATAAAATAGAGAGATTGCTTCTTCATGATAACCAGATTGTGCAAACGCTGCAATAACCGCGGACCAAGCTACCATATCTTTTCCCGAAAGATTGCGAAACAAATCTTGAGCCTTTTCCAACTCACCACACTTTGCATACATGGTTATAAGTGGAGTCGATACGCGAATGTCGGAGTCAAATTTGTGTTTCTTGACACTATCATGAATCAGTTTTCCTTTCACTAAATCTTTTGTTTCACCTGCTGCAGATAAAGCGCTTACAACTGATACAATATTTACATCTAGGTTAATGTTTTTCATCTGATCAAATAACTCCAGAACGTCATAGTGACACCCGTTGAGTGCCAATCCCGCCATTAGTGTACCCCATGAAACATCATCCGGTTCTTGCATTTGGTCAAATACCCGGTAAGCAATATTCGTTCTTTTGCACTTGGAATACACATCTATCAACCCGTTCACAACCGTGTTCGGAAAACTTCTTCTAGTCACATACCCATGAACACACTTGCATAATCTAACACTTGATAATTTACAAATAGCCGGAAACAAATTCAACAGACTAACACTATTCGGCTCGACTCCACTGCGCAATTGCATACTACGAAACAGCTCAATCGCCTGAGCAAAGTCCGAACTCTGTGATAACCCACCAACCATCGCGTTCCAAACCGCCACGTCTCTTTCAAGCATTTTATCAAACACTTGGCGCGCGTCAACCAACCGCCCGCATTTACAGTACAAATCAATAAGTATAGTCCCAATAAAAACATCAGACTCCAACCCACTGTTACAAATCTCTTCATGAACCAATACACCCACATCAATATCCAAAACCATAGTACAAGCTTTAAGCACAAATGTGTAAGTATACTTATCCGGTTTTAACGAATAAAAAGAACCTTTCTTTATCATATTATTATACATAATTATAGCTTCTTGTTGTTGGTTTGATCTTATGTGTGCTTTAATCATTGAATTACATAACATAACATCTGGGTTTGGTGTGGAATTGAATACTAATCTTGCAAGATTGATTTTTTTGAACAAAGAGTATGATTTTATCAACTGGGTGTTGGTGAAATTGTGTTGGGTGAAGCCTGAGATTATTAATTGGGTGTGGAGTTGGAGGAGATAAGTTAGGGTTTTAGTGGTGGAGATGAGGTTGATTAGATGTATTCGATTCATTCTTTTGGTTAGAGATTCATGGAGGATGATCGATGAGTTTGGTTGTACCTTTGAAAATAAAGTTTGGCTCGGCTTGTTTAACTTATGAAAGACTCGAGATCAACTTGGGTTGGGTGAGAACCTAAAGAGGATCAACTAATTTCGGCTGATAGCATTTACCTATCTTTATTTCTAAAAGAGTTAAAAGTGTCATTTACTAACATGTGGTTTGATCAACTACGCAACTTTAGTACATATTCTTTATTTTGTAAAAATGACTATCTCAGTTTCAAAATACATGCATTTTTAGTACTTTTTTTCTAACCCGTCTATTTTTTCCGTTAATTCAAGGATAATTTGGTAACTTCGTTACTTTATTTGTTTTTTTTTCTTTTCTTTTAAACGCTTATATCTTGTAAACCCTAAATCCACAATTCATAACATCAAAATCCAAATCCTAAATCCCCAAATCTTTTCTCCATATCATCATAGGGTTTTAATTTTTACGATATATGGGGATTTTGGATTCGGATTTTGATTTTGATGTTATGATTTAGGAATTTAGGTTTACAAAATATAAGCGTTTAAAAGAAAAGAAAAAACAAAGAAAATAACAAAGTTAGCAAATTATCCCTGACTTAACGGAAAAAATAGACGGGGTTAGATAAAAAATTATTAAATATGCAATTTTTTTGAAACTGAGGTAGCCATTTGCACAAAATAAAAAATAGGTATTAAAGTTGCGTAGTTTGCTAAACCATAGATACTAAAATGGCACTTAACTCTTTCTACAATTTTTAAAAAATCATCTAAATAACTACTCTAATCCATATGCTATCTCCAAACTCCATTTCTAAATTTTAGTGAAATGGTATGAGAATCCTCCAAATTTAGAGCTTTGTCACAATACTCTATTTCCAACTATCCTTCTATAAATATATATTAGAAATCAATTAATATTGAAAATGATAATAAGACAAAATAGTTATAAGTAAAAATTATAAATGGAAGAAAGAGAAAAAAGAATATAGAGATCGGAATAGAGAATGGGACGGGAGAAGTTTTTAGAAAATTATGTATAAATTAAAGAAACTGTGTTGTTTAGTTAAAATTTAAAGATAGAGATAGATAATCCACTGAGAATGCTCTAACCGATTCTCTAAATTATGAGAGGGTTTTCTATTTTTTAAAGATGGTTAACAGTAGTTGTGACTTGTGAGAGGATGAGAGAGAAAATGTTACTATTCATGGTTAAATTTAAATAAACACATTGTTCATCTCTATAATTTTTTAATATTTTTAAAAGTGGTTTTGAGTGAATGAGAGAGAAAATATAATGATAAAAATATAAAAAAATATTATTTAATTGAGAATGATAGAGAAAAATGATGTTTTTAGTGTAATTATAGAGATGGAGAATGACTTGAGAATGCTCTTAATTTATAATAGTAAGAGCATTCCCAATAGGTTCTCTATCTTCATCTTCAAAATTTAACTTAAAACATAATTTCTTTAATTTATACATCATTTTCTAATAACCTCTCATAACCCATTCTCCATTACCATCTCTATATTCATTTGTCTTATTATTATTTTCAATATAAAATGATTTATAATATAAATTTATAGAAGGGTAGATGGAAATAGAGTACTGTGGAACACTCTAAATTTGAAGGCTTCTTATATCATTTCACTAAAATTTAGAGATGGAGTTTGGAGATAGAGAATGGGTTAGAGTGATTATTTGGATGTTTTTTTTCTAAATTTTAGAAATGAAGATGGATATGAAGAACCCATTAGGAATGCTCTAAAAGGTGTGAATATCATTTTACTTCTTATTTTTTAACAACAAATTAGCACCTTATCATACTCCACTTCACTTCATCATCTTTCATAATATTACGAAAATGGTTATAAATTTACCACTTTTCTCCATTTTTTAATAAAATTTATATAAGTAAAGTTAATTTAACTTTATATTGTAGAAGTTATTAACTAAAACAAAAACAAAAACAAAACGTTTGATGTTAAACATTAGATTTAATAAACTAAAGAAAGAAAATTACATTTAAGAAACGGAATAAAAAAACATAATATTTAATATAATTAAAATCAAAAAGTACTATAAGTAATAAAAGAATGAAACATTATATTAATATATTAAAATAATATAGTACATAACTCTTCTTCCCATCCTTAATTATTTTCTGCATCTTCTCTTTCTCATCCCTGTCTTCTTTCACTTTCCCTTTTCCAACTCAACAAAACCATAGTTATATGTTTGAAATATATTAAAAGTAAAAAACTTAATAATTAAAGGGAGGATTTGAGCGGCATTTTAAGCGATGAAATTTCCACGATAACCTCGCCGCTGGGCCGCCCCAAGATGCCTGGGGCGGTGTTCGTCGCCGACACTGCCCGCCAGGTAACAATTTAGCGGTAAAACACTATTTTTTGTATAGCCAAAAGTTTTAATCATCACACAACCAAAAAGCTTTTTTCTATCTTGTTCTTCGGTGAACAACAAACTTACCTCTTTTCTCTCTTCTCAAAGCTAGCAAATCGACCTAACGGTATGGTGTTCACCATTTTAAAATAGTGATGGTGGGTTCAAATCCTCCTTGCAAGCGTAAGGTTAGAGGAATTTTGATAAAACAAAATTTGTTTGTTAAAAAAAAAAAGCAAATACTATAGCCACGAGTTTTTTACACTCAACCAACCAAAAACCTACATCTATCTTCTTCTTCTACACTGAAGAGCTAATTACTCTTCTCCCGTCAAAAACCAAGTACCTTACTTCAAACTTCTTTAGGAAAACGTATTTCTAGTCCTTTGAAACGATCTTCATCAACAAAGTCAAACCACTAGTATTTGTTCCACCAACATTTATTTTCCCAACCTTGTTTTGAAGCCTATAATTTCAGTGTTAAAATGTTATCTTCTTTCAAAAGTATTTTTCTTATAAGTCAAGAAATTCGAAATTCGGTCTTATCATCCTTCAATCCTCATGTTTATTTTGATAAATTCCACCTCACTTTCGACATTGCACTGAGTTATATTTGGGTCATGTTGAATCACACCGCATCTTTGTGAAAAGAGGTTTGTTGTCATCTTGACAAGGTTGTACATTTTCATCCGAATGTTTTCAACCAGGTAACTGTATTTTAATCAAAATTAGTCTCAACAAAAAATATATTATCTTTTGAATAAAAATTTTAAAAAAACTCACCATGAGACGAAAATTGTCTTTGTCTGATAGCAATCGAATATTGAAATCACCATCGGCATCGAAATATACATCCAACTGAGGACTTCTTTTTCCTCTGTTTTGTCAATGCTTATTTTCTTAGATGGTGAACAAATGACGAATTCAATCGTGCCTGAATGTCCTTTCCAGTTTCATAGAAGTAGGCTGGATTGAACATGAAACCAACCATAATAGGCGCAACATTCCATAGATGTTCCCATCTTTTGTCTAATACTCTCCACAACTCAGTATAGTCTCCTCCAAGCTGTTGATTGTTATCAAATTCTCTAATCTCCAACTTTGATTTATGCATACTTGCTAAGTCGTATGTCATACTAGGTTGCTTATTACGCATCCCAACCATGCGTAGCTCCAAAACAATGTTATATAGCTTGGTGATCGAATCAAGAAGCGTCCAAAAGCGATAATCATTGATATGCTCTTCTGCTTTTTTCCTTCTTCCGTTGGGGTAAACGTGTCCACCCAATTCACTGTTTGATTAACTGACTTGAAACACACTTCGAGTCTTTTAACTTGTTTCACAGCAGCGAACCCGCTTGAAAATAAAACATCTTCCGTGTTGATGCCTGTATCTTTTTTAAGAATGAGA
The DNA here is from genome assembly GCF_021521415.1 of Bidens hawaiensis. Classification (NCBI taxonomy): domain Eukaryota; kingdom Viridiplantae; phylum Streptophyta; class Magnoliopsida; order Asterales; family Asteraceae; genus Bidens; species Bidens hawaiensis. The sequence goes on along the minus strand of NW_027492976.1, from coordinate 67,180 downwards.
TTTAACAGTGATTCAACATTATCAATTGTATTTTTTATCCATCCAATCTTTTCAAAATCCTCATTTATCCTATCAACAATGTATACAACACATGGAGTCCAATATATTGATGGAAACTCAACAGTTAATTTCATCTCTACATCAAAATATGCATCTACATCTTCGCAAACAATTTGAAGAATTTTATCTTCACTGATATATGTAACGATTTCTCTAAAGACAGTAGATAGATATTATGTGGATTCCTCATCAACAAACGACACGAAGAAGTTGTAATACACTTTACCGTCTACTGATATTTTCCCAACGAGAAGAGAAATATATTTTTAGACACAACTAAACTTCTTCTTTCAAATTGATAGCCACTTGTGTTAGAAGACCCTCATTAAGTACATAAAAAACTGTTGCCGGCTTATTCTCATTAAGTAGAAGCTTTAAGTACAAATGTGTAAGTATACTTATCCGGTTTAACCGAATAAAAAGAACCATTCTTTATCATATTCATCATCATCATCATTGTACTCAGTATATCCCACCAATAGCAATGCTATGGTAGGGTCTGAGGAGGGTAAGATGTAGACAGCCTTACCTCTATCCCATAGGGATAGAGAGGCTGCTTCCGGTGAGACCCCCGGCTCGATAGTAGTTTTGCATCAAGCCTTGGACATAAGGCACATAACACTCAATCATCGGGACACCGGCTGATTGGTGCATGTGCCCTTGTCTTTCGGCTATCAACGCCACCACATGATGCCTGATTAACCTTCCGCCACTTTTAACGTTATTTTCACGTGATTAGTAAAATAACGTCAAAATTAGTGCAATTTTACTTTTGCCCACCCAAGGGTTCACACATATATACATTATATGCGCGCACCGCAAGCAGGGCGTTGGTTTGATCTTATATGCTCTTTAATCATTGAATTACATAACATGACATCTGGGTTTGGTGTAGAATTGAATACTACTCTTGCAAGATTGATTTTTTGAACAAATAATATGATTTTATTAACTTGGTGTTGGTGAAATTGTGTTGTGTGAAGCCTGAGATTATTAATTGGGTGTGGAGTTGAAGGAGATTAGTTAGGGTTTTAGTGGTGGATATGAGATTGATTAGATGTATTCGATTCATTCTTTTGATTTCAGATTCATGGAAGATGATTGATGAGTTTGGTTGTACTTTTGAAAATGAAGTTTGGCTCGGCTTGTTTAACTTACGAGAGCTCGAGATTGACTTGTCTTGAACTTTATTTTTATACAGCTAAAGTTGGTTCGCATGTAGTTTCAAAATTCAAACCAGAGTTTGGCTCGTTTATTTATTATTCATTTTACTTAGGGGTTGTTTGGGCATTTGGATTTGAACGGAGTCAAAACGGTTCAGATCTGAACAAGCCTCTTTCCAATTCAGCAGCAAAAATCGTGTATCGAATCAAATGATAAAAGTTCGAGCATTCATCTAGAGGAATTTTTTAAATGAGTCAAACGATCTTATATCTGTTCGAATCAGATGTGTACATCTGAATGGTCCCATTAAGTGACAAACAAACAGTCTCTTATACTTTTATATGTTTTTGTTCATGCTTAGGCCATCCGTAATGGATGGCGTTATGAAGCTTTTTGAGGCTAAAATGCTGCCCACACCGCCCCCTATGGCGTTTTGGCATGGGCGTTTTCTACAAAACGCTATGGTGGCACGCGTTTTGAAAAATTTTGTGTGTGGGGAGAGGAGAGAGAGGGGAATAAATGTAATTATTATAGGAGAGTTATGACGTTTTGCCCACTACGTCACTTTTTGCAAAACACTCAATTGATGACGGGATGTCACGTGACGCATAATGCCTAAGGGTGGGGCGTTATGACTACACATGGTCTTATTTTTTTTTATTTTTTTTTAACTATTAACTTGTGTATAACCTAATATATAGTTATTTTAACATAGATTTATGCCGGTCGAAAAAATATTAACAAAGATTTATAGTTAGTTATTGTAATTATGTATGCAGTATAAATAAAAATAATAATGTAAAATAATAAGTTAAATTCTCTAACAACATGTTAGCAGCCGATGCTAATTATCTGAAAAAAATATTGTTTAGTGTCATACAAGTGATATAAGGTTAATCATTAATCATATATCATGGTGGTTGTTAGCCTCATATTTTGCACATAAATTGTCAACCGGGTTGCTAATATTGAAGTAGTATGGATTATCGACTTGTAAAGTCGAGATTATATTAATCAAATACCCTTGTTGAAAGGATGATCATGTACTAGAGAGTGACACATGACAATTATAAAGTATAGATATAGATAAATATAGATTGTGTCGGTTTCATGATCTAACAAAAGGTAAATAAGAACTTGTAACTCTTGTAGTTGATGATTTCTGAAAATTACACGGCTATTGAAGAAACACTAATTGACCCCGGGCAGATTACGGATTATCTGGGGGTTAAATAGATGTTTCCCACGAGGGGTTAGGTCCGGCAAAGATGGTTCTTCTGATGACCTGCAAAACAGACACCGTGAGCTCGTCACTGAGAAGGGGAGGTACCTCCTTGTGACCACCCTCCGGCGTGAGAATCAGACTAGATTGCTCTTGAATATAAGTGTATATTAAGAGATTGCTAGAAAAGATAAGATGAGATAAGGTAATGTAATGTGTCCATACCATTCCAAGGTGTTGGAGTGTTTATAGCCGAAAGTAGGTTTCCAAGCAGGTACAGCCGGCTGAATAGTATTCCTGTTCTGCCAACTGTGGGCTACGCACGTGCCATGCTGGTGGTTGGTGGGTAGGCAGCGGCTGATAGTGACCAGGCCGGCTGTGTACTATTCCTGTTCCACCAACTGCAGGCTATGCACGTCCTCCGACAGGTTGGTGAGTAGGCAGCGGCTGATAGTGACATACAGTACAAGAGCGTGCTGCTCGTCATACTGTTGTCAGTGAGCTGTCGTATCTTTGGTCAGATCTTTTGTCCATACCTCGTCAGGTACAGTACAAAAGATCCTCCAGTATCGTACGGACTGGCTCATTTGTGCGGGAGTGTTCCCGGCTTGCTCACTCCTTCTTCAGGTGACATTACTGAATTATTTAAGAGTTAAGTGCCTTGTGCGTGTAGCCTTGCTGCGCAGGTAGCCTTCCCTGATGGCTTGTATCCGCAGCTGCGGGAACAGGCGGGGTACTTCACCATTGGGAGGCTTTTCCTGCTGGAACAGCTTGCGTACTGCGCGTAAGGACGTCACGTCTCTGAGCATGGTGGGTCCTGCGGATCCAGTTGGTTTCTGCGCAGACGTCCCTCTTCAAGGTGAGTCTTGCGAGTTTAGCCTTTGCGCAGACGTCCCTGTTGAAGGTGAGTCTTGCGGGTTCAACTGCGCAGACGTCCCTCTTTGAGGTGAGTCTTGCGGGTCTAACTGGGCTCTGCTGGGACCTACCTCTTCAAGTCCCCTCCAGTCCAATGTTCTTCTCATGAATTGTTAATAAGTGATGTGAACTTTTGGACTTAAGCAAAGGGTTTTGAAAAGGGTTTAGTTTTAAGGTTTTCCATGGGGATTCTTCCCGCGGAAGTCCTAATGTCACGTGCAGAAATTCCCGACTTTTCTGCTTGATCTTTGGGTATGATGCGGGTAGGTCTGTAACCTCCTCGCAAGTCAGGAGCGTTGAGTTCCACTTGTATAGATTCTCCCTGAGGTTTTGGTAGTTTTGAACATAGTGATCAATTATGTTAAAACAACCAATTCCATCTTGGAGCTTCAAACAATCTAGTTCTCGACGTTCCCGCTATGCGGGGATGTTATTCCCTTTTCCGCAAGCATGGCCCAGAAGATCCTTCTTGGTTTCAATTCCCTGTGGAGTGCTAGGTATGTGAAGGGTTTCGCCTTGACACTGTACCCGCACTCGTCTTATAGTTACTTTACTTCCAAGGTATTCCTGGCTTCAATTCCCTGCGGGTGCTAAGTATGTGAAGGGTTTTGCCTTGACACTGTACCCGCACCCGTCTTATAGTTATTTGGTTGCCGAGGTATTCTTGGCTTCAATTCCCTGCAGGTGCTAAGTATGTGAAGGGTTTTGCCTTAACACTGTACTCGCACCTGTCTTATAGTTACTTGGTTGCCAAGGTAAGGGGTATAGTCCCGCTTACTTTTGAATCTTTTTGAATCTTTTGAAATTCGAAGAGTTGGTGAAAGGATAAGAACAGTCCAAACTGTTGAAACGTCGTCCGACGGTTTCTTCTGGCAGTGTCAGGACGTGCAGGAAGTTATGACGACGTGACAGTATATGGTCATTCCAGACGCTTTTTCAGGCGCGTGGGCGCGAGTTTTCGTGTGCGTGGCCGCGAAGTTTACGGCACGCGTCCTGTCAACAGCTGTTGCCAGCTTGCTTTTTCCACGTGTTATAGTTTCATTGCACCAGCGTTTTCCTCTCTCTTCCGCATTAAATTCATCGCATTCATTGCGATGAGTATATAAAGGGAGGAGAGGTTGCATCTCAACTCATAGTTTCACCTCTCTTCTTCTTCTAAACGATTTCCGGCGAATACTCTTAACTTTTCTGTCAAGCATTCTCCTGAAATCGTTCTTCTTTACATCCAAAACATGTCTTCTGTTCATGATCTTGAGGCTACCGCCGAGGAGTCTGACGTGTATGCCGAGAATCCTTCGTCCACGTCGGACAAGGATGACAAGAGTACTGCTGGCGAGTGCCAGTGTGCTCTTCCGGTCGACCTCTATCAGTACGTCGTCAGGAAGTTCATACTCGAGTCTTTCGAGCCTGAGTTTCCTGCACCTCATCAGACGGTGTACGATGCCCCCAAGGGTAAGATAGGGGTGTACGCTGCATTCTTCGTCTATGGGAATCTCAGGTTCCCATTGACGAAGTTTGTATACCGTGTTCTGGAGAGACACGGTGTGCATCTGACTGAGGTACACTCAATGGCGATCGCCAACATCCGCCATTTCGAGTGGGTGTCTCATTCTGGGTGCGGAGCTCCATGTTGACCGCCTGATGACCTTCTATTCCTGGAGGTGCATCCAGGGGTGGTATACCTTGGTCAATCGGATCAAGGGTTTGAAGATCTGCGCTACCGAGCACAGTCTTCGATCTTGGAAGCAGGAGTTCTTCTATATCTCCGCTCGCGTCGTCCCTATAACGATGACGTTCAAGAACGGGAGAGCTCTCCCGAACCTTCACGCCTCCAACTACCAGGAGGCGGAATATTTCTCCAAGGTTTCCCGGATCCAGTCTCCGGTTTACCGCTTTGCGGAGTCCGGGATGGTGATGCTCGGGATGAGCCGGGTGTGGAAGGAGGCGTCACAGATTCCCATCGTCCTCGAATACGGTTTGAACTCTGTCCCTTACGGTATGCTTCATATTATCCGTTAATTTAGGGTTTTTGTTCTAACCGTTTTTTCTTTTTGTTTTCAGAGGGAAACGACTTGCAGTCTCTCCTGCAGCCGCGGGAGAGTGATGGTCCTGCTCGGATGGGTACTCGTACTCTAGATGAGAACGAGTTGCCCATCCTTGAGCAAACGGCGGATCGGTTCGTAGAGGTCTACCCGCCAGGCCACCCGATTCTAAGCGCCACGCGGCCAGGTAAGGAGTTGTTTAACCCTCGACCTGTCAATGCTCAAACCTCTGCTGAAATTCCTCTAATCTTGTCATCTTCTGATGAGGAATCCGCAGATGGTCCATTCTTCGTGAGGAAGAAGAAGGCTGCTAGCAGGAAGGGGAAGGCGAAGGTTGCCTCCACTGCCGATCCGGTGCATCGGTCTGACTCAGAGACCGAAAGCGAGGAGGTGGCGGGGAACCCTAGTGGTGTTGAGACCACTGCTCCGGAGGTTGAGACGGCTGTCACCTCCGGGCAGCCCAGTACAGCGACGGTGACCGGCGTAAAGAGGCTGGTTCCATCGGGTTCGTCCCCGCCTGTTCGTACCTTCAAGCTCAAGAGGACTCGTAAGTACAAACTTCCTTTAATTTTAACTTCATATCTTTCCGCCATTATGCTTATATATCTTGTCTTCGTGTAGGCGTGGATGCTACCGCATTCCAGGGTGGAGCGGGGAGGAGCACCTCCGGACCCATGATGGTAGGTTTGGTCAACCTACCTGAGGCGATGACCCAGGCGGCTGCGCCTGCTTCAGCTGGTTCAGTTTGCTCACTCGGTTGAGGCAACTGCTCCAACTGTGACAACGTCTCCGCCGGTTGTCAGTGCCATATTCACTGATTCTTTCACTGAGCCGGCGGTGAGTTTTTCTGTGGTCTCTTCCGCAGCAACGACCGCGGTTGTGAGTTCACCTCCGGTGAGTTCACCTCCGTTGGTCTCTACCACGGCGGCCTCCGCCATGCCTCCTCCGGCGCCGACGACTACGGCCGGTCCTTCAGGTATGTCCGGGGTTGCGGCGTCTAGCCAATCTCTGCCTCATTCCCATCTGCCTGACCTCTTGGATGGATATCCGTTAGGTTCGGGTGATGGGTTTGGCGGCTACAGGCCTGTCGTCGACCCTACAGGTGCGTAGGGTTATTTTGGCCTTTTTATATATATTTTTGTTTTTTATCATCTTTTCCTAACTGCATTTTGTTTTTGCAGTGTCGGTTTCGAATGAGGTGTTTGTTCCGCGGTGGAACATCCGCCGGGGAACCACCCTTCGGACGGCTGTGGATTGCGTCGAGTGGGCGCGCCACACCGCCCCAAGTGGGGCGCTGGGGGAAGCAATGTCAAGCTACCAGGAGGGTAGGCTGACAAATGAGCTCCGGATTCTCCTAGCTCGGATGCAGCCGCGCGTCGAGCTGCTTTGTCGTGAAAACGGCAAGTTAAAGGCAGCTCGTATCCAAGAAGTAGCTCAGGCGCGGGCTGTCCGAGAGGAGAACAGGAGGCTCTCCGCTGTTGCTGCGGAGAAGGAGAAGGCCTTCAAGGCCCTCGAGGTTGAAGTTCAGGCCCGTCTCGAGGCCCGTTCCAAGGCTGCCCAAGCTGTTAACGAACAGCTTCGGCTGGCTAAGGAAACTGCACGGAACGCAACTGAGAGGGCCACCAAGGCTGAAGCTGTTGCTGAGCCTCTACGCCTCGAGAATGAGGAACTTAAAGCCAAACTAGAGAGACTCCAACAGGCTCATGATGCCTTGGCCATGGAAGACGCCAAGAAGCTCCAAGAGATCTTGGACCCGAGGGGCATGCTTGACCATACTGAGCGTAAGCTAAAGGGCGTCGAAGAGGCTGTGGCTAAAGAAGTGTTGCTTGCCAACCTTAACAAAAGTGAAGCCGAACGCGCCCGTAACCAAGCTCAAGCTGCCCTCCAGGAGGCTCTGGTTACCAAGGAATGACTTCTACGAGAAGCGTTGTCGCAGGTAGGCTTAGCTTCATAACGTCTTTAAGCTTTTCTTTGTACTAAGAAAAGGTTTTGATACTAGTATTTTTTCCTGTAGGTTGTGCATCGGGTCTTCACGGACACATCATATGACGATGCCATGAGCGCAACCCTCAACGCTTCTCATGAGGATGGGGAAAAGGCTGGCTTTCTGCTTGGTCTAGGGTTCGTTGAGAAGGGCATCCCGCCTTCCAACTTCCCTTTATATGATGTGGATACTGAAGCTGCTTATGACCAAGCAGTGAACCAATATGCCGCCTTCCCGCATCCAGTGGTGGAGAAGGTGAACGAAGTTGCTGCTGCTGATGATGGGTTAACCATTCTCAAGACCTTCCTTGAACCGCCACAGCCAACTGATGGTGCGGGTACAAGTGGGTTTGGAGGGAGTGGTCCTGAAGCTTGAACCTTTAGATCCCTTCCCACTGTTAGGATAGGTTTATGTTTTTGTATAGATTTACACTCTTGTAGGCGGGTAGATACCCGGCCATTCTTGTAACACTTGAATTTTTATGGAATGTAAATCTTTTGTGCGGGTAGGACCGTCACTCTTGCTTTATAAACGTTATACGACATGCTCATGCATATTATAGTTTAATTTGGCACTTGTTTTGCCGCATAAACAATATATGATTCGCTTGTGCATATTTTAGTTTAACTTAGCAATTTCTTAAGTACTTTGGATAAGTTAACCTATCAACGTGGCAGATAATAGGTTAAAGTTTTGCTTCCTCTTTCGTGATTGTGCGGGTAAGACCGTCACTTGCACTTAGTAGGATGGCTAAACTTTACCTATATCTGACCTGCGTGGAGGTTTTCCTCATTTTTTCCTTGAAGATATTTTCTAAGTGTTCTGAATAAGTTAACCGTTCGATGCGCGGTTGTCAATAGGTTAAAGTTCCGTTTCCTCTATCATGATTGTGCGGGTAAGACCGTCACTTGCATTTAGTAGGATGACCAAACTTTACCTATGACTGACATGCGTGAAGGTTTTCCTCATCTTTTCCTTAGAAATTGTTGCCGTTTTTTGTGTTTATGCGGGTTTTGCCGCCTTCCACACGCAACGACTTCTCTTCACACTTATTTATGCGGTGAAAACCGGCATCAGTGTTTGAATAATTAACCGTTCGACGCGCGGTTGTCAATAGGTTAGTTCGGTTTCCTCTATCATGATTTGTGCGAGTAGGACCAGCACTTTCATTTAGTCGGATGACCCAACTTTACCTATGACTGACCTGCGTGAAGGTTTGCCGTTTTTTGTGTTTATGCGGGTTTTGCCGCCTTTCACACGCAACGACTTGTTTTCCCACTTATGTATGCGGTGAAGACCGGCATATCAGTGTGGAAAGTTCATTAAGTATAAATGTAAGACCATCAGCGTCAATGTGATAAGGAGAATCATTTCCATTAGAAGTGGCTCTGGGCCTTTCCTTTTACAAGTTTGGAATTGATCTACATGCAGACTGTGTAATTGAGCTCCATTCCATGTTCTTGGGAGTGTCATCGAGCCTTTCGAGCCGATATGCACTTGGTTCGGAATCTCGTTGTTTACACAGTATGTAGTCTCTGACATTGAAGCTGCAGTTTTATTCGTGTTTTCCCCAACTGGGGTTCTACACGCATTAGCCTGCTCTGCGTTCATTACGCCACGAGGTGCGTGAGCGTCCCATCTCTGACAAATGCTTCGATGATGTCCTTCAAGTCTACGCATTCCTCGGTGTTGTGGCCTCTTGTCCTGTGGAAGTCACAGAATTTGCTCTGATCAGCGTTGTGACGCTCTCGGATTATTGGAGCCTTTGGCCATGGGAGCCTCTCGGTGTCGAATATCTCGGTGACGCTTTTGGTGAGTGGCGTCCATCTGGAGTTCCGGTTCGACGACTGCATGTTATCCTTTCCGCCTAACCGAGGGTGCGAGCCGGATGAGGTGTCAAAGTTTACCCTTGACTGCCAAATGCCTAGCTTCCTCTTTTTGTTTAATCGGAGGTAAGGACATTGTTTTCTCTTGTTTTCTGGGTGTAGAGGTTTGTGCTCTGGGGAAGATCTCTACCCAGTTGCTTTTCCGTTTCCGCGAAGCGTTTAGCTGCTGTCATGATGGCATCCCATGTGGATGGCATGCCATCTTTACCCGTTAAGGTGCGGATGAGCTCTGGGTCTTTCGCGCCCTGGATGAAAGCAGCGCGAACAAGATCTTCGCTAATACTACCCAGACTTAGCTTCTTTGAGTTGAAGCGAGTGATGAAGTCTAGCAAAGATTCATCTTCCTCTCGAATGCAATTGAGGATTGTCCATTGCTCTTCGGTATACTTTCTTTGTTGGCTGAAGTGTTGGCTAAACTTCTGTTGGAAGTCTGCCCAATCATAGATGTGGTGGACCGGTAGACGGTCAAACCACGCTCTAGCTGCTCCAACCAACGTCATCTGGAACATATAACACCACGTGGGTTCCGTCCAGTTGCTGACGGTTGCCCCCGCTATGAATCTGTTCAAATGATCGTCTGGGTCGGATATACCATCATAGGTGCCGATGTTGGACATCTGTTTGGCACTTCTTGGGGCGATTGCTTCCGCAATGTCCCTTGCAAACTTGGAGGTTCCCGCATTTGCAGCGGTTGGTCTGAAGGTTTTAGAGAAGTCACGTGGGTTTCCACCCGCGTTTTTTGGTTTGAAGGTTTCTCCAAAATTCCTTCTTGGTTGGAAGTCCGTTTCCTTACGCTTCCCTTTCGCCTTATGGCGAGGGTTTACGTCGGTGTCGGATTCCTCCGAATCATCGTCCAAGTACTCGCACTCATTACTCATGTTGAGCTGTTGTCGAGTGCTTCCGAATTCGTCAGCCTGTTGGAGTGAACGTAAGCGTTCATCCAACTCAGCTTGGAATTCCCTTTGACGTTTTTCCGCCCACGCTTTAACTTGTTCGAGTGTTTGGCGGGGGAGCCTCGTCTGTTGTCTCTCCAATTGGGTATTGGTGAATCCCAGTAAAGGATTGTTTACTGCACTTGCCCCGGCTTGGGTAACCGGGGTAGTGTTCGTAAAATGTGTGTATTCACCGGTGTTCCCCCCAGTAGCTGGGGTTGTGGTTACCGGGGTTTCTTGGTTACTCCCTGGCCTGGGGACCGGAGTAACGTTAACCATCTTTTCGGAGGTTTTGAAAAAACTGAGAATTAGTTCTAGCTTTTATGCACGGATGGCGCCAATGAAGAAACACTAATTGACCCCGGGCAGATTACGGATAATCTGGGGGTTAAATAGATGTTTCCCACGAGGGGTTATGTCCGGCAAAGATGGTTCTTCTGGTGACCTGCAAAACAGACACCGTGAGCTCGTCACTGAGAAGGGGGGGTACCTCCTTGTGACCACCCTCCGGCGTGAGAATCAGACTAGATTGCTCTTGAATATAAGTGTATATTAAGAGATTGCTAGAAAAGATAAGATGAGATAAGGTAATGTAATGTGTCCATACCATTCCAAGGTGTTGGAGTGTTTATAGCCGAAGGTAGGTTTCCAAGCAGGTACAGCCGGCTGAATAATATTCCTGTTCTGCCAACTGTGGGCTACGCACGTGCCATGCTGGTGGTTGGTGGGTAGGCAGCGGCTGATAGTGACCAGGCCGGCTGTGTACTATTCCTGTTCCACCAACTGCAGGCTATGCACGTCCTCCGACAGGTTGGTGAGTAGGCAGCGGCTGATAGTGACATACAGTACAAGAGCGTGCTGCTCGTCATACTGTTGTCAGTGAGCTGTCGTATCTTTGGTCAGATCTTTTGTCCATACCTCGTCAGGTACAGTACAAAAGATCCTCCAGTATCGTACGGACTGGCTCATTTGTGCGGGAGTGTTCCCGGCTTGCTCACTCCTTCTTCAGGTGACATTACTGAATTATTTAAGAGTTAAGTGCCTTGTGCGTGTAGCCTTGCTGCGCAGGTAGCCTTCCCTGATGGCTTGTATCCGCAGCTGCGGGAACAGGCGGGGTACTTCACCATTGGGAGGCTTTTCCTGCTGGAACAGCTTGCGTACTGCGCGTAAGGACGTCACGTCTCTGAGCATGGTGGGTCCTGCGGATCCAGTTGGTTTCTGCGCAGACGTCCCTCTTCAAGGTGAGTCTTGCGAGTTTAGCCTTTGCGCAGACGTCCCTGTTGAAGGTGAGTCTTGCGGGTTCAACTGCGCAGACGTCCCTCTTTGAGGTGAGTCTTGCGGGTCCAACTGGGCTCTGCTGGGACCTACCTCTTCAACTTTATAAGTAACCAAACAACAATGGCTCATGTAGGCCTGTAAACGAACCGAACGAGGGCATGCTTGTGTTCGTTCATTTAACTTTAAACGAACACAAACACAAACACGTACACTTAATCGAACACATATATTGTGTTTGTGTTCGTTTATTTAAAAAATGAAAATGTTCATATTCGTTTGTTTAAATTCTAAACGATTAGTTCACATACATAAATGAACATAACTGAACAAAGATAAGCATACATAAATGAACATATATGAACACAAACAAACATAACCGAACATAAATGAACAAAGATAAAACCATTTAAGTAGATGCTCTTCAAGATAATATTTAAGTACTTTCTGTTAATATGTAAACGAACATAAATAAATGGACTTAAATGAAGATAAATAAACGAGCTTCCCACCCAATGTTCGGTTCGTTTACATGCCTAGGCTCATGCATTAGAGTAGTGTTGCACATTAAGAAGACACGTGTATACATGTTTATATACTTACACTTTATCGCCTTCTATTATGTCTGCGAGTTCCTGAGGGAAGGTGGTGGAGGATGATGCTTGATTCATGTTTCCTAAAAACATTGATTTTAGGAAATGATGTTATGTAATATATCGTATCTAAACCGAGGTTATGGATTAAAGATACTGAAAATGTAGTTACCAAAGTTATATAGTTGAGATGAAAACAATGGTAGGACACTGTAACTCATTCCCAGCTTATGATTAAAAAGAATAAAAATTGTACCAAGAAATATGAATGATGATTTGGATGGGAATTAGGGAGTTGAATGGTTATTTAAGCATGTATCATGGGCGTCTGGCCAGGTGAATACATTAGTTTAACATAAGGTTGACTTGTTTAATTTAGTTGTGTTTAATAAATTAACCATGACAACCGTCCTTGGGTTTATTTTACTCTAATTAGTTTATTAGTTTTTGTAATAGGGGGTTATATGGGTATAGGAGACAAGTTAGGGTAGTGTTATTTGGTGGTAGGTATTTTGTTTTATGAAGTGGTTGGTTTTTACTTCTTACCTATGCATTTGTTAACAATTTTGATCGTCTCTAATTGGTGGTTTTTAAGAGGGGCGGACACATATATGAAATAGAGAGGGGGGGGGGGGGGAGAGAGAAGAGGGCCATCGACTATGGGGAGGAGTGAGAACGCGGTGATCGGTAAGACAACTGGAGGGTAGCACGAGCGTGAAAGAGATAGCAGGTCGGGGTTCGTGAGTCTCTATAAGATGCTCGCAAAAATAATGATCCATAATTATTGTAACGACTATCAAGTACTCAATCCGAAGCGAACTTTTATGTTTTGTTACCGTATGTAATAGATTTTTTTTGTTGTATATGAAAACTGCTTTTTATACCACCATTTGATGATTTTAAAAGACGTTCGAGCTATCGAATTAAATCATGACTTTTACAAATATTAGTATTACTTGTCAAAGATTTTACAAATACATGTTATGAGAAAAGTTAACGTGCAAGTGAAATTAACGTGTTAATTGTAATAATCAAGTAGAATAATTATGTAATCACATAATAGAGTAATTAATTACTCTATGATGTAATTACATAATTACTATACTTGTATATATAAATACTCTATTTGATTATCACAATTAGCACGTTAATTTTTATTTGTATTTGATACAAACCCTACATGTTATTATATGTGTTTAAAACACCATGCTTTTCATGTTTTCTATGACATGTCAACGCGAATCATAAAAGGCGACCACCACAAAGACAAATCGACAACTACCACCTAGAGTCCGTGAAAACCCGGCAACCACGAACGGCGACCAACGCAGGCGGCGGAAGTGATTATAGAGAGTTAAACATCAGGTGAAGCTTGGCGAATAGAGAGAGCCAGAGTCACCAAGACCATAGATTGAGAGAGAGACGGTGAAAATCCATGACGTGTCAAAAAGAGAATCACTAATTTGATGAATAGTAATTTTGTGTGACTGACACAATTTTAGTTTTTAACATATATATAATTTTTAAACACATACGAAACCAAATAAAAAGGCTGTCCAACCATCGTCATAAAACTATTAAGTAAAACTATCTCCAAGGTCAAAACTACAACTAAGAAGGGATCATGTTAGGTTTTGAGTTTACAAAATAAGCATACGAATATCTAAAATATCTTGATTCCGTCACTAATAAAATGTTTATTAGTTCTTTGCCATACTTTACAAATGTGGTGGTAAGTTTCAATCGTGAATATAAGATTCTAGAAGTAACATTACTAAATTTGAGAAATGTTAAAATGATCTATTTGATGCCTAACCGGCGAAAAGGCTTTATTTGTCTATTTTGCATGGTCTTTTGTAGCTTGTCACTACCCAAAGTATAGATGTGTTTGACCTCTTTGATTATTATATTTGACCCCGGTGTTTAGATTCCTTTTGAATTTGTGTTATCTTCTTAATAAACGAATATAACCATTTTTAATTTGGATAATCCAAAATAGCATATTGTATTTCACTTAAAATTATACTGTATTTTATATAATAAACTCCAGGACAATAAATGCATAGTGCATGTATTTTAATTAGTAAGATTTTTCTTGTGGTTTTTGATTGTCCAAATAAAAGAAGTAAACTTTTTTTTAATAATCGAAAGTTAACTTTTATAAACACCATCTCAAAAGTGGCAAAACAAAACAACCTGGTTAGCATAATACACAAAGTTTAGTTTACATCAATCTAATCATGAAACCGATTTTTTTGTTTCTTATTTTTTTAAATCTATTGAGCCAAAGAAAGTCAAGGGCCTTGATGTCTTCCGAAATCTTCCTAGGATTAGTTTTCCTAAAAGCCCCCTCGGTTTATACAACAAACACTATAGCGACGACTTATGTTGTTGGCACTTGGCATAGACCACCCATATTTACGATTAGTCGTTGCCGTGACAACTTTTTTTGTACGTCTATAGAAACAACTAATCGTTGACATAAAGGGTTGGAGATGACATGCCGTCTCTATAGATATTACAATTCTCATCTTATCATACAAGATTTCTTGTAGTGACAAGTTATCATGACTACACCATAAATAATCTAGTAATCTTCCTTCGGAACCAAATTGTGAATATTGGATTTACCTTGCACCAACTGCTAACACCTTATTACCACATAGAGGACACAAAACATAATCCAATGGATATTCGTAACACTTAGCATTGCGTTTGAAAACAACTTATTTGCTTATTGGCTTTTCAAAAAGCCATTTTGAAAAGTTATGATTTTGGGCTTTTAGAAAACTGTTTTTTAATCATTTCAAAAAGCTAAAATAAAAAGGATATTTGTAATGGCCAAACACGTTTTAACTTATTGGCTTTTTGAAAAAGCCAATAAGGTGTTTTCAAACTCAATCCAAACATGCTCTTATGGATGTTAAGTTAGGTATGCGATTCATCTTCGCACTCCAACCAAAAGTATTACATTGGCTTGAAACCCACTTACACCAACTAAAAATAAACGTATCCCTTTAGTTTTTCCCATTGATAATTTCTTATAAGACACCGTAAAGAAATGCCATTTATCAAACTAGACATTTCTTCCTAGTTATAAATTTTCTAACAAGTTTATAAAAATACCAAACAAACACGTGGAATCAAGAAACCTGTTTAGATCCTAATTATGTATGGTACAAGAGAAGTCCTATGAAAAAGTCAAAGCATAGTCGATGTCATGATAAGTGCTACTTATATTATATAATTCATGTAATTTAATAATTAGAAAGAAATTAAATAAGGGGTCAACTGGATGACCATATTATGAAGGATTGGTTCATGTCTCATGCATGCAGGCCAGAAGTGAGTGGTTCTACCTACATTTTAATTTTATAGTTGGATTTTTGAAAGTTTATTTTTGTTGCTATTGTTTTTAATGAGTAAACAATACCGTATTTATTTCGTGTCAATTCTTATTTGTTTAAGGCACTTTAATAATATAATATTACTAAAGAGTTAATAACTTGCAATTAAAAAATGCATCATTAGTTCATTACAAAGATTACACTCTTAACATGTATGTAACGAAATCTGTTAATTAAGAGGTGTTTGATTATAAACTCACCATACACGTCTTAATTTATAGAATTTTAAAGTACTTCTGTAATCATAACGAAATAAATGTAACGTAATATATCTTATGAAACTAAAAGATAACATACTTTGTTATATTTGTATGAGAAAGTTCATTAAATCAATATTGGTATACTAAGTTCTCTAAGGTTATTTAAGTTATAAGTCTAAATAAACATATTTAAAATATCGATTTGCTACAACTTAATGAACTTTCTCATACAAATATTGATTTAAATATTTCTCATACAAATACTAAGTTCTGTTAATGAACTTTCTCTAAGGTATCCAAATTTGAACACGACAATGATAAACTTTATCTAAATCTATAAAAAGAGATTGATGATATAGATTTCCATGTTAGCAAAAGAATCCACGTCGATGTTCACACAATCAAAAACTCACCTACATAGCATCAACGCAGTAAACATGTTAGTAACCGATGTTTAATTGTTTATGTAGATTTCTCTCTCACACACACAAATTAGACAAGCTAAAAGAGCCTTTAAGAATTGGCATTCATAGTCTCATTGTTTAACAAAGTATTTATATTTATAGTGCCGATAAATTTTCTAGGTAGCGAGTTCTCATAATTGAAGAAAGTAATACTTGAAATACTTTAATTTACTAAAAGCATGTTGAAAGACTTATCAATACAAACAATCTTTATAATGCTATGTGTTATAAGAATTTTGTATTAAACTATATGTCATCTTAAAGGTAGCAGTGTCAGTTGTATTGGGTTGATAAATTAAAATATGTAACCTGGCCTATTTTATTATTTGTGTCAAAGATTGCAATCATAATCCGCATACACTATAAATTTTCGTCAACCCAAACCCGACCCATTTAACCCATTTGTAAAAAAAAAGTAAAAATAAAAACGAGAAGGTATAAATTACGCCGTGTTCCCGAGATCATTAACGAAAGAAAGGAAAGGAAAAGAATTATTCCCGAGATCATTCACTAACTTTTTTTCCATCCATTTCCTTTCAAATTGGAAGGAAACAAAACCTTCCATTTTACCCTTATTTATCCTTCAAATTCCTACCATTTCTTTCCTTTAATTAAATTCGGGAACACACATTTTTCTATTTCATTCCCTTTCCATCATTAAATGAAACTCGTGAACACAACCAATCTTTTATTTCCTATATTTTTCTTTCCTTTCTTTCCAAATGATACTCAGGAATACAACGTTGAAGTAAGTACAATAAACGAGTAATATGAATATTTTCTTTGAAAGGTATTACAAATCTTAAAAATGAATTGGAAATTACAAATTTATGTTCAGAAAAATGGGAAATGGAAAACTTAAAAAAAAAGATTCAAATATAAAAGGTTTTTTTAATAGTTAAACGAGTCAACTCAATTTTATATGGTTTAGCTCAAACCCAACACGCTTTTTAAAACGGTTCATGTTAGTCGACCAAAAACCTGAAATTTTTGTGTCAGGTTTGGGTCGTGCCAACACTTACTATAGGTGCACAAATCAGGTATTAGAAAAACCCGAGTTCGGGTATAGAACCGGGTTCGGATATAATTGGGTATTGGAAAATAGGGTATTTGCAATACCCGGGTCGGGTTCTGGTCCGGATCTGATATTGCCTCTAAAAACCATACCCTATGTATCGGGTTTAGGTCGGGTATAGAACCATACCCTATTTTCGGGTATTGAAAAAACCATATTTTCGGGTTTTTTCCGGGTATAGATTGGAATATTTTAGGGGTTGCACTTTTTAAGGGTATTTTTCGGGTAATTTCGGGTATTGATCGTGTATTTGGAAAACCCGGTTTCGGGTATTGGAAAAACCCGGTTCCAGGTATGGAACCGGTTCGGGCTTTCGGGTATTACCGGGTACAAATCGGATTGGGTTCGGGTATGAGTTTTGGTATTAAAATGCATACCGTATCTATACCCTACGGGTAGGGTCGGGTTTGTGTTCGGGTATTAAAAACCCGATTCTGGTTTTTTTTCAGGTTCGGGTTTTTTTATGCCCCTCTAACAGTTACTACTCATAAAATTACGTTTGAAAAAAAAAGATGTTATTGTTAAAAATGGATTAAGGTAGAGGTGCACAAATCGGGTTTTCTAAATACCCGGGTTCGGGTATAGAACCAGGTTCGGGTATGACCGGGTACGGGTATTGGTAATAATCGGGTAGGGTTCGGGTCGGGCATTGTCTCTAAAAATCATACCCTATGCATCGGGTTCGGGTCAGGTATAGAACCGAGTATTCTAAAACCGGGTATTTAAATACCCTATTATCGGGTATTGAAAAAACTCTATTTACGGGTTTTTTCGGGTTTTTTTCCGGTATTTTTTATATAGATTGGATTTTTTAAAAGTTTACACTGTTTAGGGGTATTATTCGGGTATTTTTAAGGTATTTTTCGGGTATACATCGGGTATTTGAAATACCCGGTTTCGGGTATTGGAAAACCTCGGTTCCGGGTTTGGGTATTACCGGGTACAAATCGGGTTTTCGGGTATTACCGGGTACATATCGGGTCCGGTTCGGGTTAGGGTTTTAGTGCCAAAATGCATACCCTATCCGTACCCTACGGGTAGGGTCGGGTTCGGGTTCGGGTATTAAAAACCCGGGTATTAGAAAACCGGTTCCGGGTATTTATCTCGGGTCCGGTTCCGGGTTTGTTTTTTTGTTTCACCTCTAGATTAAGGTTCTAATTAACCCCATATTGGGCCGGCCCAATAAAAACTATGTATGTATGTATGTATTCCCTCCGTACTACACGTTCACCCTTCAATTGTGTTTGTGACTGCCGCACCCCGCACCGACCACCGTTAAATCCAGTTGAGTTTCAGCTTCTCTATCTAACGATTGCACGAATTTGTTATGTAATTAGGTCAAATTGGCAATTGAAATGATGCGATTAGGCGTTTTTTAGTTTCGTTATACTGTTTTTTTTCCATTCATATTTTATTTTTTACTTAGGGTTATTGCTCATAACTAACTATTCAGTGTCTTTTTAATTTGTTATTATGCTGCAATTGTTTTTTTAATATTGTTAAATATGATTATATGTACATGACATATGTCTTTTAGCTTCTATGATTGCCTACAATTCAACATATTGCATAAAGTATCTTTCTTAATCGTACTTAATTTTCTCTTAAGAGTTCCATAAGAAAACATACTTGAATATTGTACGATACACAAGCTTAGTGGCGGACCTAGGACATTTTCGGTCGAAGGTTTTTTGGATCGATACTTAGTTAACTATGGATATATCAAATTGTTTGGGTCCACTTTGGTAGTTCGGGTCAGGTCAAATCGGTATTTAAATCCATAGTGTTTGTCGTTCCGGTTTGGTCACATTGGGTTGGGTCATATAAGAAAAAGATTATCGAACAAAATATCATATAATCAAAAAAGGTATGCGAAGCGTAATTAAAAATGCATATTTAAAATACAATATATGTAAAGTTGTTTTCTATGGGTTTTCATATTTTGCCATCTAGCTATAACATCAAATACAATATATGTAAAGTTGTTTTCTATGGGTTTTCATATTTTGCCATCTAGCTATAACATCAAATACAATATATGTAAAGTTGTTTTCTATGGGTTTTCATATTTTGCCATCTAGCTATAACATCATCTCGGCCCTTGCACAGGCTAGGGTGCAGTTAAGCTACACTACACACAGCATATACTGATAATACATATATTGTTGAGAACTCCATCTCTTGACGTCAATTGGTAAATTAACCATTAAGTCAATGCGATCCTTTTTAGGGTATTTACAATCTGTGAGCACACTGTGTAAAGACTAACTGCAAAAGAAGAGGAGTAATGAAGCTTGATGTGAATGTTTTGCGGTACCTCTCAAAAGATGACTTCAGGGTTCTGACTGCAGTCGAGATGGGAATGCGCAATGTAAGTTTTTTTTAAGGGTGTGTTATCAGTCATCACAATATCACATTAAATTTATTAATTATGTTGCCAGTTTATCATATAAAAAACATGTCTTGCTATCTTTCCAGCATGAAATTGTACCTGCTGAGCTCATTGTACGCATTGCTTCACTCAGGTTCACCTCTACCACTACATTTATATAGATATTACTTCCTAAATATATATCTTATGCTTCATACTTCCGAACACACACACTCTTTTTGTTTACTATAGTTTGAGTTTTCTTTAGTAATTATTTATAGTTTTTTTATATGCAAAAGTCAAAATAGTTCCTAGTTTTGTGGCTGTATATAGGCATGGAGGGACTTATAAGGTGTTAAAGAATTTGCTCAAGCACAAGTTGTTGCATCATGACTCTTCTAAGTGTGAGTAATTTGCCAGCTCAACTTCTCTAATATAGGAGTATAGGACACCAATGTAAGGCTTGTTTTTTAACTTATTATTATTATTATTATTCTTGTTTTCTTTGGTGTAGATGACGGGTTTCGACTCACATACCTTGGATATGATTTTCTTGCTATTAAGACTATGGTTAACCGAGGTGTATTTTCATCAGTGGGGCGTCAAATTGGTGTGGGGAAAGAATCTGGTAATACTTTTATATGACTTGATACTTCCTTGGATATGATTTTCTTATTATTAAGACTATGGCTAACCTGGCCTGTGTTTTGAAGATATTTTTGAGATTGCTAACGAAGATGGTACAATTATGGCTATGAAACTACATAGATTGGGCAGAACCTCTTTTAGAGCTGTCAAGTCTAAACGTGACTACTTAAGGCACCGAAGTAGCTTCAGTTGGCTGTATCTATCTCGCCTTGCTGCTCTCAAAGAATTTGCTTTCATGAAGGTTTTTTTGCAAATCCATAATCTTCATTTTTTAAGTACATTTGTTTATATAGAACCCTGTTTAGTTCTTGGTTATTGATTTGAAAAATAATTTATTGTTGAGTAGGCTTTGCAAGAACATGGTTTTCCTGTTCCAAATGCTGTGGACTGCAATCGCCATTGTGTAATTATGTCACTTGTACAAGGCTATCCATTGTAAGTATGCTGTTACAAATGCAAGAGACGTTGGTTTAAGTAACGACATTCAGCTTTGAATAACATATTGATGCAGTGTGCAGGTGAAGCAGTTGCAAAATCCTGATACCGTCTTTGAGAAGATTATAGGAATTGTTGTCCGTCTTGCAGAGCATGGGCTTATTCACTGTGACTTCAACGAGTTTAACATAATGGTATGCTTTTCGAATCATTTTAACACCCTGTTTAATGCTTTTTTTTTTACTATATAACCCGCTTCTGATTTTATTGTATTTATTTTTGTTGCAGATAGATGATGATGAAAACATTACGATCATAGATTTTCCTCAAATGGTATCTGTATCTCATCGAAATGCAGAAATGTATGATTAAATTTTATCATATTTTTCTCGACTGTTTTCATTTTTTTTTATTTGAAGTAACTTTGATTTGATTTAAAACATGATTATAGGTACTTTGATCGTGACGTTGCATGCATCATCAAGTTTTTCAGCAAGAGGTTTAACAATTTCCAACTTTTATGATACACTTTTCTGTTATGCGACTGGTTCCAAAATCATTTGTTAATATATTGTGTCCAGGTTTAATCTCTCCTTTGATGCAAATGCTGATGATTCAGATTCAGATACAGAATCTGATTCTGTAAAGCCTCGGTTTTCTTCAATACAGAAAGCATCTGGTTTCCTTGACAAGGAACTTTCTGCAAGCGGTTTTAGCAGGAAAGAACAAGCTGATATCGAAAAAGTATGAAGCATGTTTACACTATTATAGACTTGTGTTTATAGTTTTTTATTGTTTGTCTAAAGGGTTGCATATTTGGTAAATTGTAGTTCACTGAGAAGATAGATGGTTCTGATGATGAAGAAATAGAAGACGATGAAGAAACAGAAGACGATGAAGAGATAGAAGACAATGAGGATCACGATTCTTCTAAATTAAACGCATCAGATATTCAAAAATTCGATTCTTTATGCTCATTGACCAAGGTACGACTTAAATTTTGAAATAATAACATACAAATAGGTCAATAATCATGTGAGGAGGTTTTCGAAAGCCTTGTATGCGTATATTTATTTACTAGTCTTCGTGTAATGCAATTTTGAATCGTTTTGCTATATGTTTATCACTTTATGTAGGATGATGATGATGAACAACCTGGCAATAGTGGTGATGTAGTAGAGGTTCAACAAAACTCTGAAGGGAAGAATGAAGATGCAAGTGATGAGGTATTTGTTTCCGTTCATGTTTGGGGGTTTCGGTTTTGGTGATAGGAATGAGACCGGAACAGATCTTCTAGAGTTTGCGGTGGCACATGACCTAGGTATTATAAATTCTTATTTTAGGAAACAAGATTCTCATTTAATCACTTTTAGCAGTGGCGGACGCGACACGCAAATTGACTACCTTTTGATGAGGCAAGGAGACCGACGTTGGTGGAAGGACTGCAAAGTCATACCTGGGGAGGTAGTTGTGACTCAACATCGACTACTAGTGACAGATATAGCCTTCAGAAATAAACTGACTGTTCGAGAGAAGAAAGGTACACCGAGAATTCGATGGGGAAATTTGAAGGACGAAAATCTCCTACTGTTTAAGGATAAACTCATACTGCATACGCGGGCTCGACTAAATGGGGACTCAACTCATATATGGGAAGCTATGGAGACAAAGATCATCCAAGTAGCAAAGGAGACTCTCGGGGTCACAACAGGAAAGACAAGTGGGCATAAGGAGTCTTGGTGGTGGAATGACGCAGTGCAAGACAAGATAAGGGACAAACAAGGATGTTTTAGGGAGCTAATGAGGTGCACGAATGAGGAGGAGCGAGTGGAATTGAGGGACAACTACAAAACGGCCAAGATAGAGGCGAAGAAGGCAGTGGCGGAAGCAAAGAAGGCGGCCTTTAAACGGATGTATGAAAGTCTACAAACAAAAGAGGGGGAACAAGTTATGTTTAAGATTGCCAAAGCCAGGGAGCGTAGAAGGCAAGATCTAGGACCGGTGAAGTTCATAAAGGATACAGATGGGCATGTACTGGTCAAGGAGCAGGACATCAAGCTAAGATGGCAAACCTACTTCCACAATCTTTTTAACAATGGGAGAGCTTACCAAGAAGAACATGACAACACAAACTTTCAACGACAACAATCGAATAACTGCTACTGCCGACGGATCACACGAGAAGAGGTGAAGGATGCACTGAGGA
Organism: Bidens hawaiensis; assembly: GCF_021521415.1. Lineage (NCBI taxonomy): Eukaryota > Viridiplantae > Streptophyta > Magnoliopsida > Asterales > Asteraceae > Bidens > Bidens hawaiensis. Next base: position 44,301 of record NW_027492976.1, on the reverse strand, counting down.
GGATGGGAAGGTCTAAGGCGGTTGGCCCAGACAACATACCCATCGAGGTGTGGAAGTGTCTGGGGGAGGAAGGAGTCATGTGGTTAACTACTCTGTTCAATAGTATTCTCAAATCAGGTAAGATGCCAGACCAGTGGAGGAGCAGCGTTGTAGTTCCTATCTATAAGAACAAAGGAGACTCCCAATGTTGTGGTAACTACCGAGGAATCAAACTACTAAGTCATACTATGAAGCTATGGGAAAGAGTGATTGAGGTTAGACTTAGACGAGAAACTCAGGTTACGGTCAACCAATTTGGCTTCATGCCGGGGCGTTCCACCACAGAGGCAATACACCTTATAAGAAGATTAATGGAAAAGTATAGGGAGAAGAAGCGTGATCTACATATGGTGTTTATTGACCTAGAAAAGGCCTACGACAGTGTGCCACGACAGGTGCTCTGGGAGTGCTTGGAGGGTAGAAGAGTGCCCAGGAAATACATAGAGATAATTATGGATATGTATACCAGGAGTGAAACAAGTGTCCGTGCGCCAGTGGGGGATACTGATTTCTTTCCTGTAGAGGTAGGTCTTCACCAGGGGTCAGCGTTGAGCCCGTTTCTCTTTGCAGTAGTCTTGGATGAGCTGTCAAAGTCGATTCAGAGGACTCTCCCGTGGTGCATGATGTTCGCAGACGATATTGTGTTACTTGCTGAGAAAAAACAAGATCTAAACATGAGGCTTGAGGAGTGGCGAACAACCTTAGAGACAAAAGGTTTAAAGATTAGCCGATCTAAGACGGAGTACCTCCACTGTGATTTTGGTGGGATAAACGACAATGAAGACGCACAGATCACAATTGAAGGGCAGGTGCTCCCGCAGGTAACGAAGTTCAAGTATTTAGGATCTTTTGTACAGAGCGATGGGGAATTAGACAGTGATGTGACCCACCGAGTTCAGGTAGGATGGTGTAGATGGAAAGCAGCCACAGGTATATTGTGCGACAAGAGTTTCCCGACTAAACTGAAGGGAAAATTCTATAGGGTGGCAGTTAGACCTGCAATGCTATATGGAACAGATTGTTGGGCCATCAAGAAGGCACAAGTGCGGAAGATGGAGGTAGCAGAAATGAGAATGCTACGTTGGATGTGTGGGCACACAAGGCTAGACCGAATAAGAAACGTTGTGTTTCGCGAGAGATTAGGGGTGGCGAACATAGCAGACAAGATAAGAGAGTGGAGATTGAGATGGTTTGGACATGTAAAGAGAAGACTGACGACGAATCCTGTTAGATCCGTAGACAACATTACTATAGAGGGGAGGAGGGGTAGAGGACGACCGAAATTGACTTGGGATGAGAGGATTAGGCATGATTTGATAGACCTAAACCTCTCCGAGGACATGGTTGAGGATAGGAATTCGTGGAGAAGTAGAATTAAAGTTAAGGATTTTTAGAGAGAATTGAATACCTTAGGGCTTAGACTTAACTTATTTAGGTCACATACCATAATGGTATTTCCCTTACATATATTTTGTTATTATTATAATTATTATTAGCTTTTATATAGCTGTTAAACTGTGATCTTATTATTAATATTATTATAATTAGCAGTAGTTTTTATATAGCTGTTAAACTTTGATTTCCTTTATTTTGCTTCATACACATGTACTTAGAGCCGAGGGTCTCTCTGGAAGCCACCTCTTTATTCCTTTGGATAGAGGTACGGTGTGCCTACATCCCACCCTTCCCAGACCCTACTTATAGCTTTGCTGTCGGTGGGATTTTACTGGGTATGATTGATTGATTGATTGACATGTTTGGTGGTCAAATAATCTTGGACTATTTGTTTCATATTTATATACCAACGTGTATTGAATTTCCAGGTGGAAGATGAAGAGCAGGAAGATAATCCTGAACTTGAGGAACGTTTAGCGAAGCAGCGAAGACGTGCGATTCAAGCAGCACGTGCAGGAAGAAAGACACACGCATCAAGAAATTCTTATAAAGACAAAGGTGGAAAATCCTCCCATAATTCAAAGATTCAGAAGGGTAACTGGTGATCTCATCTCATCTCATCTCATCCTTTTATAATTTTATTATAAACTCTTGTAACAAATATTACCTACAACATAGGTTATTTTGTATTTACTATTGGAACAATTTTGTTGGTTGGTGGAGTGAGTTGAAGTGGGTTCAAGGAGTGTTTTAAAATTTAAAATATGTATTAAAGCATAAGCTTCTTCAAAACCATCTTCATATTACCAATTCATCACCCTCAATACGTGATGTTAATCAAACTGCACAATCCATAACTTCCAAAGGGATTTACAGTTGAACATCTCACAAGTGAATGAATGATGACAATTGACCGCAAAGATATGCCATATCTAGTTTACCAGGTGCTTAATCTTTATTGATTTAATGCACTGATTTTGAAAAACTAACAAATTTAATAAAAGAAACAAGCTAATATTTTGAAAAACTATCAAAATAACTTATAATGATTTAATAATGCATATATATAATTCGTTGAACTGTGAACAAATTTACAATTGGGTATGACCTATGGCCTGCTAAGTCTTATAGTCATCATAGGATAAACAGAGGTTCTAAAATATGAAAACTAGATAGGTTTCAAAACAATAATAATATTAGTATGAATAATGAATGAATACTTAACGAACATAAACAGATGAATATAAATATAATTAAACATTCGATTCATATACATGCCTAATTGTAACCGGATTTTTAATCCAAACTTAAGATTTAAGTTTGAAACTCATTTTATTAAATTCTTTTAGTTAACCCGAAAAAAAGGGTTGACGATCCTAGCCACTAAGAAATAACTATGGGTACACACAAAACCCCTTGATAGCCTTCTGTTAGTGATCTCCACTCGAGCTCATTTCTGATAAACACCTTTGAGCCACAACTGCATCAAGCCAAAGCCACAAAATACATCTGTTGAACACCTCAGAGCCACAACCATATCAACCTTTGCTCATGGTTATCCGATCGCTATTGTACACAATGATCCTTAGTGCTTGTGCTATTGGTGCACCGACGTATCTCACAAATAATACGAGACCCAATATTGTGTTCTCAGTACATGCGTTATTGAATACATTTCGAGCACCAACATATCGACACTTGAACGGAATAAAGCACACATGCTCTAGTAAATTTGCATGACACAAGATTTAGGTATCTTCTACTGAAAATACCCAACTCGCCAGGTATGTTAATGTTGAACAGCTATCATATCCACATAAAGCATCATCTCAACATACGACATAGATTACGTGTTCAGATACGACAACACAAAGATTTATTATCATATCCACATAGATTACGTGTTCACATACGACAACACAAAGATTTATTAAAGGTCGACAAAGCAAACCTTGACAACAACGTCATCAAATCATGTAGAACTTAAACATTATATGATGTCAGTCGAGAATGCGTTTGGTTAAGATCGATGATAGTATGCACAAGGAATTTGAATGTGTTGGTGGTCACTAAGTCACTAACATAGTAACATCCTTTCTCATATTATTTTCCAAAATAGTTACATACCTAATTTGTAGCCCAAGCAATAATGATCGTTACATAGGCATTAAAAAACATTTATATAAGAAGCAGCAAACAAAAGCTTTATTTAAGTAAAACAATACAAGAGTTTCATGAAAACCAGACACATGAAAAGTGAAGTTACCACATTAATAATATATCTTCTCTAAAACAAACTCATGTTCTTGAAAACACTAAATAATTTGCCAAAGGTTTTAGTTGCCCTAATGGTGTATACAAACCATTATGACTGATGACTGCCACTAACAACACTTGATATCATCTTCATCTTCATCGTCATTGCTGCCACCTCCTTCTGCCACTTGTACGTCCATTTTGGAAGGCTTTTGAAGTCATGAGGTGGGGGTGGGTGGGTAAAGAAGAGGATCTTCCTAAGCATATACTTTCAACTTTATTGTAACTTTTTCTTTATTCAAATCTCTCTCTCTCTCTCTCTCTTAGACACATGTAGATACATAGTTTAACTATATGTATGTACACAAAAAAGCATATATTATTAGGACATGATGCACACCCCACTTTGGCCGGTGATGTTTTCGCATCATGTGTGTGCTTGTGCTTGTCTCCTTAGCTTATGTCAAATAAATGTTGATGTAGTTGTTAACCTAAAGGGCTTTGGTCTAATGACATCTAGCTGTTGTGTTTTGGAATTTTGATTTGGGCTCGGTTTATTAATTGAATATGCTGAAGATGATTATTGGGTTTAATGAAGATTGAAAACTAAGGGAGGCATTGAGTTGGCCCTTGTTCTCTCATTTGGTCCGGTTTGGTTATTTTATTTAATAGGTTGTAAACATTAGTGTAATCTCTATTTATATTCACCACAACTAAAATATCCTCATCACGAGTGAGGCAGAGCAATAACAAAATTACCATGTATGCAGACCGTGGATACAAGTCATGCGAACGAACCACGTAAATTTCGTGTGTTCATCTTCGTTTATTTTTCTCTTGTTGCATTATTTATGTGTGTTGTTTGAGAGATAGAATTCCTAACATATACAAAACTAAAACTACAATGCTACTATGGGTGTAAACCAGTCAAGCTAAAAACACAAATCGAGTATGCATAATTGCTTAAACGAGCTCGAGATTTTATTTAGTCTCATTTGATATAAATGCATTGAGCCCGATCTAGACACATCGAATCCGGGTCGGCTCACTAGCGTAAACGAGCGTTTATATGTAATTAATTTAATACATTAAATATGTATTATACAATAACTAGTCGAATTCTCATAAGCAACGCGGTGGGAATTCAATTTTGGTTAGTATCGGTTTGATTATGTTCGTTCCGGTACCAGTAACACACCGGGTACTTCGTATAGCAAACATAATAAAGAACCAAATAAATATAGCTCTTCAAACTTTAAAACATAAAAACTTTTATGATAATTTTTTTTAAAGTTTACTATTTATTACACAAACTTTAAAGGCACCAAAATTAATGTAGATATATAATTAATATTATACGTAACGCTTAATTAGTTACTTTTTTCTCTTTATAATTACCTTCTAATATAAGAAATAATAACAAAATTGTAATCAAAAGTCATATTTATTTCATTTAACTTTAACATTTATAAAAAGAATGTAGAAAATAAATAACATTAACTTTTTTTGGTAAAGCATGTGAAAACTCAAAACCGTGAAGAATCATTGTATAAAGCAATCAAAGAGGTTAACTTTTTTTAATGTGAAAAGAATTTTGACACAATGTGGTCATTGAAACACCTTAACCAATGCAATGTAGCTCTTCAACATGCACGACAATCCTGTCGCCAGACAATCATTTTAGGTAATGTAATATGACACGTGCCTTACCTACAGTTAGTTGCTCAACTTTAGAAGCATACACGTAGTACTCTTTAGTCCCTCATTTATCATGACACAACTAATCGCCTTTATGTTTTCAAAACAGTATTTCAATCCTTTGTATAAAACGAGCTAGTACGCAAATTCAATAGGTCTTTTATGATATTCTAGGACCGTATATCATTAGTTGTGTTAAACAGATCGTGTTTGTGGAATTGCGGGTCAACGGATCCAAACTGAACTAGAACATCATGTTAAACATCTAAACACGACATACATATTAGTGCTTTAAATTTATATTTTTGAGAAAAAAATTTCAGATTTAAGTAAAATAATTAATTTAGTTTTTAAATATTATGTTAATTTCCTTTTTAGATTAAATCTTAGCATGATATACACAATCAATTCAATTAATTCAATAAAATACATTTTTAAAAAATAAAAGGGTTAAACGGGTCAATTAACGAAAACAGGTTTGACCTGAAAACGACCCTTTTAGCTAAACAGGTTCGACCGGAAAATAACTAGTACCCATTTATAGCAAACCAAAACCCGTAAGTTTCGTGTTAAGCCTGTGTCGTGTTAGAAATTCACACCCTATATAACATGTTTCATAACATGTCTAAATATAAATTTATTTTAGTTTAGGCTGATTCGACAGGTGATTCCTATGTGGTGTTTTGAGTGTGATTTGTGACATATGATGACAATGGATGTTGAAGAAGGAAACATGGTTCCTAAAGAAGACATGACTTGTAAACCATCATAGATTATAGATCTCTTTGGTCTGGTATTACGGTTACGTTTTTTTTGAACAACAATTCTTAGATTTTTTAGGATAAAGTATTTTACAGAATTTATACAATCAACCATCTGGTTGTGAGACAACCACCTTAACACCGGGTGTTCCCTTGAGGACAATATTATTAGTAACTAGCTAAATGCCCGCGCGATGCGGCGAGGTGTGCACTCAACTCGACATTGAATGCATAGTCATTGTCGATACATAAGTCACCTAATGATAGTGCACACATAGACCGAAATTTGTCGCATAGCTCCTGCAAGGCCTGTTGCGTGTAACTAAAGATTTAACATGCGTAACCGGACTTGAAAGCACGCTACCGAAATTAAAAAATGCTTAACCAACACCAGGTGTGTAATTCATGCCAATTATCGGCTCGGGGCGCTGGGTTGAGCGCTTACCAAGACTGGACTATGTGCGTTACCTGGTGCTGGACACGCGTTTATCGGCTTCGGTAACCATACAATAATTTCAAATAAATCATTTTTTAAACCAACTTGTTTTGGCCCAAAACCGTTCCGACTCGACAACATTTTGACCTGGCCCCTTTCTACTCGAACTTGTACCGACCCGAACCTTATTAACCTCTTTTTGTATTGACTCGTTCCGACCCATGTCCAGTTTTATAAATAACCCGGGCTCGTCAACTCGATATGTTGTCGCTTCTGAATGTTAATCACGTAACATGTTGATTTTTTAAAATTAAAAAACTATAACAATATCATACTCAAATTAAAGAGAATAAAATGCTCGGGCTTTATGGTGTAATTTTTTTTGAAAAAATAATAACGTGTGAAAAATTATTGTCGTTAAAAAGTCGTGGGGTAGTTGGTTTTGAATTAGAGGATATGTGTGTAACTATTTTTTAAATTAACAAAAATTGAGTGAAGTTGATGGACCAACATTGTAAGTGTATTAGGAAATATAAAGTTTACATAATATTTGTGAAATACTTGTGAGAGAAGACTTAATTGCCCTTAATAACTATATTTTAGATGCAAAGTATGTTGTACATAAAACAATGAGTTTGGATATAGATAAGAAAATCTATATCCATGCTTTTTTTATATATAGTATAGATATAGATAAGAAAATCTAGGAATCTAAAGCAACATGTTCACCCAAACAAAGCCGTACATGTTTCAGGCATAATTTTTTTTTTCTATAACAATGTAAAAAGTGATTCTAAAAATGTTTTTTCAACCCAAATTTATATTAGATTCTTTAGTAATTCAATTTTGTAGCAAAGTCTTAATTTAGTGTCTTTTCAAAGGCAATATTAGGCTGCCCAACACTATTGGCTGACATTGTTTATTTTTATTTTAATAGGATAATATTAATAAGTACTTAAGGATGTTAAGGTTAAAGGTAGCATTATAAAGTTTGATTGTTTGAACGGGTGATTGGCTCTGTAAATTTCTTTAGGATACTATATGATTTATAAACATGTAAAGTTATTGGAAGGGATACATTCATTTGCTTAAGCATTATTACATAATAACGGGCTTTGCTTTAAATTTTAAATCTATACATAATAAATAACTAACTAACTGATTGGCTCTGTAAATTTCTTTAGGATGCTATATGATTTATAAATATGTAAAGTTATTGGAAGGGATACATTCATTTGCTTAAGCATTATTACATAAAAACGGGTTTTGCTTTAAATTTCAAATCTATACATAATAAATAACTAACTGGTTGCGTTCATAAATTTTTTTTGCCGCTTATCTTATTTCAATCCTTCCTATTCAATTGTTTAATTTAAAAAACTTAATTAAGAAAAAGGCAATAATTTCTTATTTCAAAATATCATCTTGTAATTTTAAATATTTGTTACTATATTTTTAATATTTTCCTTATTCAACATGTCTAATACACATGCTTCTAACATACAATTTTCATTTAGTTACTAAACATATACATGAGCAAATCATATATAGATAGTAACCTACAAATGATATGTACATGTGTAACAAAACTTTTAATGCACACACACACCACAAACACACACACGAACAAACTAGTATAATTCTTTTATGTAGATAACATAGACAATTTAATGTAAAATGTAAAATAATTTATGATGGGGGTATGTTCTAACCGGATCATGGGATTGATTGCTATTGTTTGACACCATGGGTTGGGTATTTGTTGAAAACCGAGCCATAGTTAGGTTTCGGGTCAAGCTAGACTAGGTGTGATGTATAGTTAATGATCTCAAGCCAACCCTTCGATTAATGCAAGGTTGCGGGTCATGTGTAAGGGTAGCCATGCTAGATTTGCAGTTCATTATTAATGAAGAAAGACCTATTTCGCAATAAAAGTCATGATCTTGGGTTGTGCATGGGCCATGGGAGTCGTAACCTGAGTAAACGGGCTTCGGTTTCGGTTGAATTGAGCATGGTGTCGTGTCTTGAGCTAATCATGCAATCATGGCTATGTTCATAACGAAAGCGAATGCCTAAGAGGGTCTTTAGTAACATAAACATATGTGTGCACATGTTTTTAATTAATCTAGGGTTTGTTCTTCACTTCGGTTTTCTAACTATTTCAAAACATAAGCATTGTACATTAAGGTGAGTTCTATGTGCCCTCTTTTAAACATTTTAGGGTTGATACACACACTTTCGTAACCATGATTTTATTATAATACAATTAATACGAAAAGGCTTATATATGTTTGTGTGATTTTACGTGTACCTTTGACGTACGAATTTACCTATGATGATATATTTATATGTTTATGATTTTAGTGGTCATGCATGGTACTTCAGATCAAATAAAAGAAATCCTTTATACGGGGCAAACTGTAGGCGTCCTCTTATGGGGCAAATATATAGAGTCCTCTAATGATGACATGATCGACTTAGTCCTTGGCTCGTCCTTAGGGAAATTATGGACCTTAATGACCTTTTGCGTTGGCATAACTTATATATTACGATATGTACTTTATAATATGGTATGCTATTTTCAATTTTTAAGCATTACACACACACATCGTATATGTCAGATTGATTTCAGGTACGAGTTGACATGATCTGGATTCTCTTGGCTATGATTGGAGCTATTCGTACTTTAATAAAGACTAGTAATCCCGTTTAAATTTTTATTTTCTATAAATTTGGATTTGTTTTGGTTTATGTTTGACTGTTTACGCTACAATAGTTTTATGTTATTCCACTTTGATTTATATATGCTTATGAATTATTAAGTGTAGGGCTTCTTGGTTTTGGGCCAATATTGTAGAACTTGCTAAGCGATAGTCGGATGGTAAGATAATGACTAACGATAAATTAAGATTAATAAGGATCAATTGTCATTAATCGGATTGGAATTTATATGTAGTTTTTGAAATACGCAAACATATACCACATTTTAAAACATAAGATTTTCAAAATTGACCGAGTTTGACCAAATTAATATCGATTAACCGGGGCAACTAATCGTTAGGGTAGAGATTAGGAATTAGTTGGAGTATTGGCGAGATTTTTACAACCATGCATGTTAGTCTTCACAAAATATGAAATTATTTTTTATAACAAGTTTTTCCCAACCACTTTAAAGTAACTCCAATAAAAAGAACATGGTAGTCGTGACAAACCACACTCAAGAGCCGAAGCAAACGTGTTTCAGCAAGTTTACATGTCTTCAGCATCATGACTTACATATTTAGAGCCGCAAGGATCTTGTGATATTTATTCAACAAACTTCTGTCTTTTACTGGATTTGTTACAACCTTCATCATTTTCTCATTTCCTTTTTATCATAAAACCTTGTATATGTTATATAATACTAGGGGCAGCTTAACCTGTTTTATTTATTTTAATTCAGGCATTTCTTATATCAAAAATCTTTGTAATAAATTTCTTCCAATATAAATCTATAAATTGGCATCTCATCATTTATTAATGTGAACTTCAAATAATTAAAAAAGTATTTGCCATCTCACATTGATGTGAGAACCCAGTTGTTTTTTCGTTTTTTTAATGACCAAATGTTATACTTTACAGAGGTTGAATCGTTAGCCTTGTATTTTTCACCTAAGCCACCTTATCACCTTATCAAAGTAAATGTTACTAGAGAACCAAGTTTTGTTAAAAATGTGTCAAACAAAATGCTTATAAAATACACATTCACGTTCACATGGATAAATAAATTAAAAAACATAAATTTTAGAGAATTTTAAAAAACTGTATGTCGTCCCATATAGATATAATTAACGACTTTTTGTAAAATTTAGAAGGCCTAAAGTAGATAGTTTCTTTTTCAATAAGAGATGTTCACATGATACAGAAAAGTTATCAATTAATAGAAAAAGCCTAAGAAACCTAAAACTTAGAAAACTTTGTATACCAAGTTCTTCAAATATTTTACTGAAGTCAGTCAAATTTTTTGCTATTAGGTGTTTTGATTTTGTGACTTTTAATAAAGATTTAAAAATTTTTAAATGTAAATGAGGCTAATGAAACGTATATTAATCTTGTTATTATGTAGTTAACGATAATTTTTTTCAATTAACTAAAAGTAGAGAGTGGCAGTAAAAAAAAATTGTCAACAATAAGCAATTAAGCTAGTTTTATAATATTGTTAGATTAAGTTAAAAATTAAGGAAAAAGATTCATCACTAGATAGCAACCAAATTTATGTATATTTTATTTGCTTTGCTTAATTTAAAGTCTTATTTTTTTTAACATTATTTAAAAAAATCACCGGATTTTAACATATAATGAAAATTGGTAGACGATAAATTAAGGAGGAAAAAGATTTTAATTTGGTGTAAGTGTCATTTACAGGTGTGTGTGATTGTTTATTTAACTTCGAAAGTGTTTACTAACTTATAATATTTTTATAATGAGTTTAAAAAAATCATATTAGTTTTTGTGATGGGAAAAACCAATATTGAGGTAGCATGATGAACTATGAACCAAACATATATATTTATAACTAGCTTTAAACCCGTGTATTATATGAGATTTGTCAAATAATAATAAAGTCTATTATTTGAAATAAAACACAAAACTAAATGTAATAAAGAAATGAATCATATAGTATAAACAATAAAAAGTTAGAATCTCAATTTTACAAATTTGAGAAAATCATTTCATATACATGTCTAGTTTTATCAAAAATAGGTATTATTCAGTACTATTATAAACATAATCAACGCATTTTTTATTTTATGTTTTTTGTTTGTATATTTTTTTTCAAATAATTCATTTTATTAATTTAAACGTTGACAAATCTCGTATATTATTATAGTTTTAAAGCTATATGAAATAAACAAATGATAAAATGAATTCATTTAGGTTTACACTACTAACCTAATATTCATCCTAATTCTCTAAGTTACAATTCTTTTGTTAAAATGGTTTTAACCCATGATCCATGGATGGTTAGGATGAATTACATGAAATATTAAAGAATTTTGAAGAAAATTTAGGTTAGGATTGAACAGTGACAGATCTAGCCATCAATTTCAAGGGAAACGTTCCAATTTTTTTTACCGTATTTCATACAATGTAAACCAATGCCATCTATGAGAATCGTGAAAAAAAAATTAGGCCGAAATCGAAAAAAATTAGGCCTTAAATTAGTTGAGTAATTGGATTTAAACAATAAAAATACATAGATTTTTTTTCAAAAAAATATATATAATTAAAAAAAATAATATTCAGGCCTATCAGGGTCTCGGGCCCGAGTTAGTCGACCAACATACCTGTCTCATAGCTGGCCTTGATGTAAACGGAATAAAATAGGATCACAATAATAAATAAATTTAAACACATAGAGTGCAAATATCTCCTATTTGGTTTTTGAAAGCTTGAAATCGAATCATTACATCATCTTCTTTTAAAAATATCAAACGTTTCTCTTTCAACCACACAAATACTCGTCACCGATTCGGTTGCACGAATCCGTCTTGATTAGCTTAATTTTAGAAAAAAAAACATATTTTAGTGGTTGCGGTTTCAACCGGCGAAACTAACGCTAACTTCAATATTTGATAAACCAGAAAACAAAAGTGGCGTGCTTTTCGGTTTCCACCATTACACGAGCAATGTCACATATTATACCCAGTTTTGCAAATTTATCATTTTCTTTTAAAGTATGATAAAAAGTCGTAAAATCATCACCCAAAATACACCATCTTTCTTCCTTACTAAAATCATTCGGATGCATATGATAAAATGCTACTATCTTAGATATATCAAACTGAGAAATTAAATCGCAATGATTTAAACAAAACATATTTTCTAATTAACTAGTTTGGACCTTACTGAATGTATTTCCATGTTTTTGAATTTGCATATCCAAAACCATATTAAAAACTTCAACCTCAAAATGATATCGAGTGGTGGTGTCTGGTGCAACAATGTTTGATGTCCGGCTACTTTCCAATTTCCAAACAATAAGTATAATTTTTGAAAATGGCTAATGAGATTTAATTTGTTTAGAATTTAAATTTTGATTGGACTTTAATTATGTTGAAATTTTAAATTGATTGAATTTTAAACAAATATGGGTAACGTTATATTTTTCAGTGATAGCGAAATACCATCGAGGAAAGTTAAGTGATAGCGAAGACTACCCCTAGTAAAGAGTAGGTCTGTCCCTGAAATTAAATGTAGTTAAGACATCCACGTAACATTATTTTTGTTTATGAAAATGGTAGATAGGATAAGATATGATAAAGTGGAAATTATTATAGAAGCTATTTAGTCATTGCAAAACATAAGTTGATTAACTTTTATATTCAGACAATTTTGTGCTTCTTGCGTTCTTATACACAAGTTATGTAATTAACAAACCATCAAACTAAATTGCCCGTAAACATTTGGATTTTGTACCATTTAGAAACACACGCGTTTAAGTTATATAACATAATCAGATGTATCTTATATATTATCTACGCATGTGGAAGTTATAGATATAAAATAACACACTAATTTGTTTAGATATATTTTCTTACTGAAAATTTAAATGATTTTTTATTTATCTACTTTTACTCACAATAAATAGTTGACGTCTTACCCAGTTTCCTCTTAAATGCATATTCAATTCATATCTAACTAACTCTCATAAAATACTATTTTATGCAAGAATAATAAAAGTATTTTAATCCTATTTTTAGGGTTTTCTAAATATAAAATGTGGTGATGTGTTCACATGTTCTTAAATAGCAGGGCTATATTAAGACGATATATAATATGTCAGACCTTGATGAGAGAGAAAGGATATACGTAGAAGCACATATCTTTTAGCGGTGGCGATCCACGACACTACCACCTTGTCCAAGTGTCATATACTCCATGTATACCATACAATACCAGAAACTTGTATTTTTTCTAATTTTCTAAACAAAATCCATATTTTACAACATTTACATACCTTTTTTTAACAAAAAAAAATCATTAAAATGACGATTTTTTTTAAATGGAAAGAAAAGTGAGAGTAAATGGTTTATAAGAGAAATAATTTCTTTTGTATTTCTAGGTGACCGGTAATTTAAAATAACAGATCTTAAAATTTGTACAATTATTGTCTGCTTTTGACTCGTGACATGGAAGTTTTGTCATTTTACGTATAACTTTTAGTATCTGTCATATTAAATAAACCAAAATCGCTGATTACCCGTCATTAAAATGACAGATCCTAAAAGTTGTACAAGTGTTGTCAGCTATTGTCTCGTAACATGGAAGTCTCGTCATTCAAACAAGTTCTGCCGTTTTAAATGGCGGCACACTGACGAAGTTTCCATGTCATCAGAAAAAAACTGACAATACTTGTATGTAACATTTAGGATCCGTCATTTCAAATGATGGATCACCTGCAAACCAAACTCATTAATTCTCAATCCTACAAACAACATTAATTCTCAATCCTACAAACAAATTTACCACCTTCCTTTTCCTATTTTCAAAACAAATTACTAAAATGACATATAACTGAATTAACTCTAGTATAGACAACCATTATCTGTCTGTTTAAGAAAAAGAAATTGTCCATTTCGTAAGATAAAAGTAATATAAAAATAACATAATAAGGGGAGACACTATATTACAGCATTTCTTCACCTTGTTTAAACCATGCTTTAAAGAAAGTTGTAACAATAAGTCATTATTATTTATTACCTTTATTTGTCATAGCCTTATCTGCATGCATATTTAAGTAGTCCTGATACATCCCCCCTCTACACACAACAATTTCTATTACCATATCATATCACTAGTCTCCTTTGATCATCATATATCCATGAAGGAGATGATCATGTCTCAGGATAAATGGTCTCGGGTCGTGGATGTAGGCAAGCCGTACCTTGGTGTACTCTTTCTCCAAGTGGGATATGCTTTCAATGGAGTCATTGTGAAGTCTGCTTTGAACAAGGGTTTGAATCCTTGTACGTTTTCGGTTTATCGGAATATCGCTGCTGTTGTTGCTTTCGGTCCGTTTGCTTTTTATCTTGAAAGGTATATAACAAATTATTTTGTTGTTGATGAATGTATGATGATCATGCATGGTGAGTAAATATTAATCTGAAAAAACATATTGTGTTTTTCAGGAAATTAAGGCCTAAAATGACGTTAGCAGTGTTCTTGAAGATAATGTTGCTTGCACAGTTGGAGTATGCAATATTATTATGTCATAGTATTGATTATTCAATTGTGAGATCTAATTCCACACCGTTTCAAACAGTTATGACCAAAAAGTTTCCAATTTGATCGTTTAACGTTAGAACAACCGTTAAGATATTGTTTAAACGTCATTCTAATTTTCTAACTAATAATTTTCGAAGTTTGAATATTTTTTTTTGGTTAAAACGGTCGTTTGATGGTGTAAAATCAGATGGCGGTGGTGTAGCTATAGCACGACCCTGTATAGTTTTTACGTAATTTTTTTAAAAAAGAATTAATAATTTGTGAAATTAATTAATTGTAGGCCTGTATTGGATCAAATATTATATTACACTGGAATGAAGTTAACCACTGCAACCTTTGCAATAGCAATGTGTAATATTGTGCCAGCTTTAACTTTCTTTCTGGCTTGGATATTCAGGTAAAGTACAATAGTACTTGCAACTAGATTTGTTTAATGTACGAGGTTTAATAATAATAATAATAATAATAATAATATTATTATTATTATTATTATTATTATTATTATTATTATTATTATTATTATTATTATTATTATTATTATTATTATGTTTTGTTTGAGGTAGGTTGGAGAAGGTGAATATTAAAAGAAGGCATAGTCAAGCAAAGATCATAGGGACCCTTGTGACTGTAGGTGGAGCCATGATCATGACGCTTGTCAATGGAGCTCCGATTCCATTGCCATGGACCCATGTGAGCATGGCGCGCCAATCACAAACAACTCCCGCACCCCCTGATCAAGCTCATATCATCAAGGGTGCGATTATGATCGCCGTTGGTTGCGTCCTTTGGGCTAGCTTTTTCATCCTTCAGGTAATTATCTTTAAACAGATTAAAGTTTCACTTATGTATTCGCACGTTTTGAATGAGTAAATTGTGTTAAAATTAATCAAGTGTATATCGGATCGATTGTTGGGTTATTCGAATTTAAGATTGATTACAAAAACCAAATTATGAGAATTCAATAGTTATTATATATAAGGTAAATAAATAACAAATGATTTTATAAAAAATTAAAAATTATATATACAATTAAAACTAAAATTCAAATTCAAGTATCAGGACGAATCAGTCTGAAAATCATAAATTCGAATTCGATTCACATGGTGACCAGATTCAAAAACTCAAAAATCGAATTTGATTCGGTTGGTTTCAAAAATTAGTTTTCTAGAGCGTTAAGTATATTCAAATATAGGTAAAAATGGATTATTTAACTTCAAATACTTTTTACTCTCTTAGTTGTAAAATCCACGAATCTATTTATAATTTTGGATTCTTGTACAATAATAATTATAAACATTTACTGAATGGATAAAGGTTGGAACTTGAAAATGCACACTTGTAACAAGTACATTAATCTAGACTATGTGCCAGTGGTCCTGTTTTGTCTTAAAGTATAAAACATATTTGATGCATTCATGCATTAATAATGGATCCTACATTACAACAATTTTGGATTTATGTTTTCAGGCTGTGACATTGAAGAAATATCCTGCTCAGTTGTCTCTTACAACCCTCATATGTACAATGGGTGCATTACAAGCCACAGTGATGACATTTGTTATTGAGAGGGCCAATAAAGACATTTGGGCCGTAAAATGGGACGCCAAACTCTTCGCTACACTATACAGTGTACGAAAACTCGTTATTACTAATACTGTTACTATTACTATTGTTATTACTATTTCTTGTATTTATGTTTGAAACTCTTTTCTGGATTGACACGTATAGGGAATAGTTCGATCAGGAGCGAGTTATTATGTCAGCGGCCTCATCATGAAAGTGAAGGGGCCTTTCTTTGTGACGGCCTTCAATCCTTTCGGAATGGTGATTGTTGTGGTCGTGAGCTCATTTACTCTAGGGGAACAAATGAACGTGGGAAGGTACTTATCTTTAGCCCTGACGTAACGGGCCACATAATGGCCTGTTAAGTCAATTCTAATAAGGGACCAGGCGTTTACTCTGGACCGGGTTGGTCTTGGGACACCTTTTGTGTGTTTTTTTATTTAGTTTAAATATTTAATATATTAAATATGAGTAGTTCATGTATGTTACTCTAACAATATATATCCTAGTTTGTTATTACTATATACACTTTGGGTAAGTGTCATTTTTGACATGTTTCTTAACTTACATCACAAGACCTATATATTCATATATTTAATTAAATTAGTTTTATTGTTTTTTTAGGATTACTGGAGCGTTAATCGTTGTCGTAGGACTATACTTAATCATATGGGGAAAAAACGACGATTCAAGTTTGCCAGACTCAGGAAACGATGAGGTGGAAATGATTGATGAAGAAATGGGCTCGGGTAAGAATCAAGAATTGGAAGTCGTTGCTGGTACGATTAAAGAAAAACGTGTTGTTGAAGCTTCGATCTAAATCTTTTTGTTTAAACGTACAAGAAGGAAAAGTGACTTGTTAAAATGCTTAATCTTTTGTTCACTAGTACTAGAAACAATTTAGATATATTCAAACTGCTACCAGTTTGATTCGGAAACTTATTTAGCGTGTGACTTGGTTCTTGTTTAATCGTAATAGTAATTTTGTAAAAATCAATATAGGGTCGAATAGTCGATCAATGTAGAAGTCTCCAACATAAGATATAGAGTGAACTAGGACCCAAAGTATTTGATTTATAGTTTTATTTCAACTTATGTTAATATGGAGAATGGTTACAAACTATTTTTTTTACTTGCAGTTTATTAAGAAGCTATAGTATATTAGTATTAAATATATAAATTATGAGGATGGTGCAAACACAGTTTTTTTTAACTGAAATAAGTTTTAATAGCTATTCTGGCCCTTAACACAGCAAAAGAGAGGTTCATATCAAGAAAATATAACATTAAAAAACGCCTTCTAGTGGGCTGCTTTTAAAAACTTGGGCCGAAAAGCCAAGTTAAGCTTTTATTAACAATTTGGGTTTTTTCCTAAACCGGTTTGGACTCGAACTGGTTCCAGTTTGTTCAACAAAAGTCAAAATAGGCTTTACTGAAACCAATTTGGGTTGTAACCAGTTTTAAAAAATGCCTAAGGGTCATATTTGATCGGTTTTGAATCGTTTCAACCACATGATTACACCTGGTTTCAACGTAATGCGGGTCAGCTCCTAATCATTCTGCTCAAAGAGGTTTTAATATAGGTTTTGGTTTCAAATTACATATCGGTTTTTGTGAACCTCTAGATCGGGTATCTAATGTGTTATATTTCATGGAATAAGAATGCATTTTTTTTTCATGAACTACTTTGAGTAGGTTATATAAATGGAGCATGCCTTTGTTCAAGGTTATAGACATTGTGGGTAAGAATTTAAATCTTAACCAACAATCACTTAACTTTTAATCTAGTCACACATATGTTGCTTAAAATGGTCGGACATCTAATGGAGTGTTAGTATTTGAAATAACAAGTTTGCTTCTTTTTTTTCCCCAAAAAGTCATAAATGGTCCCTATTATACTTTAATTATATTTATATAATCAGACGAACCTAAATTTACAATTTGTTCACATATTGATACAGTTAATTGAAAATTTTTAGTTACATAGCTGACTAAAAACATTTTCTTAACTAATGCATTTTTATGACTAGAGACGTCTTCATTTTAATCTCAATATATGTTTAGATTAGTGAGAACCACATAATATAATTTGTACTGTGTGCATAATTGTTTAAGTGTGATACACATGGTAGTTGTGTCACCGTCTTTGTTGCGTCATCGTGTTTGGCTTAATTCTTTTTATTTAAACGTATAAGGAGGAAAAGTGGCTTGTTTAAATGCCCGATATTTTGTTCACTAGTACCGTAAACAATTTAGATTATATTCAATCTGCCACCCGTTTGATTCGGAAACTTAATTAGCCAATAGCGCCCCTGGCACACGACAGCGTTTAGTCTAACCATCTTTACTAATATAGTCCGACGCTATCATGAATAACCGTCACCAATGCCTGACGCCCTGATCCTCAATGTCGCGAGTCAATAACGTCTATTCTTTCATGTTTGGTTCAGGCTTAAAAAAAATTTGTATAGTCCTTTTTAGTGTTAAAGAAAAGAAACACATGTATATATTTAAGTCACATATGGTTGTATACGTATAAATAGATGTATAATATGTGTATAAACATACTTCAAGATATATATACTTTTTTTCATATTTATGTTCCATATTTTTATTTTGAAATGTTTAAGAGTTTGTACTTTTATCTATTACTTCTTTTTTCCGGGGCTGTTCTATAAATTACCTCAAGCGGAACAACCAAGAAAAAGTTTTTGTGTAATATACGTGTTAAACTCCTGATCACCCCCATTTAATTTTGCAATCATCCTCCATAACTTTTGAAACTAACCCTGTATAGAAGAAAATAAGAAGAGAGAAGAAATTATTCATCAAATATATGTTTGTTGCTAACTTAGGCGTGCTGAACTTTTGAGAAGAAGACAAGATGGTGAATAAGAAGCATACTTAATTACTTTTATTTATAAATAAAGTTGTAGTAAAATGTACCATCTATGGGTATAGATAGCGACACAAGCAAACAATATTGGAAAGAAAGAAGTCATATATTGACAAAAGTAAACTCTTACAAGTTACAACCTTTTATTAGAGATATATTGATTTCTTTTAAGGGATAGTGTTATTTATACATTCTTTATATGGTGTATATAAAAGATAAATGTGTGTTAAAAAGGTATATAAATATTAAAAAAAGGGTATATGAATAACCATTGTCTTCTTTAAGCTTCAAGTCATCTTTAAAATATATAATTACACTAAATATATTATAATGCAGAGAGAGTTTGAATAGAGACACAACCATTATTCAAATGTAAAAATTGTTATATTGAGACCTGGTTTAAAATTTTGGTTCCGCTATTGAGTGTCGTGTATCTTTGCTTTCGTGAGAATGAGAATGAAAAAAGTTAAAAACTAGCAGATTAAATAAAATTATGACGTGTAACGTACTTTTGTTGATTATGTAATTTAGTTTGATTATTTTTTATAACCCAACCCGAACTGGGCCGAAAAAAGTTATCATATGTCGATAGACACCCAACTCCTAAAAATTATCTGCCACTGCCCCTTTTTTCACGTGAGAATTAAGACACATTGTTAAACAATCAAACACTTCATGGGAGTCAATCTCATTTGTTTTGTCGACGATGAGCAAAAGTCTTTGGTGATCTATGGTGACTTACTTTCAAACTGCTTAATAGTAGAGTTTTTTCTTAATTGTTGAGTTCTTTTGTCGACAATGATTTAGGTTTGCTTGAAGCATGGGTTAATTGTGCAATGTAGTTATGTGATTAATAGATGCAAATTTGAGGTGGTGACGTGATTTAGGGATGTTTGGGATTCCTTGTTTACCTCCTTATAACTTTTTAAAAATTTAATAAGTTACAAATGTGTCATTTATTAACTTTTTTCTCTCAAATCAAAAGCAATTTCAAATACCTTATTACTTTTCAATAAGTTAATAAGTTATGAAAATAAGCAATTCCAAACACCCTTAGGTTTGTGTGATGCATTTAACATGATTAGTGAATTTTGTGAAATTAATTAATTTTGCACATCTAAGCTAATGATGTAATTTAGGTTTGCGATTTGATGAACATTTATGTAGATGTACACTCCTATATAGCCCAACATATAATAAAATAGGCCTAACGTTTGCTAAATCAATCTTCGTAGGCCCAAGTGGTTGGAGGCCTATTAGGGTTTACTACATTACACGCTATAAATAAGACTTCATCCTTTACATGACCATGTTGTTCTTCCTCCCAATGCTTTCTCTCTATAGTCCTATACTCAGAGCCGGTCTCGAGGATTTAAATAACTCGGTCGAGCCAAAATAAAAAGGCTCATATGCCATAACGAGATATGAAATATATAAGCTAACATTTTTAAACAACGATTAACGTTATGGATAAAAATACGTTTTGAGTCCAATATATTTAACACGGTGTGTTCATCTTCATTAGTTGGGTACATTTACTCAGATCCGACCCGAATCGATCTATGTTTCTTCATCGATGTCATCTGTTGAACACGGAAACAAACCACACTTCGTTCTTCTTGATGATTTTCAGATTTATTCTATTGGATCTCAAAAAGATCTGTGGATCTAAAAGCTTTCTAGTTTTGTGGTCATCAGACCTATCATCACATAAACTACAAAAGAAAAAGACCTTGGATTATTGTCTTAAAACATATTTCCAGACATGGTTTTGATTTTTGTTTAGCATGAAAAGCACGACTTGCGCTATATACATTAAAGGTCAATATGTATTCATTTTATAACAAAAGTAAACTCGAAAAAATGTTTTCATTACCAGAACGGACTGACCGAATCATTCGTACAAGAGATCAGTGATAATAGCGGTTCGGTTGCGCATAGTTAAACTATGTATTGGTTAGTAAAATCTAAGTTTGCCTTTATGATAATATTTTATATTCAAATCTCCGATTTGTGTATTTATATACTGATTTGATAATCAAGAGAGCTACAACCATGTATTCTATTATATATGGAATCCGTTTTGAGGAAATCGATCTCCAAACTTTCTGGTAGGTCATCCATCTAAGTTTGTTGTTATCATAGTGTGATGTTAATTAACCACTAACTGTATCATATTTTTTGTTGCAGCACTACCTACTTGGCAATGGCAGTTGCTTTGCTCTCTACTTTCGGAGGGAGTGTTATTGCATTTTCCTGGTTATATATACCACTTCTTAGAGGGATACTATGTTATATTTTATATTTCTTTTATTTAGTGTTTTTAACTACATCTTAAAACATATTTCAGCTAAAATTCTTGAGCTTAAGGTCTTGATTGACAATAAGGACTATTTCAAGATGATTGAGCAGATGCACGCGAACCACATCAATATACCATTTGAGAATATGAGCGACGATGGCGATGAATTATCATTAGTTTGAACCACTTTGATTTTTTCACATTTATTGAGTTTATTTTTTTATTATATATATATTACCAACGAGTATAATTTTATCATGACAGTGAGCTCTATATGGTTATTATGTCGAAGCCGAAGGTACCAAAAATTCAGTCAAATTATTTTATTAGTGGCTTATTGTTTTTCTAATGATAATATAATTTTTGTAGTTGGGAGAGAGATTATGGGGCTTGAAGATCATGTGCAGAACATATAATAATCTTTGAACTCAAAGCTATAAGATGTTAGTGTTGACAACCTCACAAATAAATTGAATGAGCTTATGGCTATTGCTACCAATAACTGCCATAACAATTGTGCAGAATATTAAAACTGCATTATTTTTAGACATATTAGAATTTTGAGCTCAATGTTGTAAGATATTAGTGGTGTGCTGGAATGTTTACTTGATAAAAATGTTTTTTCCCTTAAAAAAAGAAACATAACCTAGGTTGTAACCTGTTTCAGTTGTTATTAATTAGGGTTAATTAGGTGCCTGTTGTAAGAAATGAACAAGATGGGATCTCTATGACCAGGCCCAGCCCAAGGGGAGGGCAGGGAGGGCTCAAGCCTCAGGCCCACTCCCCCTTAAGACCCGTAGGTTTTTATGACTTATATAGTTATATACTTACATGTATGTGTGTTTTTTTTACCATGCCCGTCATTCACATCATTTTACAATTAAAATTAACAGTTTAATAAATAATAGTAATAACAGTAAGGGCCCATGTGTATTTATTGTAATGTTTGAGTTTGTAGGTTTCTGTATGTCATATAATTAATTCTATTATTTAATTAAATTAATTTTATTAATTAGTATACCATCGGTAAATTTATTAGATTTCTTATGTTAATTTATTTTATTTAAGATATTATCCCCCTAAAGCGAAATATTTATTCGTTAGTCAAAAAAGTAGAAATAGTATAATAGAAGAAGAGTTAAGTAAGCACAGATAGAGAAAATTGTGAAGATACATATGTTTTTAGGGTAGCGGGCGATCAACAATGTTCCAAGAAAGACTTAACAGATTGACGATTATTACTATTTAGAACGATGTTTTAGAGATCATGGATCATTTAAAAAATGCTTGAGGAGCATCGGATTCGTTTAAATGTTTTAGTTAGATCATTTTGCGAAAAATATTTTTGTTTAATTATTATTATTATTATCACATTTGTCTAAAATATATAAGAGTTTTTGAATTTGCATTCTAAGGCCTTTTGTTTTTCATGTCCCGGGCCCCAAGTTTTTTTTGAATTGTGGTGGACGGCCCTGTCCATGACCATTGTTTTTTAGCTAGCAAGTACAGATAGGTAAAACCTCGTTTATTAGTAACACATACTAATAATTACTATTAGTCTAAAATTTTCAAACTTATAGCATATTGGATGACATGGAATTGTTGTTGATGATGTTGTCAATACGTTATATTACACATGTCTCACAATATATATGGGATATGATATTAGCACGCCCTTAATAATAATAATAATAATATTGATTTTATATTATATAATAAACTTGATTAGTGATTGATTAGGCATTTGTTTTTTATGGAGATTTCAGTTTTGATATTATATAATGTACTTGATTAGGATTCCGTTTTTTATGGAGATTTCAGTTTGCGTTTTTGATTAATCATTCATAATTTCATATATTCACTGGGAATGAGTTTTCCATCTTTCTGTGAATTAAGCATTCATATATTCCTCCTTAATCGTTCATAATATTCTCCTGAATAATAATAAAAAAATTTAATGATGATTTATCAGGAGAGCTGCAACTGTGTACTCCGTCATGCTGGGAATCAGTTTCGAGGAGATTGATCTCCGAAAATTCTGGTAGGTCATCCATTGTTGTTATCATAATGCTAATTAACCACCGACTGACTGACTGTATCATATTTTATTAATTTTTGGTTGCAGCACATCCTACATGGGAATGTCACATTCCTTGCTCTCCACTTTTGGAGAGAGTACCATTTCATTCTACAAGGAGAACATACCACCTCTAATATGTAAATTATCTTATATTTTATATATATTATTTAGTGCTTTCACTCCCTCTTAAACATATTTCATTTCAGCCAAGGTGCTGGAGCTCAAGGCCTTACTGGATGACAAGGACTTCTTCAAAAAAATTGAGCAGATTCATTCCAAATACAGCACTAAATCTTTTGAAAATATGGACTACAATGAAATTTAGTGAGTTTGAAACTTTGAATCACTTTGTTTTGTTGACATTTATTGATTTTTTTTGTTTGATTACTAACTGGTATAAATTTATCAACACAGTGAGGTCTATTTTGCTATAGAAGATATGGCTTCGCCAAAGCCAGAAGGGTCAGAAATATATAGTAAGTTTTATCAATAAATTTTTTTTATTACTTGCTTATTGTTTTTCTAATGCTTATATAATTTGGCAGTTGCAATGGACAAAAGACGAAAGATTATGAAGGGGATTAAAGATCATGTTGGCAACCTAACAAACACTTTGGATGAGCTTATTTCAGTTGCTTCCAACACCTGCCACGGCAAATGTGCAGAATATTAAACTGCACTATATGATCATATAAACATGCTTGATACACAATTATAAACATATAATAATTCTGAGTTGAAATGTTTAGTTGATGAATGATGCTTAAATGTTTTGTTGCCTGTTAGGCTTTACTGTCCTCTGTTAATTTTTTAAACAAAATTATGACTTTACCCTTTTGAAAAACTCACTCGTTTTAGGAGTTACCAAATATATAAAGATTACTTAGTTACAAGAACTAAAAAATAAAAAAACAAATAACAAACTCTAGGGACTAAAAGAATGAGTTTCAAAAAGGATAAAATTGTCATTTGTCGGGTTATTAAAACTGTTGTAAACATTATTGTCTTGGTTAGGAGTTTCTGTTAGAGTGCATACCTATTGTGATTAAGTTTTTAAAAGTGTTGTAAACCTAATCATTTTTTACTCGCACTTTTCAGATATGCATTTTGGTTACTGCAGTTTTTAACTTAATTTGGATACAAATGAAGGATACCACAATTCAAAGCAGAAAAGTGCTTGTTGTTTGTTGTTAAGTTGTCCTTAATGTGGCA
Source organism: Bidens hawaiensis (assembly GCF_021521415.1). Taxonomy (NCBI): domain Eukaryota; kingdom Viridiplantae; phylum Streptophyta; class Magnoliopsida; order Asterales; family Asteraceae; genus Bidens; species Bidens hawaiensis. The sequence continues at coordinate 19,395 of NW_027492976.1, read as the reverse complement.
TTGGTGATCTGCTTATTTCATGTTCACAAGTAGATACTTATTCACGACCCATTTAGATCTTTATGGCTGATGTATTAATTGTGACTTGTGGTGCTTTTTTGCTTAGCTCAAAACATAACTTGTACTAAATAAACAAAGCAATAACATAGCCTACTTGATGATTCTAATCATGTTTGTGGGTCAAAATTGATGAGTTTAATCCTAATAGTCATGCAGTCAAAGTCAAGTCAGCCAAAGTTACTTAAAACAGTCAATATTTGATGTCACTGTAACTTTTGTAAATTTAGTGGTCCAAGTTGCAGACTTGGGAACTTATTCTTTCTGAGAATGAATCTGGGAGTAGCATCATGTGTAATGTCACTATTTTACAAATACTTGTATGAATCGTAGATTATATGAGTATATATATATTCATTTTGGACTATAAATCCAGCAACTTGTCTAATTATTTTGACCTTGTGCTATTACTCTATTAGGGAAAAGTCAATCCTACACAATGTGAATCCCTGACTATGGCCTGTGCTCAAGTACGCATCTAACACTTTGTCATGTTTTTTTTATAGATGATGAATTTGTTGATTATGGTTATGAAACAATATAATTACCAACAGGCAATTGGAAACAATTAAAGTTCTAAAACTGACAATTCAAGTTTCTTGTAGTTTTTTTCATTTTTTGATCCAACTCAAGTTCAAAACCGAATGAAAGTATTAATAGCCTATTCTGGCCACGTGGACCGTAGCAATGTACCATATGAAAAGAGAGGCCCATTCAAAAAAAGAATTATTCATAAATGTCTTCTAGTTGGCTGCTTTTAAAGATTTGTGTTAAGATTAATGTCGAGTTTAAATTTTATTACCAGTTTCACATATTTTTTCCCCAATTGGTTCAGGTTAACAAAAGTTAAGCGATTTTTGTTAGAACCAATTCATGTTAGACCCGGTTTCAGAAAGCCAAAGATAAGGTATTTACAAAAAAACTTAAGTCAGTCGGTTAGACCCTTAGTTGTTGAAATAGAAGCGAAATTTGTGATGCGCCTCTAACCAAGAAGTTCTTGTTCCGCCACAATAAATGATATTTTGAAACGTTTAAAATTTGGTACTTTCATCTATAGTCTTTTTCACGATAGAATTAATGCACCTTGTTAAATAACCATACTTCATATATGATAATTATAATTTATAAGATTACAATCTGTTAGCATATATTCATGTGGCATGCCTCCAACGTCCATCTCTACACTTTCAGTGTCATTTTTTGACTGTTTTCTTTTGAGCTAATTTATCGGTTTCAAACCACAAAACTGGCCAAATGTCTATGGTTTGACCGGTTCTATTTTCACTTTTTAAACATATAGATTTCAAACGGCCAGCAAGTCTTTGGTTCGCCCGGTTTGAACTGTTTGGATGGTTATGAACACTCCTGGGTTTAAATCATTATGTCAACCTAATAGCCTTTTCAAAAAATAAAAATAAAAATAAAAATGTTAAATAAACTAGTTTTAGTGTTTTAAGGCATTGCCTAATATGAAGTGAAGTTGTGAAGATGAAACATTCTTTTCTTATTTAATTGATTAGTTTTCTATAACGGGAAGAATCCAAGAAACTGTTAATTTACAAGTTGAAATATGATATTCATTAAATTATAAATAAATTATATTGGGAAATGGTGGTGTAGACTTGGAGGCGGCTTGGGCTTTTTTTTTTTTTCTGATAGGAGGCTTGGGTTCTTTAGTGGAGAGTCAATTTCGAATCTTATTTGTGTCAATTTTGGGTGGATATTGACAATGAATTATCTGAGCTAGACTTGTACAAAGGTTGTCAGTTCGAACCCGAGCCAACTCGGGTTTTCGTCCCCACCGTGTGTTACACTAGAGAGTTTTGCTCTTGTGGTAGCACAGTGACTGTCAAGTGGCATCGACGGTATGGTTTCCGGGAGAACGCTCAAGCCAAACTCTGAAGTCAGCGTAGGCCCGGTTAAGAAAACATAGTCTTCAAGAGTGAGACATCAGGGCTCTCCAAATTTAAAGAATGCGATAACCTAAATATAGAAAAGTTATCGTTATAAAAAAATGTTTTAAGTAAATTGCGCTACCCATAAAAAGTTGTGATTTACATTTCTTTTATGTTCATGTGATTTAAACAATCAAACCAATAAAAAGTCACTCTTATTTACGTTAGATTAAGCCATTTAAAAAATTGTGTTAAATTAATGGCTATTGACTTGCTGGTTGATTGAGAAAATCGGTCTCAACTGATGAAATGTCTACGGTCTTAACTAACAAATTGGCTAATAACAATTCCACGTCTTATCATATTTGCTCCCAGCTAGGGGTGTTCAAAATCGAATATCCGAAGTTTCAGATATCCGGGCCTTTCGGATAGTGCGAATCCGTATCCGAAATCTCGGATATTCGTTCGGATATTTGAAAATCTGAAAAAAGAAAAAAAAATTAACTGTATAACATAACTAACAATTTAAGAATATGTGATAAAAGCTTTGACAAATCTGTTATTCGTTCGGATATCTGAAAATCTGAAAAAAGAAAAAAAAATTAACTGTATAACATAACTAACAATTTAAGAATATGTGATAAAAGCTTTGACAAATCTGTAAATGTAACTTAACAAAATTTTGAGACAAACTTGTAATTACATATCTAACAATATGTAACTAACAAACTTACATCAAATAAAAATATGAAATAGGAGCGTCGACTCGACGAGGGCTATGGTGATGGTTGACGAGGGTTTGGGTTGCGGTGTTTGACGTTGAGACAATGGCTGGAGCAGCCTGGAGGTGGTGACGAACTAACGTCTAACGGTGAGTCGACTAACAGAATTTTAACGTCATTAGTTACATGTCGTCGAAAAAACGTGTTTGGCCGGAAAACTCACATTTTTTTCCGGGAAACTTAACATTTCGTCCCAAACATCTTTGTAACCTTGGATCGGACCTTTAGGAACTTTTTTTTAGTAAAATGCCTAATTATTAAGATCGCTGGAACCCTATAACCATCGTCAGAATCTATTGGTAGTGCTCAAGTGGTGTTGGTTGGTGGTGGTGACGGTGCTCAAGTAGTGTTCAGGTTGAGTTTTCTGACAAAAAATGTGACTTTTCTGCCTAAAAGCGTTTTTCTGACGACCTGTAAGGGCGTTAGGATTTTGTTAGTCACGGACCGTTGAGAACAAGTATGTTAAAAATTAACACTAACAGCAACCAAAAAATAAGAGCCGAGAGTTTCTCGTATTTTTTTTTTCATTTTTTAATCCCAACTCTTTAGTTCAAAACCAAAACCAAATAGAAAGTATCAATAGACCATTCAGGCCCGTAGCATATGTAAAGTGAGGCCCATTTAAAAGAAATTATTTTAAATGTTTTTAGTTAGCTGCTTTTAAATATTTGGGCCAAGTTTAAGAATGTTCTAAGGCGGGATTAGCGGTAATTTGAGAATGTGCGGTTTCCAGTTGGAGGGCAACACAAGGTACGCGTAAATATAATAATTTTAAGATTAAAATTAATCTTAGAATTAAGGCACATTGTTAAACAATCATACAGTTCATGAGAATCAATATTATTTGTTTTGTCAACAACGAGTTAACATCTTTGTTATTTACCATCTCGACTGATCGAGTTTACAGTAGGACTCTCGTCCTAGATTACTCTCAACACGCTTAAGTTTTGGAACTTTCTTATTATATTAAGAAGCCAGCGCGGACGCAAACTAAATCAACATTCATTTCATTATGTAACCCAAGTAGCCTTTTCTTGATCAAGAAAATGTTACAGAAACTCAAGAAACCGTATGTAATTATAAACTTTGAATGTAATATTCTTTAAATTATAAATAGATATATTGGGAAATGGTATTGTAGTAAACTGCCCTTATCCTTACATTTAATAACAATAAAAAATGAATTAGGTATTTAATTTTTATAAAAACAATTACCTTTTTTTCTACTTTTTGTTGCCCTCCAACCGGAACCAGCAACAAAATCTAGAGTCGGAACACAAATCATTGAATAACTGTAGTCCAACTATAAAACTGCTGGGCCGGAAAAAAGAGCGATTCTAACGGTAAGATATCTAATGAAACCGTTGCTTGAATTAAGATGTATATTATTGAAAGAGAAAGATCTCAAATATTGTTTTGTTCTAAATTCATAGCATTCATGAGTTAAGCATATAAATAATTAGAACAGATTTTATGTCACGTATAATCAAATAAAATTTAGTGGTTACAAAATAGAAAATCTTGTCTACCTCATAATATTACAATCTGCTCTAAAATAATATGATCCCAAAGGAAAAAAAAGTCTCAACAATAATACATCAAACTCCAATTATAAGAAAAAGTCAACCGTGATTGGAATCACCTTCTCATCATCAACTCTAAACTCGAAATCATTCTCTAACGGTGTCAAGTTCAAATCCAAACTGAAAATCCGTTTACTGTTCACTTTCTTAACCACCGATGATGAAGGTGGTGGAGACTGGTCAGACAGATCATCGGTGGTACTCATAGCAGCCCTATGCTGCCTCATGTGTCCGCCCAACGCTTGTCCTATAGCAAACTCAAGCCCACAAATCGAGCACTTGTGTGTTTTGGGCTTAGATGGCGAGACGGTCTCGTCATGATGATTTCCCATGTGATCACCATCAATAAGCCTAGGCTTTTTATGACTAGCTCTATGGCCTCCGAGTGCTTGGAAAGACGAGAACTGACGGTTACACGTCTTGCACTCAAAAAATCGAGTAACTGAATCAACACCATAAGTTGATTCAGTACCCTGTGAAAGTAGTAGTGCTGATTCTGTGCCCCGTGAAAGGAGCATCAAGTAATTCGCCATGTTAGTTATCGTCGTGTCGTATGAGTCTTCTCTAGATCTCTTCATAGGTATACACGCCATCTTGTAAATTGTAATGTAATGTACTAATGTCTAGTTTGGTTTAATGTAGTGGCTTGTGTAGTTGTGGGGGTGTATTTATAGGTAACAAAATAGTGCTGACTTAGCTTACTTTGACCAAAGTGTGTGAAAGACGAAAATGACCTTTTCTGCTTGTGGGCCACTAGAGATTTGAATTGTGTAGACATCTAAGTGGGTGGGTTTGATAGAAGATAATAAAAAGTAAGGAGGTAAAGTGTAACAAGTGAAGAAAAATGGTGTGAAAGTGAAAATAGTAGGTAGCTGCCATGAACCATATAAGCCTGACCAAGTACGTTGAGTTGAGTCGTGAGTAAAAGGTTCCAAGAATGTTCAAATGGTTCTGGAAAGGTTCAACTTATTGAGTCGGTTATGACATAAATAGCTTATCATGACTTGCACCAAAAAGCCAACAAAAAGAATTTGATATTTGGATTCTAATTTTATTTATTTGCATTATATTAATTTTGAATCTTGGAACACACTTTCTAGATTGTTGTTTGTTTTTTAATCAACTGTAGGTTTGTTACGTTGTTTCAATATAAATCATATTCCAAAGTTTTTATGATGTCAAACGAGTCATATGCCCGTTCCCATGAGCACAAGCAAAGGATTAGGAAAGTTCGCTCGATTTTATATGTGTATTGTTGAACTTAAACTTTTTACCGTTATTTATAATGTATTCGTAAGGCATATGTTATATGAGTAATTACTTAAATAGGCATTCAACTATTAAATCGTTTTCATGAATCAAACAATTAGTCCTTAGCTGTAAGATGACTAAATCATTTAATAAAAAAATGGATGAGATTATCACCACAAATAAGGGATATAGAATAAAATCGTAAGCCATAATATGTAAAAGTATTTCTGTTTAGACTAAAAAATTAAGCATACCAAAAAAATACCTAAAACCTAATTTAGTCTATAAAAAAGACAAATGAGTAAAAGATTATCATGTAAATTTTATCTCTATATGTTCTTATAAACAAGTTGTTTGAATGATATGAATTTGTTGTAAATACTAAATAATTCATACACCAATAAGATTAATAAATTTAACATTTATGTTTTGCGTTTATAATAGAAGATAAAGGAATATAAGTATACTTTCAAAAATCTAAAAATGTATTAAGAAATTAACTCCATTTTATGAATTATAAGTTTTAAGGGGAAAATGAAATAGCAACAAATTAAAAGGCATGACAAACGAAATTGCGGTGACACCTGCCAGCAATTGATTGCTCATTCAACACGTTATTTGCGGCTAGCTACCATGCAACAAACCCGCATGAAAATTAGTTGCATCTATATCCATTATTTACTTTACAGATCTATTATTAAGGGTTACAACTATACTCGTATGAATGTGGGAAGAAACATCAATTAACTTATACTCTAGAGAAATAGGATTCTTTTTGTGTTTTTATGTTTCAGAAAAAGAGGATTCTTGTGTTTTCATCCTTTGTTGAGAAAACATACATTTCCCGGCTCACTTATTAAAATACTTCAATCGGTACACACAAGATAAGGTCCGTAGCTTTTTGTGACATTTCTCGTGATGTAAAATTCTCATAAATACTAATGGTGACTTCCTAACGTGTTATATACTTATATCCATATAAAGGACACGTCGAGCATAGATGCCCTCTTTGACTTTTTCCCAAGAAGCAAGAATAGAACCCTCTCAACCTTCAAGCTAAAACATTAGAAGACATCAAAATACCATTGAACCCAATTTCGTTTGGTGTTTACATTTTCTTAATTCATTGTATTTTGATAAAGCAACCAAGCATAATCACAATCTTGTCGTTTACAGTTGGGTCTTACTAAGAACACCCCAAACACTCCTCTATACGTCATGTATACGAGAGGCTATATGAGGGCCTATAGGCCTTGTATAGGTCTATAAGGGGCGCATAGTCATATACAAAACGTATAAGAAGGTGTTTGATGTTCCTAAAAATACATTTACAATTTCGTATGTGAAGAAACACAGATCCAATCCTCGGGTATGGGTCCTGGATCTAATGAGTCTACAAGGTAGGATATGATAATTACGACTAAGATATGAATATAACTTCCCAAAGTTCAGTGACCGGAACCTGCAAAACAGACACCGTGAGTCTCGTTACAGGAAGGACAAGAGGGGGGGTCTTCCTGTAACCACCCTCCGGCGTGAGAATCAGTAACCTTCGTAATGGAGAAAGTACTGAAGTATAAAGACTAAGTGTAGTCAGAATATAGGTGAGTGAATGAATACCTCATACCATTTGACAAGGTATTTGTAGCCGAAGGATGATGGAAGATGATTGGGGCAGCTGTCCTCTTCTAGAAGACCTTTGATAACCGCCTAGACACGTGTCCTCTTGTGATAGGTTGAGCTATACGTCTCATGTGCATGGGCGTAACAACCTGGACGCGTGTCGCCAAATGATAGAATGAATCGCACCCTGGCCATGTGCACGGTTATAACAACCTGGCCAAGTGTCCTTTGTTCATTGGCTAATATGTCACGTATTCCCCAAGTAAGAATCATGAGTCTTCTTCTAGAGAGAACTTGAGTGGTGACAGCTGTCCCGCTGGCATTGTCCTCCAGTTGTTTTATGCGGACAGATGTCTTGTCCTGCGGATGACTTTTGAGGATGCCCGGATGCTTCCGCGCGTGTTATGAGGACGTTCCTCCTCTATCGTGATATGCGGGTGATCCATATGTCTCGCGGGTGGCTTATAAGAACATTCTATGTGACCCGCGGGTGGTACTTAAGGGTATTTGGGTCTTTTTGGTACCCTACCTCTATAAGTCCCCTCAGTCCAGTGTTTCTTCCGTTTGAAGTCTTTATGCGGGTGAAATTCTGGACTTAATGTATGTCGGGGATTTTTGTTATTCGGATGTTAGGTAGAAAATATCTTCTGTTGGTATGGATAATCATGAAAAAATGACAAGTTGACCACTCGCAGGCGCGTGAACAGATGATGGAACGTTTTTTTGACGGCTGTCACTGTACCCGACTGTGCAACTTTTTCTCTTTTTCAAATTTCCCGCGTGACGTGGCAGTCACTGGTTGGGTAATGAATTTCTCCCTCTACTGTTCATATCCCGTCGCATTAACTGCGATGGGTATAAATAAGGAGAGACTCCTTCTTTTGGGAGTTTTATTGCTCTTTTCTTCTGATTGTCTCCATCGTTTTTCTGAATTTTTCATATATCTTTCTTTCAACCATGTGTTACATTGGTGATTCGTGCCCCCGGAGTTGTGACACGCTCAAGAGTACAGCCACTTGGAGTCGTAATACGTGCAAAAACACTAAGACCCGGAGGTGATTCTGTGTTAGTTACACGTGAATCAGGTGCAGGGGTTCCCGTCGGCCCTTCAGGAAGTTTACTCATATCAAACGAACCAAAAAACCCAACGAAAATTATTGCTGTTCTAACACAAAACACGGATGGCGCCAATGAAGAAACACAGATCCAATCCCCGGGTATGGGTCCTGGATCTAATGAGTCTACAAGGTAGGATATGATAATTACGACTAAGATATGAATATAACTTCCCAAAGTCCAGTGACCGGAACCTGCAAAACAGACACCGTGAGTCTTGTTACAGGAAGGACAAGAGGGGGGGTCTTCCTGTAACCACCATTGAAGAAACATTCTCTGTGACTCGCGGGTGATACTTAAGGGTATTTGGGTCTTTTTGGTACCCTACCTCTATAAGTCCCCCAGTCCAGTGTTTCTTTCGTGTGAGTCTTTCAACGTTTACATGAGAAGTTTTGCCTATAATAATATTTAATTGATTATGTCATGATGATATGCTAGTGGATCAACTTGGAGACGAAACTATTGTAAGAACATACAAGAATATAAATGAAGGGATTATAATATTATGAAGCTCCGTCATACACCTTCCACGCGGAAAATACACGCATGAGATTTTTCTGTTATGATTGTGATTTATGAATACACACTTAAAATATTTGACTTATTAAACTATTTTATTTGCTTCTTTTATTTATGACCGGATAAATCATAAACGGTATTAAATATTTGCCTTAAAAAAGCAGTTTGTTGTCATAAGTGGTATATGTGATTTTGTTTCAGGATGCGGTGACTTTTTTCAGTTGATTTTAAAATACTGCAGTCCTTATTAATAGAGGATTAATTCTGTGATCATGTTCTACATATAAGACCCTTTTTAATAACCCTAACATGTTTAATTAGTCAGGCTACACATCACGCTTAACACCATTTAAAGCAATCGGTGCTGCAACGTGAATAATCCGTCACATTTAACACGATTAAATATAAAGAGTTCAATAGACGGTTGACAAGAAATAAAACATAATTAACACGATATTATAAAATTTCCAGAAATTACGAACCATGTAATTTATAAAATATGATTACACATGATAAGTAAATATCTATAACAGTATAAAGCCACACCGCTTAGATAAACGCTTTATTATGTGTCGTGTAGATTTGTTAACATATTTAAAATGATTAGTTAAACATGTTATATATATTGTCATAATTTAACGGCTAAAGCTTGTTGAACTTGTTTAAACGTGTTATTTTCTTGTCTTAATTATCACCTTTTGACTAAATTATGAGTACACCCCCAAACACTAACACGACTAATTTCATCATGTTACGAGTATTGTGCTATAAATTATCAAACTCTACCAAAATACCATTTCTCTTATTTAATAATATTATAAATATTTTTCAACAACATTAAAATAAATTAACCATGTAATGTACACACCAAAGGGCTTCATGTATTGTGCTATAGTTATATTTGTGTCTTTTTGTGAGATTGAGGAATCTGTCCTACAATGAATTAGCAGTTTTAACGGAAGAAAGGAAGAAACAAATATATATAACGTACACACTCTTGTTTTCCTTTTGGTAGTTAATAACCATTGACCATCTAATAAATATATTTGTAAAAAAAAACACGATATCTACGTGAAAACACATTACAACAAGTCAACTAGAAACCAATCTATGATAAAATATTATATTTACAATTTCCTTCTAGGCTTCTACTTCACACATGCATATTCAATATTTGGCATTTAAATCAGGTTAATCATGCAAGGTGAATATAGAGTGGTTTATACTTTATAGTAAAGTTTTTAATAGTAGGTTAGCTTATCGTTAAAATATTTACCATTTTTTTATTTCACAATAACATATATAGATTAACAAAAAAAAAATTAGTGGCTGTTAAAACACATTAATTAAATAACCCGCAAATTTAAACGACCTTACGAGTCGGATTATAAAATTTAAAGTGGCTCATGTAGAGTGGTCTTGAATTTTGACTAACCCCTTAGAGGAGTTAGACCGTTGTGGGTGAGATAAGCTAGCTCCTTCAGTTACTTAAAAGGGTCACTATTAGTATTTCTACACTACTAAAATATATATTATATTTTTTGACCTGGGAAAATAGCATCTTACTTGTCTACTTGATGTATAATATAGATTTATATAACTGCAATTAACAATTAAATATTAAAAAACTTTATGAATAGAAATACAATATAACTTTAATGAGTAAACGAGCCGAGCTTCAAATCAACTAAACGCGAGCTTAAGTTAGTTTTGTTTGAGCTCTATGTCTATTGTCTAATGCACAATCTCAACACAATTATTTCATTATTATTTAATAAACTTTTGTGCATAACTATAACTATAGCTCTATCTGTTTTTCAATTAAGTCTTTTATTACAAAATAGGACATCTCACAATCAAGGGAGTGGACTTTGGCACTCTTAAGAGGACTTTCAGCTGGGCTAATAATACTAGTAGAGAAGTAGTTGCGTGTGTATTAAGATTATTGAATACAACAAGAGAGTGGGTATTAAGATTATTGAATACAACAAGAGAGTGGACATTATTCTATATCTATATGTACTGGTTTAACCAAAAAGTTAAAAATTTTCGGTCAAGTCACAATCATGTATACATGAGGACTTTCACTAACTTTCCATCAAAAACCCATAATATTTTAACTTATAACACAATTATTATCTATTTGATTATTTTGATTGATTGGATTTGTAGACTCGTAGTTGACCCCACACAGTTGCGCTCTTTGCCCGATAATGCGGTTGTGCCCTTTGGGGCTAAAGCGTCCTTTAACGCCCCCTTCATCCTTGGTTGTAAATGTTTGATTTGCTGAATTGTGTTGGTGATGTGGTAGGAGCGCCTCTCCACACTTAAGAGGAGTAGAGGGCTTTCACCATACCCGCCAATGGTTCCTGGTTATCACATCACTAGTGTACCAAGAGGTCATCAAAAAATAAATACATATCAACAATCGGATATGGAATGACAAAAACTTTTGGTCGTTAAATCCAATGTATAATATTGATACATTTTTTTATGTACCAGCAATTTGGTGATAATCGTTTGCATTTTATTTAACGTCTCATAAATAACAAATATACAATTCAGCTGATATCTCATTGCGAGAATCGAACACTAACCCCTTAGAATAAAGGAAGCAACAATACTGTTACGCCAAATGCCTTTTGAGTTCATAATCCAAAAGTTGTCAATATGGTGTTGCATATAGTTGACTTGATGTTTTTATTGTCAATGGAAGTTATTAATGATCCCTTTCAAACGGCATCATTTCTTCAGTAGGAAGAAATTTTGTATATGTAATTATTGCGAAAATTGGAAGTCATTTTTAAACCCCTACCTAGCCATTGAAGCGTCGACACAATTATAAATACAATATTTATATTTTATATGAAAGAAAGACTACAATTATTAACAGTTATAGATATATCTCATTATCATAATGCAAGTATAAAAACATAATAATATGCCTATAGGCTATAACAAACTATCACGCAATATAACTCTTGATATATGTATTTATATAATAAAATATATTCATCTTGCGTTTATATACCATGTTGTAAAAAAAATTACTTTTAATGGAGAAATGTATAGAAAAGGAAAAAAGTTCATTAAATAGTAAGATAATTGTCTAAACTTTTTAATAATATAACTCAAATAGTTTTCAATTGAAAGATGCATTTGCTTTTGTAAATAACTAACAAGGGTGTCCATTAAAACCACTTATACGATAGGGTTGCCCGGGTTGGTCTAGTAGGACGAGAGTCGACCTCTCCTCTGTCCTAGCCCCTAAAAGACGGAGCGACTTAAATTTTATAGAATTAATTGAGGTAAATGAAAAGTTACATGTGGTATTGGTTACGAATTAGGGATGAATTATTGTTGTAACTATTTTCAGGAAGCAGAGGGTAATAGTGAAAAAAATCAATAAATAATATATGTTTCCTAATTATATAATTTAAAATAAATTGAAGAAAAAAAAAACAAAACAGAAAATGGTAATCACGATCTTATATGTTTTTATATTTTTCTTATTTATAAATACTTTTTATATTTATAAAAAAACGATTACACATGATTTAAATATATAATGAAAGTTGATCTTATATGTTTTTTTTATTTTGCTTTTTTATAAATACTTTTTATCTCGTAAAAAGATTACAAATGATTATAATATATAATGAAAGTTGAGTGACTTTAAACTATGAATATATATATTTTTTTAAACCACTAAATAATAATACATCTCTGAATTGGTCTATGTCAATATGTACACATATTCTTCTCCAAGTGACTATAAATAAACGAAAAGACTTTAAAAAAAAGTCACATTATATGTCCAATCATGTACATTTTCCTGATTAAATACGTATAGCACATACTTTTAAATATATTAAGAAGTTTATTACCCTTTATAGCACATACTTCTAACATGGTATGAGACAAATCTATAATATATATAAACGAAAACATAAAAATTCTACGTGTCGTGATGTGGTCGCTCCCCCTTTTTTTGGAGTCACCAGATTTGCATGATTTTTAAATGGAGGCTTCTCATGCATGTGGCCCGAATTCATGGGTATGGGTCTTACCAAACCCATATATTCTTTAAACGGGTTATAACATCTTATTAAATTAAAAATTATTTTCACCAAATTATTGATGTAAAAATCCTATAAAATAGGATATACTAAAAATTAATATCTTATTTATTTTAAAAAAGATATATAAAGATATATATATATTATTTAAATTAAAAAACCAATTTGATAGTACAAAAAATAAACGGGTCTTGGGTCTCATCAAACCATAAGTATATTATTAACTTTCATAAATATTATTTATAATTAAAAAACCAATTTTATAGTAAAAGAAATAAACGGATCTTGGGTCTCATCAAAATCATATAGCTTTTAAACCAAGTTATAACATATCAATTATTTGTCTAACAATTGATTATCAAACCATAAGTATATTTTTAACTTTCATACAATAAAAAAATATAAATGCAAAAAACAGAAAAATATTAGAACAAATAATATAAAACAACCCCCATAACACGAGGATTTAAACTAGTAAAGTTATAAAACTGAACTTAGGAGTTTGTAACCCTTTAGTGTGAGACAAATAAAAAGGCCATTACCTTTTAATATTTAAAACGGAGGGTTCCTTCGGTTAATAACAATATAACATAAAAAGCCCCTATCCTTTTTTAGCAAATCATTAATTCAAAAAATGGAAATACTTATAGAGTTCAAGGACTTTAATATTAGAAATAAGTTACAATACAATAATTAGTGGTGTAAACAATTTGAGCCGAACCCGAGCTCAACAAGGTTCGTGCTCAAACTTTTTTAATTACAACAGCTCGGACTTTCTTTTTTAGGTTTATTTTTAAAAGCATGGGCTTGACTCGTTTACAATTTATTAATTAAATTATATGTTCATATATATTTTTATGAATAGTTTTTATATGAAATAACTAGCTTCTGAATCCATGTATTACACAGAATTTGTCAAATAATAAAAATAAATGAGGTTCCTTAATTCAAATAAATGAATAAAATTAAAGAATTAGCCATGGCAAATGAACAATTTTAGCTTTATTTTAAAAGCAAGGGCTTGACTCAATTCAAGCTTTTAACGAGTCCATCTTAAATAGCTTGGCTCGTTTACACCACTATTCACAATAACCCTCCTACGGGCCTACATGACCATTTTCCATCCATCGATACATGCTTGGAACAATGTTGCATGTATCTTTTCTCCAAGTCAATTGATGAAGAAAAAACCCCTTCTTTCTCACGACTAGAAATAATTTAAATAAGTATTTCGTTCTCAATTTCTAAGGCTTTAGACTTATTCTACAAACAATATCCACCGTCGTATACTTTTTCGTACTTTTATACGATAACTTGGCATGATGGGAGTAGAGGAATCCAAAACAGATTTGGTTGGGGAGCAATGTGAACATTATTAGAAAGTGATTAAACAAAGACACTCTAATATCATTACTTAATTGATAATAATATTAATGTAAAGGCTCTAATTCAAATTGTAAAATGCTTGGTCAATGTCATGGAACTAAAATTGGAAAAAGAATATAATAAAAAGCGTATTATATAATCCTTGGTGGCGTGTGTATTAGGTATAAACTAAAGTCTAAACCGGGCTAAACAGCCCATTTGAGATTTGGGTGCTCCAAAATGAATTTCTTATTCAAATTTAGATGGTCGTTTAATGCGAAACTAATTTTAAGTAAGACATTATTAAAGACGTATAAACATCTGTACTTATTGATTACAACTGTTAAACAACTGCATAACCGTCTCTTTTTCTCTATATCGCTATATCTAGCCAGCACTACATACAAATGTTAGGCACTACTTGCGTTTCCTACTTTGATTTTTTGTATTGAACGTGCGCTACATATATAACCAGTAGCGAGTCAATATTTAACATTTGTTATACGTATTTAGATTTTTCTTGTTTCTTTTAAATTCCTTGGGAAATTCATGTTTTATACTAGAGATTGTTTGTCAATATCTTTCCCGTGTTCACAGAAGTCTACACGATAATAAACCGAACCTTTAAAATCTTGGAAAATTCATGTTTTATAACAGAGATTGTTAGTCAATATCTTCCCCGTGTTCACAAAGTCAGCACGATAATAAACCGTACCTTCAAATGCTTATGTGTACGTACAAACAGGTACAAAGGTCAAACAAATCAAACTTTACGATGGAAACTTGCAAACACATGGCTCAATTTTCTTGATTGAAACCATATCATGGTGGGAACCTTGGACTGCAACTGTTCCAAACTACACTTAGTTCAAATAATGACTCATCAAGACATGTTTGTGGTCCATAAGATTGCGGTTTATAACAACCATTCCGGCTTTTGGTCCTGTGATACAAACAGATGTGCATAGGACTAATGTTGAACTTTAGGACAACCCAAAATAAAAGGAGTTGCATTTCAACTGAAAGAGACAACCACAACTAACTTGACACATATATGATATATAATAAGATAAACAGCTTCCCCTGAAACTTGCAAGGAAAACAGTTACTAAAATATCAACTGTGCCGCTTCATGATCGAAGAGTTGGTGCCAAGGAAATTTCATAATAACAATCTTTATGACCATATACGATACAAAGGCGTAACATGCGGGTTAAGTGTCAACACTAGCAATCAAAACTGCAAAATAACACAGAAAGAAAATTTTCTTGTAGCTGAAGTGCCATAAAACCACCATGAAACATAGAGAAAATCCAGGACATAAATTCACCTAAGAATATCTACAACAAGAAAACCCAAAAACGCCAAAAAAGGTTCCTAGTCAACTCGCACATCAGAAAAATACTTGTTCTTCATAACACCAAAAGCCCATCCAATATGGATAACAGCTGAGGTGAAAAGACGAGAAAAACCAGGTGCTAAAAAACGCCTTATTGGCCATGCACCTAGAAAAACTAGTTTTTACTGTTAAGCAGTGTACAACCACAAGAAGATGATTGTAATGTTCATAAAATCTGAATTCTCCTGCCTTGGCTTCCTTCTGCCTATATATGCACATAATCATAAATGCGATAACCAAAAAAGAACGGTCGCAAAACAAATTGCGCATACTGCATTCTTACCACATTATACCATTTGGATTCTGGATCCTTTCAATAAGTCAAGTGTATTTCTCCCTTTTGAGACAATTCTATTTGGACATCCGTTACATCTCTACCTTGCATTTGTTTTTTCCCTCGTTTCGTTAGAAACATCTGAGTTCAGTTTAAGTAAAACATCGCCAGAATAGATCATTGGCACAAAATGCCCTACGCAGTTCACCTACAGATCTATACATCGCAAGATTATGTTAAAACTATGATATAACATCTTAAAACCAGCTTCATCAAGTGGACACTCATTGTCGCACAAACCAAGGGCATCGATTACATGCCCGCCTAGGCGCCGATTAATCGCTAATCGGTACCCCACCGATGATCAATCACTATTTGATCAAAATTGAAAATTTTATATATAAAACTTGGTATGTGTATGCATATTTGAAAATATACATATAAATTCCAATCCGATCAATCGGTAGTCCATATCCCACCACCCAACTAGTGCCTAACGATTTCTACCGCACTGATTACATCTAAACTAAAATAAAGTAAAATTCACAAATTATTTCATGAACAAAGTGAAACTACAAGTCCCATTTCTTTGAATTTATCATTGTAAAAAGCGAAGTGAAAGTTACACATTATTTCAAACATGACCAAAACTTAAGGCTTAACGACTTAAAAGCCCTAACATCATTTTATAACTCACAACACTGTACCAATTGGCTACAATTCCTCGGTTGACTCATTAGTATTTTGATCATCTAACGTTGTTCCAAACTTCTGCTTAAATGAATCTTGTCTCTGTAACCACATCATATGCCCCTATATCCAACAATTATGTATTTAGTTATTTAGGGGAAAGTTAACGTACATATTAAATTAACGTGCTAACTGTGTGAATCAAATAGCGTAATTATATATACAAGTAATGTAATTTTGTAATCACACTATAATCATAGTATGATATATATATATATATATATATATATATAATTACACTACTTGGTTCGCACAGTTAGCACGTTAAATTAATGAATTGATTGAAATGATTAATAACAATAATAATACCTGTAAAGCAGCAGCCCAACCGATTAAGAAAGAAGCGAACCAAAATTTCTTGTCGTTCAAAAGCTTCTTCACATCAAATTTATTAATCCCCATTTTCGATATTATAAACCCTAAACCCCCAATCTTTTATTTCAAAATTTTGATTCGATAAGTTTATGTTAATAAAGCCCTTTATGTTTTAGCAAAATTTGCATTTTGAACCTCCACTTTTTTTCGACTCTCTTCTCCGCAATCGGTCTGGGCCCGGTAAACCGGCTTCTGACGCGGCTCACTTCAACTAGAAACCGGTTTGGACCCCCACTCAACTTGCCAGTTGGTAGTCACGTTTACTGAAACCAGTGTAGGACATGACTCGACTTGAAAAGGAAAAAAATGATTTTTTGCCCCCCAAAACGGTTTGTAGTGTGATCTGAATCGATTTAACAGGTTCAAACATTTTTTCTCTTAAACTGATTTATAATCCAAACCGGATTTTACAAACAGATTTATTATAACCTGTTGACCAACCCGGTTTGGTTTATAAGTTATAAAACGAATGGGTTTTCCTCCTAAACTGGTTTTGTACACCTCTATACACAATTGTCATGTTCAATTAAACCATCGTTACTTTGGCATTATAAATGTAAACTCAAAAATAATTATCATTTCTTTAACAAAAATTTTTAGGGACAATTTGATTTTTAAAGTGACGTTTACCATGAAAATAAATTGTACACGCAATCTAATCCACATTCCCAGAGATCAATCATGAACCTGGCAGATTGTTGTTTTTTCCGGTATAAGAAATAGGTGACTTCACTAAGTCGATTCTTAGGAAATATCTAATCAAACCATTTGTTCGTATGTCAACAAAAGAAGCGCATGCCTTTTCGATCTTTTTGTCTTGGTCCCCATTCAACTAGTCTGGACTAATCGAGCACTTGTGTCCCAAATTTACAGAATTGGGTCGTAATTAAGGTAATTGACAACCCCAAGTTGTAGATTATCAATTTCCTAAGAGATCAGCGGGGAAGACTTTGGTATCGAAAACCAAAAGTAAAATATACAACCTATCGAAAAGAGCATGACCCACGAAATATTAAATGCCATATGAAACACGTTTGATAAGGTCTTATCCTGTCAAGTCAAGTTTTTATTCCATAATAGACCAAACAAGGTATATTATGAATCAACCTTGTATTTCTTTTACGGTATCTTATTAATTTACATGACTAATATATCTTTAAAACGAAACGTCGTGTTTTTTAGTTCATCAAGCATACGAGTTCGTACTTATTAAACTAGCATAACTCTATAAAACCTAGAGTCTAGACCGCAATTTACAACCATTTGGGATCAATGACAAATGTATCCTAACATCAGACTCTTATATATAAGAGTTTACTAGATTTATAGCATATATATTTGTTTTTGATATTATTTTACAAAACAAGCATTTCACACCAATAAGCAAAAAAGTTGCAAGTTCTTGCATTTTCTAGGACCAAACTTGCCACCTTTATTGTAACACGACAACAGTAACCTGTTTGGTCATTTTAACATTACTGCAACACTATGACAAGTATAATTAACTGTTAAAAATGATATGAAGCTTAGCATTTAAACTGCATGCATAAATGCATAATTAACCAAACATACTTAATAAACATAAGAAAGAAAATTATTCCAAGATCCATAAACTTCAACAAAATCCAAACAACACTTTGTTTATCTAAAAGAAAAAAAGATACGAAAACCAGAAACTCGTTTCAACTTGCCGAACACTTACGCACGCCATCATTTTCCGGAAAGATAACCACAAATCTTCTCCCGCAGAAACCGCACCATCATGATCATCAACTGCATCACAAAACACGGGACGATAATCCACATCATGAGATCCTGTAAACACGAGCGTCTCTTGAACTTCATCTTCCATATCAATAAGTATATTATGCAGTATGCAACAAGCAGCAATAATTAACGGTAACCTATCTTTATCGGGCCTCCACAGTACTCCTCTAAGGATCTTCCAGTTCTCTTTCAGCTTCACAAACGCGTTGCTAGCCACCGTATGTGTTTTCAGCAACATTTCATTGAACTTCACTTCAGAATCCCAAAGTTGGTCACCTTGATATGGAGTTAGTATCCATTCCAGCAGCGGGAAGCCCGAGTTACCAATAATATACTCTTGCACTTCATTCCCTTCAGAAAGTTCTCTTTGTTTCCCGTTTAATCTTTCCCCGTTTCTGCATAGTCCAATAAACGCTGACTCCGTATAGATCTTCTCATCAGTATAATATCCAGGATACCCGGCAGCGATGTTACGAAACCTCAAAGTGGGGTCCACGATCGCTTGTAACGTTATGGA
The DNA here is from genome assembly GCF_021521415.1 of Bidens hawaiensis. NCBI lineage: Eukaryota > Viridiplantae > Streptophyta > Magnoliopsida > Asterales > Asteraceae > Bidens > Bidens hawaiensis. The sequence continues at coordinate 43 of NW_027492976.1, read as the reverse complement.
TTGGTTTCGCTCTCGGTCATACCAAACACCAGTTGACTGGTCA